>NW_004567128.1:13678753-13707415 GCF_000260355.1 Condylura cristata
AAAGAAAGAAAAGAAAGAAAGAAAGAAAGAAAGAAAGAAAGAAAGGAAAGAAAAGAAAGAAAGAAAGAAAGAAAGAAAGAAAGAAAGAAAGAAAGAAAGAAAGAAAGAAAGAAAGAAACCCTGATCCCCCCTCTCCAGTCTCTCTCATTCAGTGTCTCCAGTGCCCAGACTGAGTGTAGATTGTACCACTTCAGCAAGTATTTCCTTTATGCAATTGTGTTTTAACCCCTAAATTAACTGAAGATATTAGTTCTCTATGGCCAAGTCTGCTTTACCTGGTCTTCTAGTTTTAGCTTATGCTATTAAGCTTTACATTGCAAAAGCTGTGGGCAGGTCTGCAGTAGGGGGGTACAGTTTTCTAAAATCAGGGCTACAGGAGGCGATGGGAAAGGTTGAAGAGTGGGACCAGAAAGGGGCAGTAACGAAAGGAAAAGGTCTTATAGCCTTTTAACTACCTTGCTCACTGCGCCTCAGAACCTAATGCTGCAGTTGCTGGATTGCTATGAACACTTCCTGGAGTCCTGCTACCCAACTGTGGGCCAGAGTCTGGCAGCAGCGCCATGGTCCATGGCTCAGCTTATTACAAATGTAGACTATCAGGTTTTACTCCAGACTCACTGAATTAGAATCTGCATTTTAGCAAGACACCCAGGGGATCGCGTTGTCGTTAAGTTTGAGCAGTATAGTAGCGCATGCATTATACTATCCCAAGGCAGCATAAAGGCAAGGATCTGAAACTAAGCAAATCTCCCAATCTCCCCCCCCCATCACTGCTCCTTATCAGAATCCTGCAGGGAAGTCAACTACAGGATTCAAGGGAGGAGGATTCTCTTCAAACCCCTCCTCTCCGTACCTCCACCTCCGGTTTTCCACAAGCACCCTTTGCCCAGGTCTCAGCACTTAGGGAAAAATTTGCTCCTCCCCCGTCCCCCTACCCCCCGCCCCAAGAGCGACCTCTGAGGGTAAAGGTCTGAAAGATTTACAGTTTACATATCAATAGAGACTGGAGCACTTTGCAAAACTGTCCTTTAGAAACAATTATCGCCCAGCCACCTCAGGTTTGGAGTAGCGACCCCACAGTCCCCAAATCCCATTGGCTTTTGAAATTCCTGTTAAAGTGAGCTAGAGAATAGGGGGGAGGAGGGAGAGAGAGAGTGGGAGAAACAGAGAGAGAGAGAGAGAGAGAGAGAGAGAGAGAGAGGAGAGAGAGAGAGAGGGAGAGAGAGAGAGATCGCTCGCTCGCTTGCTCTTTGCTTGCAATAACAAATCTGCTCTAAAGAGATGAAAGGAGGTTATTGTGAGCATGTCAGTTTAGGCGATGCTCGCTCTACCTTTCTGCTTCCTAGAGAAATGCAACCATAGTCTAAGGTGGCTAACGCCAAGTGCAGGTAAGCATCCAAATTGGCCGGTCCACTTTTCTGGAAGGGCTGATTCCTGTTAATCGAGGTCTCTCAGGGTCCTTTCCAAAGATTCCCAGGCTGCCCTCTTTCCTCTTCAGTCTTCTGAAAACTCAAACTCGAAAAGCGGTGGCGTTCTGTGGATTGGCTAGTTCTAACATATCCATTGGGTGGCAGTAACACTATCCTCTTTATGACTTGCAGCAAACCAGAGAATGCATTCAATCAAATGAACCGATCTTGTAGAAACACTGGAATCATTTATGCATTGCAGTTTCTTTCTTGTTTCGCTCCTTCTTCCCTGGGATATTTTGAGTGGATTGTGGCTATTAATCAAGAGCTCATGCTATTCGTGGTTTGCTTGTCGTTTTCGCTCAGGCTTAGCATCATTCAAGGCAAACGCAAAGCTGCTTTTTTCCCCCACTCTTTTTTGAAAAATCCTTTTAGGGGTCTGCTGAAGAGAGCTAGGACCCAGGAGACACCTTCCCAAACAGCAGGGGTTGTGTGCTTTCACATAGCTGTACTGTACAAGGAAAACCCCGTCGGATCTGTTATTGCGGGATACTTGTGAAATATACATAGGATTCTTTCTTATGGCTGCATCCCGGATCTGGAAATTTTACTTGGGGACCAAGAGGATCTGAAAAGCTACATGTATACAGAAGATTTGGAAGCAAGACTCCGATTCTTGTCATAGAGCTCACAGACTTCCTCACTTATCGGCCTTTTTCCTTCCTTACTATTATTATTTTTAAATTCTTCCCTCTTTTCCTGCTCTCTCCTCTCTCAGTCTTTCCTTTTCTATCTGCCTCTGCCTTTTTTTTTTTTCTTCCTAGTCTTCTTTTTTCCCCCTGCTCTGCACCTGGATCGTATCTTCACCAAACAATCGGGCACTTTGAGAACTAACTGGAGGCAGTCTTGTAGGGAAGAGCTGTATGGAATTATCTGCTTTTATGGTGAACTTGGCATTTGTGAATGGGTATCTTGTTCACGATATTAATTGCTAGCAAAAACAAGAAAAAGAACACAGGAGTAAAACGTGGATTTTCTTGAATACGCATTGTGATGACCAGCGATTACCTTACCGACTGATAGCCAGAGGAGAATAATTTGGAAGACTGTTGTGGGTAAGGTCATTTTATATATGCAAACCCATCAGTGGCGTGAGCGAACTTGGGCGTTTGTAATGGGAATGGGTGACTTGGGTGATTGCTGCATCGCATTGATGGCTGTGATGTGGCCGTTTTTGGCACTGAATGGAATAACTGCAGTTGGGTGTGTTGGTGTGTGTGTGCGTGTGCATGTGTGTGTGTCAGTGGGTCTTTATTTTAAGTGTAATTGAAAAAGAAATCAAAGCATCACTCCCCCCACTCCAATTATTTTCGATATGGAAGAGTGTCTTGAATTCATTCCAGGTAGACACTCTTTTGTTTGGATGCAATATTTGTGCCTCCTGTGTTCTGGAAGGGGTAGCAACAGTGAAAGGAACACTTACTGAAGAGCCCCATTTAAAATGAAACGAGCTACACTTCACTCATTAAAAGAAATATGTTTTCAACTCAGTGCAGCATTCTGCTGCATTTCACAGCCGCAATGGGACCAGGGACATCCCACTTGTCAAGTTCTTAAACTTTAAGGTGATAATCATCGTTAATTGTTGTCCAGGTTGCGATTATCGGAGATTATCAAGCACCCTGGACTACTTTTTTATCCACTGGTTTATCGTTCAAAGTGAAGGGGTCGGGGGTGGGGGAAAGGGAAAAACTGAAAATGATGACCAACATAGAGACCAGTGCCATGTTAATTTTAAATATCGTAATGCTTTCTTTCTCTAGTTCAATTGCCCACTAATAAAATTATTTACCCAATACCCTAAATAGCTGAAGCTGCGACCCACGTGCAGGGGAACCGAAGGTCTGGAAGGAGAGACCATCCTTTTATTGCAATGCAGCCAGCTTTGGAAATGCAGCCAATTACACACTTCCCTTAACCTTAAGTTGAAGATGTGCCCTATCTGCTACATCTATTTTACCCTTTCGGTAAAAAGTTAGAGACTAGGGCAGGAAGGATGCTTAAGAATATTCTGCCTGGGAAATGGGATGAAAAAAATCAATGTTGATGACGTGGTTCAGTGCACTGTACTGCAATGCTAAAGTCCCATATTCAGTACCTATGAGGAGAGAATGGAGCATTTACATGTCTTATAAATTTTACCTGGTAGATTGATCTGAAGGGGAGGGGAGAAGATATGTGGATATGTAGGAAGATGGATGGAAGTCGTGCATAATCGGTGATTATGTAACTTCATTACATCAGCGAGCTTCAGTCAACGATAGTGAGATGAAATGATTGTATGGAGCGAGGCTCCATCATCCTGTTAACTTTTGAAGGCTTCTAACAGCTAACAGGAGGAGGAAGGCAGATAGAGATTAGCTGTGAGGGTCCTGTAAACCCTGATCTCTGTGGCGAATTTAGCCTGAGTTTTCTCATAGGGAGTTTCTGAGGGACAGCAGACCATGCAAGCTTTAGGCTGGGCACGAGCAATTTTAGCCACACCCGTGCAAAGTCAAAATGAGTCCGCAATGTTTCACAAGTGCCCCACTGAGTGACTAGGGCTCCTGAGTCCAGCCAAGGTCATAGTTCTGTGTCCTGTGCTTGAAATCTGTGACCCCAACTAAGTGGAAAGTTAAATCTGCTGAAACGAAGACTGAACGGAATGAGTGCTTGGGGTTCTCGCTGGCATTCTTCCTGGCAGAGCATGATGCAGATTTCAGTCTGGTGGTTCCCTCATAAAAATGATTGCTTCCACAGTGTGTCAGAAACGAGTGTTTTGTGCTTTTATCTTTGCCTTGACAACCTTTTTTTTCTGGGCCATTTTAACCCTCTGGGAAAAGAGAAGTAAAAACCTTCAAAGGCGATGATATCCTGTTAAATTAAAAAATAAACGGCTGTGGATTCATTATTAATACAAATCCCAGAAATAAGGAGCAATCCATCTTCAAGTTTTACTTACCGAATGGATTAAAGGACATGTTGCAGCTGCCTGTGACTTTTATCATGACATGAGCTAAATGGACTGTGTTCACTCTCCAGAGGAGGGAATAACGCAGAATAAAATGTCATTTTTTCTGATATTTCATTTGGAGCTGTGATTTTTTTTTTTTAAAGAAAATACACATCAGCTCCTTTTGGCCTTGTACTGTAGAAGGATCTATTTTTCTCTCAGAAGCTTATATATTTTCCCCCAAATAAAACTCTGAAATCCTAACCCTGATGAATTAAAACATCTCATCACTTAGTCGTGCTATTTCTTATTTCACTTGACATTTATTTTACAGAGAAGACTAGAATGACACTTCTCTCATAGAGATGAGACGTTTCGTATGGAGTCAGGTACAGGATCTAAACATCTACTTAGCAACTTTGAAAAGATTTGCTTAACCCAAGTCAGAGTGGTGGCATGGTGGTTTGAAATGTTGAGCTCTGATATCTGAGATGACTTTCTTATTTCTGCAGGACATGCCCAAACATGGTATATTGTGCCACTGGATTGGGAGGGTGGGTGTTCATATTGTGTAGGAAATTGGATGTGAAGTTAACTCCTGATTCCTTCCTTCAGGGGTCAGGGTAACACTGCCTCTGCTTCTAGGCTGCTGGTCTCTAACTATGAGCAGAAATTCAGTCTTCAATGTTTTACCCTGCACTCTTTACTGTAACATTTTATAAACGACTTCCTCAGCTGTTTTCTGATATAAGCCACATGCATGTTATCAAACAGGGCATGTTCTAGAGATTTTCTGAACTCAGAATGGAATGGAAATAATACTGGAAAGGAAAATAAGTCTTTAAGAAAAGACACTGACCGTGAAACATGCATACAAATGTAATTGCTTTTCTTTTACTTGAAGACTGCATGTCTTCTCGTCAGGAAAGACAGTTTTAATCATTTTAATGGCACTTTATAACCTGTTACTTTCTTTTGGAAGAGGATTATGTAACCCAGACATGGTTATGGCATTTTTTTTCCTAACTGTCCTACGAATCAATAATAAGAAGCTAAGCTTCATAAGAAAGCTTTCAAATACATAGGCAGTGAAATCATTTTAAATATAATATCTATCTCTCTTATTTCCATTTTTTTACTCTCAAGTCATACTGAAGGAAAGAGGAGAAATACCATTTATAAGCATAAAAAGTGCTAGTTTTGTTTCCTTACCAGTTGCTTCAGCCAAGTCAGGGGATTTAGCTGATAAGTCATCACGGTATTCCTAAGACTAGAGAGAAATATAAGAGCAATTGTTATTCTGTATGTGCACAAATCATATCATTGTTAAACTGCCTACAAGATCAAAAACGTTTTTAAGAACAAATGAACTTTTAGGATTCATTTAAGATTTACATGTCTGAATGTTAGTCTTACACATTGAAGTATTGAGATATATTGTCTTACAATAAATTAGATCTTTGGTGTTGGGCAAATACTGTGTTTCTATAAATCAGACTACTCTATAAATTGTGGCAACCACAGCACCCAGGTGTTGATTAATAGATTTAAAAGTAGCAGTTTTTCTGGTAATGCTCAAGTTATAAAGCATAATTATAACAGTACCATTTGGGCAGCTATAGATAAGACTGTGTCAGCGTTTTTATTATTAAATTCCAATCCTGTTTCCATTACTTGTTTCAGGAATCACAGAGGAAGGAGACAGGCAAGTATCCTAGAATCCTGGGCAGAGTCACAGGGCCGAATGACATTTCAAGCTTGTCTGTTCCTACCTTGTGTCTTCTGACCCCATACTTTTCCTCCCAGTGTTCCCAGAGAGTGGAATAGTTACGTATTATGCTAAAGAAAAGAGATGTATGTTTAAGTGCTTTCCATCACGCTATGGCTTAGAAATATTATGGAAGAATTATTATTATTAAGGTTTTCCCCAAACTCTTTTGGGCTTAACAATGCATTTTTTCTCATGCCCTTACTGTAAATCTTTACAGGCACTTCTGAGTATCAATTGCAGTTTAGCTGGTAGGTAATATTGTTCAGTGAGCAAGCAACAGACAAATTAAAAGCTTTGGCTGCTAACTTTCACTCAGTACTCAGTTTTTTTCTAGAAGTGCTCAAATGGGAACATAATTAAGTAACTAAAAAAATACTTTTTGGATACCAATCAGAGAATAGTAACTAAGAGTTTCGTGTGTGTGATTGTTTTGAGCTGATTGCTTTATTTTAAATATTCTCAAGTACTCAAGTGTTTCTGCCTTTTGTGCCAAGAGGTCACAAACAAAGTCCACAAACCTGATGCTACCCCTTAAACTGGGTCAACTGACCGAGAAGCCATTCTCATCTGTCCTTTTGTTAATAAAAGCATAGTGGGTGTGAATTCTAAATGCAACAGAGGACCTAAGAATAGAGAAAATAGTTCCGTTTTGGATATTTGCTGGTTGCAATAATTACTATCGTTCTTTAGGGGGAGGCAATCCCCCGCGGGTCACCGCTACCACTGCATGTCTTTCGTGTTCTTATGTCGCAATGTTCATACATTTACATATAGGAGAAGGGCAGAGTGAGTGACATGACCTTCCAGATGTGTTTTGATATGACTGGATAATCAGATGAAAAAGTAAAATGTTTTATTTTAGTTAACATAGAATTGGAAAGTGACAAATGAAGCTTGTAAATAAGAGAAAGTAAACATGGCTTCAAAGAACTTTCTTGTTACAGGGCAATCCTCCTTTTCCACTGCCTTTCCAACCCTCCTTGCCAGTGTTTTCTTTTTGCCTCAAGGAGCCACAATATTTCTGTTTCAGATGAATCTGATCATGCATATTTATCTGACTTCATTGATGCCTACAAATAGTGAGCATTTTCTTGGTTTCCTATATCTAAAAAAATGAACATTCCTTAGAGCTCATAAAAATGCTTCTGACTTGCTCTAGAAGATTTATGAAAGACTATTACAGGCATGTAGGCAGGCTTGTTTCTTTGACGAATTCTGCTAATCACCTTACAAATATGCTTTTAATTTTCACCCAGAGAATGCCACTCTGGAGTATCTTACACTGCAGATAGCATTCCATTACCGGCCAGCCACACGGCTCAGTGGGCATTCACTCGCCGCCCACCCCTGACCATTGCTTTACAATGGAAGATCTTTAATTGACATGCTTTTCTGGTTCCCCTGTGTAGAAACAATATTCAGGTGCCAAGACTCTAAGACTCCTAAGGCTTTTAGCTTTAAAGAAAAGATGACTGACTGACCTGGTGTTGCTTCCCTATCACACAATCTGAAATTGCCAAGCAAATTCAGGGAGAGAGCAAGCATACTAGGCTGGTCAGTCATCTTTTCCTGAGAATCTACATTTTTTCTGTTTTCATATGACAGCATTAAAGGTAATATTCACAGGTGTTCAATGGATGAGTTAGGGTTACTATGTTCAGACATACACAATATAATTAATGGCACTGAATTTGCTATTTTGTTCATACCAGCGCGCTGTGTCTAAGAACATATATTTGTGGGTAAAATTAGATTGTATATATTAATAATTCCTTAGTCAGGAAATTGTGTGTGTGGAGTTTGGACTCATCAGAAAAATGAAATGGACTGTGAATTGTGATCATGTAATTATAGACTTTCACTCTTCCAATGTATCTGTAAATTATGTACCTTATACTTTATGTGAATTATAATTATAATAAGTCACTGTATGAATAATCATAAAATTATTCATAGTGGTTTATTTTCCCATGGCCTCATCAGAGTGAGTTAATTTGTAGGTTCTTACCTTATCAATGTTTACATGTAATGCAGCTATGACTTTGTATAGAGATCTTTATCATTTTCTCATCTAAAGTTCCCCTTCTTAATTAAAAAAATTGGAAGACTGCTTAATCATAGTTGTACATGCTATATCAGCTGGCTGAGAAAATGCATAACAGAAATAAATTATTATGAACACAATAATTCTTTTAAAGTGAATTTGATTCTTTAAGGTCACAACAGGGTCTACTTCTATCTTTAGAATCCATTCTTTAGATAGAAATTTTAGTGTCTATGTAGGTTCTAGACTTCAGAGTAAATCCTGAAGCCCTGGTAAACAAAAGGCAAATATATGTCTGGAGCCAAGCTACTTTGCCTTCATATGCACATTACATATAGAATGAAAGGCAAATGCATGTGGTATTGTAGTGGCTTATGGGTCAAAGAAGTTCCTTTTTTTGGATGGAGAGACTTGGCGTACCTAATTTCCTAAGAACCTGCATTTAAAGTTCCAACACAGGTATATTAACCTTCCAATTTCACAATTCAACAAAACTCTAGGTTATAACTTAAAATTTCTGATATTCCAAAAGAACAAACATTATTTTTATTGCAGCCAAAATGAAGAAAAGTGATTAGAAGTAGAACCAGAGGTGATTACAGTGGCCTCATAAAAATCTAATGAAATTATATACATTGTGGGAGTTGAGGATTCCACACTATGTTATTTTAACTCAGGAAATTATGAATCAGAGGAATGAGGTTTCCAAGATCTCACAACGTGTAGGCTCTCCCATGACACATGACTCCTGCTTCTTGCTATACAAGCCCCTACTTGAGTGGTACAGAGCAATGTCGGACAGAAGATTATTATTATTTTTTAAGTAATGTGTTGCATATGAAAAGAATTTGTTCTTGTTGAGGCTAGCAGAGTTGGGAAAAGTAGTGGAGTCTCCTTGCCTTTTCTATCCTGTCCTCTTTCCCAACTAGCCTGTATCTGCCTGCCCATGTGGACAAGCTCTTCTTTGTTTTCCTGATGTTCCTGCACATCCCAGGCACTTACGACTGCCATCATATTACCTCACCGGGGCATGCTTTCCAAAAGCTTGAAAAGCGTGCTTTCCAAAGCAAGGGGACTGATCAAACTATCTTTTACTCATATTTTATCCCACTCTGAAGAGATGGAATTTTCATCGTTTCATTTCTTCAGCAACCAGGTTGCTTACCTAGATGGCAATGAACCCATTTGGGAATAATAAGGACAATATTTTATCAGGAATGTCAAACTACCATCACATAGATCCATCTGTGGATATAGGCACATAAATAACACACATATATTGTGTGAATATATTTACTCTATGAATCACTATAAGAATGTAAGAGAAAAGTCTGGAATAATAGGCTACCCACCTTCATAATATAATAATGACATTTGGAGAAAACATGCCATTATTTTCTTCAGAGCCAGAAAAAAAATGACGTCGACAGGCAGCATTTTAGATGATGAGGTGGAGAGGGCAGTGTGGCGGACAGACTTTTATTCCATTTGGATATTGCAGTGCCTGCCAGTCTCACTGGGTGGCTGCTGCCTAACCTACCTTTTTAAAGAAGTAACACTGGCAAGAATACCATGATGCCCCCAACCACTTTGCCAATTTTAGTTCAGAAGGGACACAGCCAGAGGAGCTAAACACAGCAGTCAAAAATGAAGAACAGAGGTACTTTGAATGATGTCAGGTACTTTGTGTAAACAAAGCTTCAGGTGGCCAAAGGAGAAAATTTGAATGTAACAAATGAATCTGGTGGTTCTTGGTGCTTGGCTTTTGAATCCCCCTGTTAAAGCCCCTAATTGTTCTCACCATGACAGAACTCCTGAATGGTACTCAAGAGGCTCCCAGCTCCACAGTGTACAGAGTAAATGCATCCAAGGGATCTCTAGGGGTTCTGGACTCTGCTGTTTTCCCTTGTCGGGGGTTCTCCTCCAGGGCCCATAATAACACAGTCACAGAGCAAGCTGCTCGTGTCAGTGGGTGTGCTCATTGCAATGAACGAACGGTTTAGCTGAGCTCCAGGAAGCCAGTGCTTGTCTGTTTTGTATTTCCAGAGCCCAGCATTCTGGATAGCATATACTAGGTCATCAGAATATCATTGTTACATGAATGAATGCTGGAGCCTTCCTCAACAGCAGACCAGTTTCAGAGCAGTGTTGTCCCCACACCCATGATGCACTGTAAATGGAGACAAAAGGTGTTGCTTTAGGGGAGTGGAAAGGGAAACTTGAGCCATACAAGAGAAAGAATTGACACCAGGTAGTTTGAAATCTATGAAGAGATCTATGAAGGAGAAGAAATGACCGACCCTTTGATTCTCATTTCCTTCTTTTATTTTGTCCTTCTCAACCTCCCTTCCTTCCTCTTCTTTCCTGTTGTCTTCCTTCCTTCTGCTCCCACCACAGATATTTGAGAGTCCCAGTGTGCAGGGAGTTGGAAGAAGTCCTGTGATGGACAGAGAGAGCAGTGATGTCATGTGTGGGCCCAAAGATAGCTAGTCAGGGGTATGGGTGACAAACAGAATCATCATCTTCATTGGTTATGAGTTCTTTTAAGAGACGTAGCAAGTCTCACTCAGGCTCAGGAAAGGGCCAGAACACATGCATTTGCTTTCTGTTAGACTTTAAGGAGTTCATGTTGGTGTGGAGAAGATAAAACAGAGACAGAAAATCAAGACCAAAGATATTGTAAGCAGGAGCAAATGCAACATGCTGAGGAGAGAAGTTGGTATTTTATTTCTCCAGAGAATGGGATATGTGATGCCAAATCTGAGAGGATAAGGCTGAAGTCCTTATCACAAAGGAAAAAAAAAATAACTGTGGACAGATGTTGATTGGACTTGTGGAATTTGCACAAATATTGAATCACTGTGCTGTAGACCTGAAACTAATAGGGTATGGTTATGTCGATTACATTTCCATTAAAAAGAAGAAGAAGAAGATAAGGCAGTGGGCTGACCATTGGAAGCCAATGGAATGGGTTTTCCTGAGCATGAGAAACAGAACATTGTAGGAACTGCTCAGATTTATGTTTTAGGAAGAGGAAAAAATTGAGTCGGATCAACAGACTACCTTTGAGTCCCAATTCTGTAACTTTCTCAGGGACTCCTGAGCTCCATTTTTATTATAGTACTCTTCATGCTGAGTCCTGTTTGGAAACAGCCATCATTGGCTTTCCTCATTTCCTTTTCCCTTTCTTCCTTCTAAGACTAAACCACTGTTACCAGCATTAGGTAAATACAGAGGCCAGAGTTTTAAATGACCGTCTTTTAAAGGATGCATTTATTTATTTATGCACACAAGAACTGGCGTGTAGCCAGAGATGCAAGGGGGTGAGAGGATTCACCCGAGACAGAGTGGGGAGCAGAACAGGCAGATTGACTGAAATGTACTGCTGAGGCGAGCAGCAGGCAGGACAGGAGAGTTATGTGGGTCACCTTCCTGGCCAGGGGATAGAACTCAGACCATAGAAGTAATAGCATGATAGTGCTAAGGCATGTGTTTTACATTTAACCTTCTATTAGAATCTTTCAAGTGTATTTCTTTATAGTGATGGCAACAGAAACGAGTGACCCAAAAGTGGCAATTTGTTTGGGAGGAAGGGGAGAAAAAGAACAAGGAAATTACTTGAAATAATGTAACAGCAAAGTGAAAACAATTTCAAAATAGTTCTTTGTTAACATGATATGAAAAAAGAATATTGCTTCAGAACATAATATGCACTCAATAAGAAGATAATAGGATTTATTCCTAGTAAGTATGAATTCTTATGTTAACTACCAATAATTGTAACAATTTTGAACTGTAGATGGAAATCAGAAAGTTAGTCTGTTAAAATTTAAAAAACCTCATTTTAGCCAAGTTTAAATTCCTTCCCTTATCAAATAGTCTCTTTATACTTCTAATTATTAGAAGAAAAAGAACTGGTGGGGATCCCCCCACCCCTAATACTCTGTACTTTTTAAGACCACTCGATAAGGGAAGTACCAGTAAATTTAGAAATGGCCAAACTGAAAATAAAATGAAAAGGAATGTAATTTACTTAGGTACAAGCTAGGCTTCAGCTAAATGAGTAAGCTGCAATTTCTAGTTAAATTTCTAGTTAAATCTCACCCCCTACACTCTGAGTGAGGATTCAGATTGTATAGTGGGATGGATGGTGGCACTTAGATGTGGAACATACAGAAGTAAAACAAAGGACCAGATAAAACGGAACCAATAACAAATGTTAGAAACCTGAACACAGAACTGACCCTATCAGAGGGAAACAAGGGATGGTGGGTACAAACGGATTAGGGTGAAGGGCTTAGTGTTTGGTGGAGAGTAGTCGGTAACATCACCAAAAGGGGGTGATCCAATAACTAAGTCATATTACTGTTGTAAACCAATGTTACTTCAATTTAAAAAAATGTAAATAATTTATAAAAATCGCAAATAAAAATAAAAACTCTTGAGGTCACTGGCAGCATCTCAATCTCTGCCTAATATTCCCTTTCCTTGTCCACCATATTTCATTATGATTTTTGGATGTTCTCTCAACATCCTCCAAAGTAGCCAAAGTACTCAGCTTCAGCCTTCACATCTGAAGCCCTTTCCTACCACAGAGGCTGAAATTCTGGAGTTGCCATGGTCTCACACGACTCTTGTGCCGAAGCTTATGCTGCCTCTTGGCGGCCATTATGCTCTGACCCCAGGGCATTAGCAGATTGCTCCTTCTGATACACATTGAATCACTAACTCCTTCATATGAATGAATGAGTAATACTATTTGAGGGTCCTGTCTACTGTAAGAGTCGTGCTTGACCTGGGGCTGAAGATATGGAGAGAGAGTTCTTGCCACCAAAAGCTTACATGCTTCTGAGGAAGACGTGTCCATTGGGCTCCCTGGAAACAGAAAATTGGTGGTTTCTGAGGCAGAGAGAAAAAAAATGATTACAATGTGGTGGTAACGGAGGCCTCAGCTGATTCTATTGATCCCTCAAAATTGTCCGAAACGAGTTAAGGAGCTGGTCTTTCTATTCCCACAATATAGAGACATGGGCGTCACCTTCCACTAGGGGTGTGCGTGTATGTGTATGTGTGTGTGGTGGGGTGGGGGGCGGATGCTGTATAACTTCCAGCAAGAACGTTTCCTGCTGCTGCTCAGGGAAACTCAGCTGTGAGCTATCCTTTGTAGGGTGGGTACACAGGCTGGGCAGAGGGGAAGGGGAGGTATTTGGAAGCTCTGTGAAGGACATTTTATTCCTTTGCCCTCCAGTCACGCTGCAATAATAACATAGGCCATTCCTTAGGAAATACTGTGAATTGGTAAATATTTATTTAAAGGGGTAAAGACACTAAATGACTTTTGAATACATGTAAATTCCAGGAAATGTGATATTCTGAGGAATGTAGTTGCATTCCTTTTATAAATTCTGTGATACTACCAGACTATCACTACTTAGTGAGTGCTTGTCTCACTTGTTCTCTGTACTCACAGGGAGAAAGGGAGGAGTTGAAAATCCAGACCTGGAGTTTTCACATAGGTCCTATTTCAGTTTGCTTCAATGTTCTAAGTGCTGGATTGCAAGGGTAAAGGAAAAGTTGGTGTGAAATCAGGAAAATGAGCAGAGCAGTGCCGGGCTAAATGTTCTAAAATAGCAAGGTAATAAGACAATTGTTGGGGCTGTGAGGGGCTGGAAATTGACAAAATGCAACGCTCAATGAACTGAGTGGTGGTAGAATGAGTTGAATATAGATTTACTGGTATAGAACAGATGTAGTGAAAGCAGTTTTTCATTAGCATGAGTCAGTCTGTGATTTGGCCTATGAGGGAAAAGTTTTGAATAGGATGAATTTGAAATCCTAGACTCCAATTGTTACATGAAGAGTTTCATATAACAGTTTTTAACACTATTCATTCATATTAATCTCTAACCTTAACTTGAGGAAAGTACCATTATTTCAGTTTTTAAAATGCTTCCTTCAGCCCTAGTGAGGTGATAGGAGGTGGTTTTCGGTTCCTATGAAGATAGTCAATTAAGTTGAATCTACTGAAACCAGTTGTTCAAGTAATTATTTTTCGTCTATAGAGATTTGGGGTGTAGGGCAGTGGTGTGGGTGGTGGTTGGACTCACCAGAGAGAGAGTGGGGAGCAGAACAGGCAGATGGTCTGAGATACACTGCTGAGGGGAGCAATGGGCGAGACAGGAGAGGTCTACTGCACCATGTGGGTCACCCCCCATGGCTGGGGATCAAACTTAGGTCTAGAGATGATAGCGATGAACTTTAACCCCTAGGCCCTGGGAGGCCCCCATACTAGTAACTTTAAAGAGTATCCGAGGTGTCTAAATGGGCAACTATTCATTAATTCAGAAGAAAACTTGAGTAGGAATGAAATTAATATAACTCCTTGCAGATACAGGTAGATAATATCTATCTATCTATCAATCTATCTGTCTGTCTGTCTATCTATCATCCACCTGTGTCTGCAAGGCAATAGTGACTTGATGTACATATATATAGATAGATAGATAGGGGTAGATAGATAAAGAGGATAGATAGATGCATATCTCTATATATGTACATCAAATTATTACCTGATGTTCATTTTAAAAACAATTTTCCCTCTCAGTTGACCTGACATTTAACTTGATGGTTAACTCATTTCAGTTCAACAAATACTCTCAGATATCTACCTTATCTCTGCTAAATACAAGCACTAGGCTAGACTGAGCAATTCACTCATTACCAAAATAATTAAAGATGCATACAGCTAAGTATTTAAAGTAAAGTAATTCTTACCACCACCTCCCAGGCTTATTCCAAACATTTGCTCTATTCCTTCTCTGATGCTGGCATGGCTTTTGTAAAAAAAAAAAAAAAAGAATATTACGGTACATTTTAAAAGACCAGAAATTCCACTCAGATGATACTCTTTTACCATCACAGCATTCTGCTTGCCTTTAGGAACATATACACTTCAGTTTTTCAGATACATGTTATTAAGTGTATTAAGATGTCAACATCTCTATATATTCATTACATGTTTTTCATCTCTATATATTCATTACATGTTTTTCATTTCAATATAACCTCAATGCTCCAGGCTCCTAAGTTGCTCTATTTTTACTGCTTGCATCATGCTATTCTGTGCACAGTACACCTTTTATCTCATAGACTTGAATCAATTGGTTTTAGCTTCATCACACAGTCTCACATCCCTTAAAGTAGGTAAGTCATGTTATTTAAAATTTCCTACTCAAGAGCTATGTAGGTGGTATGGGAGATGAATGACGCCTATTGGAACACACAGTGCATCAGAAGTTATTTAAACTTTATCTATATTTTTAAGTAAAAAAATTACTATTTTCCATTTCCAGAGTTAAAATTAGCTCTAATTGTTCAAGATCATAATTGGAGAAGGTGTGAGTTATTGCTCTAAGCATCTTCCTTGGATTCTCCCAATTTCCTGGAATTGAAGATTCAAATCCTAGTAGATCTAAACTTATAATTCATTAGTTTTGAAAGTCTTGCTAGATCAATCGTACTAGTTTTATTGTTACTATGGCTATGATTACTAAAGTATAAAACTAATAGATAAAGCCTCATCCTGTGTCTTCAGTACAGATGTTGAAATCTGAAGAATATTAAGAAGATTGAGCATTCATTCTAACTTCACTGGAATCAATATTAAGTCACAGGTGATAAACAGACTTAGCTGTTCTAATTAAGTCCTTACCACTCCAGGAAAGAATGATAGCCCTCCAAAAATGTGTGCTTGTATACAGACAAATTTACTTTTTGAGAGTCTGAAAATAACTGGGAATTAGGCCCTCCCTGGTGGCACAATGGTTTAAAGCACAGCATTGCAAGCTGGCCCAGCAGACCTCTCCTGACCCGCCCGCTGCTCCCCTCAGCAGTGTACTTCGTCAACCTGCCTGTTCTCCTCCCCACTCTGTCTCTGGTGAATCTTCTCACAGTTCCTGCACCTCTGGCCTGTAACCCAGTTTTGTATGCATAAATAAGTCTTTTTAAATATGTGTAAAAAAATGGGAATTATTCCATATTGAACAGTCTCTTAAAAAACTTATTTGTGTGATACTTGTTCTTATGTTGAGTGTAATAAAATGTGGGAGAACGTAGGACAATATGCAAAATGTGTTGTGTTGTCTG
Source organism: Condylura cristata (assembly GCF_000260355.1). Taxonomy (NCBI): domain Eukaryota; kingdom Metazoa; phylum Chordata; class Mammalia; order Eulipotyphla; family Talpidae; genus Condylura; species Condylura cristata. Next base: position 13,695,115 of record NW_004567128.1, read on the forward strand.
AGCATAAAATGCTTTATAGTTCAGGGCACTGACCAGATATTTTATAATAAGCCAAACCAAGGACAAGACTATAGATTGTTCCAGTACTATGTGGCTTAGCTTATCATACTCTCCTGCTTTCAGTTCAAGCAGGAGCTCTACTTCCCTTGACCTCCAAGTACTATCGGGGTAAACTTTGATTTCTGGATGCTATGCGTACCCCACCTCTGAAAGGATTATTTCTTAGGGATCTTATGTGCTTTCGAGACAGCACAAACTTTGCCTTTTTCTCATCAAATCTACCATTTTAAAAGTTTACTTTGTGGGTCTCCCCCACTTGAATGGTAGGCTGAATGGATGGGATCTGTCTGCCTGGTTCACCACATCTTCGGTGTCTATTCTAGTGCCTGCTTCATAGCAAGACCTAAACATTATCCAAAAAAAAAAAAAAGAAGAAGAAGAAGAAGAACTGGAAAGAGGGAAAGAGAAGGAACAATCTTCCAAAGTGTCTTGATTCTAGCAATATAATAGTAGAAAGTAGAATCTGATGAAATAAGGCAGTGAGCCAAGCTTGGTAGATATGTGGTGTTCACATTGTAAAGATTTTTTTTACGATGCAGTGTTATTTACATACGAAAGGTAGAGTCCAGTCCACCCTCAGGTCAGAACACAGGTCCAATACTTGCTCTAAATTGCCAGATCAGTTGATAAAACATGTAGCTGAGAATTCAGAACCTAAGCATCAGTAATGCAAGGAACAAAGTTTTAGGGCTGTAAGCATCATAGTTAAGGTGAGTGAAGCAGAAATAGACTGGAGCATATATATAAGTGACTCCTTTCTTTTTATAAATTACAAGGTGATAAACCTCATGCTTCGTTTTAGCTGAATAGTTTTTCTTACAACTTTCTGCCTCATACAAGTGTCCACTGAGAAACCTTTGAAAAAAAAAACACTGAAGTTTCCTTTTTATTCCCCTTTCTTGTGTTAATATATCCTCTCCTAGTTGGCAAAAGATATGGTATATAGAACTGACACCAGGGTGAAGGTAAGCTTGAGTTCCAAGGTCACCGTGTCACCTCTGATGGGTCATTTAGTGTTTCAGAGTTTTAGTTTCTTGATTTCTAAAGAGAGAAGCATGCTTACTGTTAGGATTAGGGGGGAAAGTAAAAATTTTATTTGTAACATAGTATGTAGCACTTGGCAAACATTAGCTGTTCAATACATGGTACTCCTTATTAGTGCACTATTTTGGCATGTGTTGTTGCCATATACCAATCGAGAACATTTTTTAGTTTACCCACTATACTGAAAGATCAATGTTCCATCCTCCTCTTACTTTATTTGTGAACAGCACTTATATAAAGGAATGGGTCATTCCTTTTCCTTGGTGTATTTTCTTCACATGGTTTTTGGAACAGCGGTCTCTCGCTTTAACTTCTATTTCATTTGCTCCTTTTCAATCTCCTTTGCTGGTCTTTCCCCCCTCTTCTTCTTGATGGAATACCCACTGAGTCAGCTTTTGGTGGGTCTTGGTAGTCCACAATCACCCTTAAGTAATTCCATCCATTCACGTAGCTTCACGTAGCTCCATGCACATAGCAGCATTTCTGTTACCACCTCCTAAATTTATATTCCCATCTGGTCTCTTTCCTGAACTCCAAACACCTATGTCCAACTGTTGATTTGACATCACCACCTACTTGACACTTGTTACTGATGTTGTCCAAAACTAAACTTCACTTTTCCCGCTCACCATTTTCCCATCGTTGTGGATGTTCAGGCTAAAAACCGTGGCATCATTCATCATTTCCTCCCGCTCTTATACACGCCATCCTGTGTCATCAAGCCCCGTCAGTACGCTCTTAACCCATATCCACACCTGAACCATTCCACATCAGTCTACTACAGTCACCTTCACGGGTGCCTCCATCATCTCTTCCTAAAGTGCTGCAGCAAACTCCAAACTGATTGAGTGCCTCTGCGATCTGCTCTCTGCACAGCAGGAAGCACTGTCCTGTGGAAATGGAAGTCAGCTCTTGCCCCACCACTGTTCTGAGTCCTGCATAGGCTGCTGCTTTTTCTCAGAGTGAAAGCAAATACTGATACCGATCTAGAGGTATCAGCCTACATCACTTCTTTGATTTCCTTTCCTCCACTCACCCAGCCTTTTCTCACTAATTCCTCTCCATCTTCAATTTGCTACTCTGAGTGTGACAGGTAAGTTCTTGCCTTAGGACCTTTTCACTAGCTGTTTTTATCTGAATCATTATTTCCCAGAAGCCTCAAGGCTTAATTTTCTCACTCCATCATTTTTGGCTTTCACATGTCATTTTGGCAGTTATATGTTATTTCCGCCAGACCTACTGCGACCATGGCCTCTACAATGGCAACACACTCATCTTCACATTCCCGTTCTCCTTGTCTGCTTCTGCTTTATAATTCTCTTCCTACCTTGTAACATTTTCCTAAGTTACTGCCTTACTACATTTATGGCTATTGTTGGTTTTAGCTTCACATGAGCAGGGCTCTTCCACCATTTAGTTCACTGAGGCATCCCGAGAATCAAAAGTGGTATAAAGTTGGTGAACATTTGTGAATATTTTCATAGAGTGGAGCTGTTTCTGCTTGTGTCTGTTGCGGTAATGAATGAAATGCAATGATGAGTTAAGGTATTTTGTAACCTATCTGACACATATTAGGGACTGAATACATGCATTTTGTTATTTCACAGCAGTTCACTTGAATGGTGCACATCAGAAATCAGCAATGTAATTATAACACGAACCCTTCCTTTCAAATTAAAGTTTTCCTTTCTAAACACCATGGGAACTGAATAGTAGCTGTAGGTAGAGACAGTATAGACACTTTTAGTAGGTTTATCTCATAACAGACAATGATAGATAGCCAGCAATATTTGATGGCTCACATATGCCAGAAAAATAAATTGACACTTCATACTGATTAAACATCACAGAATTTCAAATGTTAATGACAACTAAATATTCTCTACTATGGACATTTAAAAATATCACAATTAGATGATTTACAAGATTACTAAGAATTCCCCAAGAGTTAAGAAGCTGACAATAAATGCTATTCACACTGTGCATTTTAATGAATAGCCAATTTGAGGGAGGTTAGATTATGAGAGTTTCGATTATTTAACAGATTCAAAATTTTCGGTTCAAAATTTTATGTTCTATAAATAGAACATAATAATTGTGATAAAGTATTCTTATGTGCATCACAAATGCTTTATGATTGTAAGATTCACAAATGCTTTATAAGTGTAGGATTCAATAGAAAGTAAGCACTTAATTTTTCTATCATTATTTGTGAAAACACTGAAAAATAGTTTATAACGAAGGCTTTTGTAAATTAAAACTAAACGTGTTATTTCTGACTGTTGAATGAATGGTCTTATTTTGCTTCTTTCCCAATCATCAGTTGCCTATTCTAATAAAATACGTTCATTCTTCTATATTTCATTCACATAGCTTAGGCTTTTCCAGAGAATTTACAAATGTTTTACTGCCTGCCAAGGCTTGTGTAATTAAACTAGATGACAGAATGTGCCCATAGTTTATTCCGTGGATCTCCGACTATGGAAGCAGAGGCTTACATTAAGTCAGGGGTGAGTGCTACACTCACATATTTTTTTTCTTCCACTAAAAATATTTTAAGGCAGTTGACTCGAATTTACGAAACAGGCAATTTGTGAATAATGGATTGCCTTTTTTTCTTGATCTTTCACTCTCTTGGGTATTCTTCAGACTTCATTTCTTTCTCCAAGCTTGAAATATCAGCTATTCACTTCTAACTAATAAATTTCATTATATGCTTTATCCCTAGAAATGGAAGGGGGGGAAAGAGAAGAATGACAAACTTCACATAATTGCCTGGATGCTATGTTAGATCTAAACATCGTTAAGTTTTCTCCTAACTATTTTGGGGAGAACCACTTTTTTCTCGCATTTTTATTGTCACTCCTGCCTGCTTCACTTTGCTACTCCTCTGCTGGCTGTGGGTGGATGGAGTTTGACTATTTCAGAATAGTTACTGGTGGGTGGGATCAAGAATCTCTAGTGGGTTGAGCAAAAAGCCATGTTTATATCAATAGTGATCCTTCTATTAAAATCCTGAGTGTGAGTAATATTTAATGGCTATGTTCACCACACGCTTAGCCAAGTCCAGCTGTACAGAAACCAAGAGTACTGCAGAGAATTCCATGGGTTTCGATTTGTGTGCAGGGTTTTCTCATCTCCCAAATCTGATTCTGTCACTTGGTAGACAGCAGTTTCTCTACTGGAGCTATGACGTGGGCTGGATACCTGTGGGTCTAAACAGGTACAAGGTGCTATGACTCCAGAGGTCAAGGCTTAGCTGTCCGACTCCAGAAGCCAAAATACTTGGCTTTAGGGCCCTATGTATATTGCTTAGACTATCCATGCAATACCTTATTTTGATTGGCTTTTTATTGTAGCTTACTGAGGCTAGTCACATGGTCTATTTAATGCCAAGTGAGTGCATGATCTTCTTTAAAGTCTAGTTCGTTTTTCATTTTGAAATACAGTGATAGAGACCAGTGAGGGTGTGGATATGTCAAAAGCGCCATTAAATTTACAGACCACTTTCTGTATGACCAGACCACCAGATATAGCAAGACTTCCAAAATAGAGAAAATTTGTGCTGATTGTTCTTGAAAAACTATTTCACTTTCAAGTGATATTTAGAGTTTAATAAATTCTAAATAGGTCTCATTATATGCTCATTTTCTGTCTTTTCTGTACCCGAGAAAGTGTCTTACCTTAATCTTTACCATTTACCTTAATCATCAGAGGCTGAAGAATCATGGATGCTCATGACCTGCTTAATTAAAACAATATTATTATCAAAGCATGCACTTTGGGTAGCTATAAAATGTGTATAGCAGAATCTTAACTTTTCAGTCAGAGACCCGGTAGTCAAGTTACAGATGTTGTTTTGTAATTATCACTCAAAAACGCAACACACTCTATTTCAATGATTTGAAATAGAGTCCATTTAAAAGAACATCTTACTTTCTTTTTATCGGCAAGTTTTAAAACCAAAACTTAAAAAGCCCCTAAATGGACATAATTTAGGATGTGCATGGCAATGCAGAAAGTAGAGAAGATGCTAAGTGGTTTGAAAAAAAAGATACTTATATCTTTTTTGAACTTCTATACGTCATGCAACGTCTATCAAGTGCTGATTTCCCACCTCCCACCCTGTTCTTTAAGGAATGAAATAAAGTTACATATAGTGGACAATACCAAATTCAGACTGACATTAAGATGTGAATGTTTTGTAAGTGACATATTTTAATTTGAAAATTTGAATCTAATATAAAATGCAAATTGCAATAGTCCTTAATGTAGAAAAGGGGAAAAATGTAGTGATTGAGTTTGGGGAAATTGTAAATTGGGCAGATTCAGCCAGCTGCAGTGATGAACAAGGCTTCCTTTATTATTGCTTCAAGAAAACCCATTGAGTGGCTCACACAAAGTAGCTGCTTGAATGCGGGGATATCCAATATCCCTTTGAGAGGAGTATTTGATTACACATTTTCCCTTTACCCTCTTGTTTCTTTCAAACTCTCCAAGTTCCACAAAACGTACCCCAGAGCACTGTTGTTATCCATGGTGTTGTTTTTGACCCAAAGGTGATACTGTTGACAACTTCTGTTATCTATGTAAAATGGTCTTTATCAATCTTTAACTTTATACCTGATCCACTGTTCCTTTGTTTAAAATCCTCTTCTAAGTCCTTGGTGTTTACAGAATTAACTGTCAAAGAGTTAGCCTACTAGGTATATTTTTTTCCAATCTGGTTCAAGAACTCTTTCTCAGCTTCATTTCACACCAGTGAAATGACTTCTCAGCATGCAGATTCTTTCACAGTGCTGAAAACACAGACACATACTTCTCTCTCGTATACACTTCCCACTAATTTCTGCCTGGGAAAACTCTTACGCATCCTTCAATACCCATCTTAGGTGTCTCCTCTGTTAAGCCTTCATCAGCTTCTTCGGCAGAGTTTTCCAGCACTGCTCCCAGCCGGTCCCCGTCACCCCTGATGATCAGAAAACAGATTCCCTGTTAAAGGGCGTATTCTACTGTAATTATCTTATCTGTCTCTCTTGTTAGAATGGGAGTTTCATAAAGGCCTAAGACATTTCTGAATTAAACTAGCCCAACAGACTGAGCTCATCAAACCACATCCCAAAGACTAGCTGCCTGACTGAATGAACTCATCTTCACTTGTGGATTTTGCACAACCTCCAGTTGTGGGTGCCAAGTCAATGTGCAGAGCTGGAAGCTGCTTGCAGCTCTTTCAGTCAGTTTCATGGTCTGCCAGCACATTTTTGGTTGTTGTACGCTCCTCACTGATAGGATTTTTCCCAACAGTACTTGGCTTGGTTACAGTGTTCAAAATTGATTTTCACCATGTCTGGGTGTTTTTCCCCCCTGTTCGACTTCATTCTCTCAGTTTCTGTACAGCAGGCTGTCGGGACACCCCGTTGTTACCCATTTCCCTCCTGTACCTTCCCCATCCAAGTAACTTTGTGACAAGAAAGGCTAGCAGACTGGCCAGCTTCCAGCACCTTGTTGCCGTTGATCCTGTGTTGCAGTAGGCATTTGAGTAGTGTACCTGGGCACGCTGCCACAGCCAGCAGTGAAGGTGAATGCATTCCAGTGCCAATAAGGACAAGGCATGGAAGTAAATCCAGGCAGAATTGACTTTGTCAGAGCTTTCTAGTAAAGGAGGAGATTATACATGCATAGTGCACTGGGAGCAGCGGGCATTATTTTGTTGCTTGTAGTTCTAGGCAAAAGAACACCAATATTCTTCACCTTAATTGCTGTTTTAGCAAGAAGCTGATGTTAATGGAAAGCACTGCATCCTTGTTGCATGTATTGCCGAGTTCTGCTCAGGGACAGAGGGCCGAGCGGTGTCTAGTTCTACAGGTCAGTGCTTCTCAAATTGACATCACCTACAGGATCACCCTGTAGGGGATACTGACTCCGTGGGCCTGGACAGGGCCAAGATTCCGCATGTCTAACTCTCAGGTGACAGGTGATGTGATGTGGTTGCTCTGCACAGCAAGGGCATAGAGGGAGGTGTGAACTCTTCAAAAAGCAGTGCAGGCTGATGGTACAAGAAGAACAGGTCCTGACACAGAATAAATCAGTTACCCCACCTCCACCTCATGTGAGAGTGATCGTTCCTGGTGGCGGAAGTGTCCTTGAATCAGTGTTCCCCTCACACCTTCAAGGTCTTTGTGGAGAAGAGAAGAGGTCATTTACTCCACCAAATCTTTGATGAACATGATTGCGTAGGATGAAAGAACAAATCAGTCTCTGAAAGATTTGAACTGCTTAGGTACAGAAGTAAAGTTCAGTGGCCAAGAGCTTAGGGATCCAGTGAATTTCCACCAGGCTTCTAATTCTCTGAGAGAGTAGTTATGGAGTTACCACTTATTGAGTTGTACATGGTGTATCTCTCGCTATCTGTCTGCTGTCTGTGGGTGCTGTGTCTTAGCTGTACAGGTAGGAAGAGGCATAAAACATAACCTCTTCTCTGAGGGAGTTTACCCTGTTAAAGGGTCAGCTTCATGAGCACAAGGACATGTCTTATTTGTCTTTATACTTCCAGAAATACACCGTTAATAATTGCCTATTAACCCACATGTTGCTTACTGACATAAGGAAAAAATATATATTTTTAAAGATTTATTTCTTTATGCATACAGAACTGGGGTACAAGCCAGAGGTACAGGGGCGGTGAGAGGATTCACCAGAGACAGAGTGGGGAGCAGAACAGGCAGTTCGATGAAGTACACCACTGAGGGGAGCAGTGGGCGGGTCAGGAGAGGTCTGCCGTGCCATGTGGGTCACATCCAGAACAGGGATTGAGCTCATGCTGAAATGGCTTTAGCTTCTCAGTGCTGTGCTTTAACCCACTGTGCCACCAGGGAGGGCCCAGGAAAAAATATTTTTAAAGCTAACGCATCACGCACATTTTCACGGTTAGAAGAGTTAAAAGTGACAATCACATGCCACCTCTAGTCTGTAAATCAGAGCTTCCAAATTTTGCTTCAAACATGAAATGTGGCCATGGGTAAATGCTCTACTAGCACCAGTAGGGCTCTGCTTGTCAAACTACAGAGGGCATTCCAGAACTCTAATTCTGTTTATCTCTGTAAAGGTATATGTTCTTTGTCACTAAATTTGGCCATGCCGTCAAACAAACACCTCATAGTATAGATGAGAGAAGTGAACCAAACCATACAACATGAGTCAGGATGAGGTAAAGACCAGAAGAGTGAAACAATGATACACTGTGGTTGACAAACAGCCCATGGTGCAAATATGGCTCACTATTTGCTTTTTTAAATAAAGTTTTTTTGGAACATATCTTTGCCCATTTGTTTTATCTGTGCCTGCTTTTACAGTACAATTGTGGACAGGAGCTATACACAGAAACTTTATGGCTGTGAAACTATGCCTGTGAGAAAAAGGCCATTGAGCCCTTTGAGTCTAAAAAGTAGCCTTACTGATTCCCCCAGCTTCACTGAAATATAATTGGCATATACATTTGTGTAAGTTTAAGGTGTACCGATATTTGTGGGATCGGGGCGAGAAAACATAAAGAGTTTTCCAGCGGTGGCCCAAGACTGCTAGTTTCATTCCTAACTCTCTCTTGCACTTTTAGGGACCTGATACACATCCCATGCATACCCAAGTCCCATCCACCCTCCCCACACCCCTGCTTCATAAACACCTGCACCCTGACCTTCCCTCAAGGGTAGGTGTGCCCGACAAGCACTCTGGAGTCTGTCTCAGGAAGCCAACCTAAGTAAGAGGTCCACAGAGGCCTTAATAGTGGGCCCAGGACTTCTGGGAAGATCTCTTAAATTTGGGGGTACCAGACATTGTTTGAAGTGGGAGAGAGGTTTTGGATGTGCATACCTCTTGCTTCCCCTAGATTTCCTGTCTCATGAGCAATTGGCAAAGCGTTAGCCGGGTCAAGGAATGGCCCTTTAATGGGAAGGACTAGGGATTCTCTGGATTTAAGGGTGACATTGCTAAGGAGTCCCATTTATATTGGAAGCTGGACATGGGGAACATTACGTAGGTCTTTTAGTTATGCCTTGATGACTGTGAGAATTTTATTGTGCACACATAGCAAAGAACAGTATTCCAAGGAAAGAAAGTCACTTACATCAAGTGAGAGATGAAAACACCTTAAGCACTAGTGGAGAATGGCCAGAAAAGATGGATACTTTTCATCTACAACCATACCTATTATCTCATTTTAACTTTGTAGTATCTCTTATCATAGGTGTAGACATTTTTCTCTTTGGTGGGTGAGAAACTCACCAATTACACTTTATGTAAATCTTTTAATTCTGCTACTACTTCTTTCTTTTTTAAAGATTTATTTATGCATAGAAGAACTGGGGTAGGCCAGAGGTGTGGGGGGGAGTGAGATGACTCACAAAGATAGAGTGGGGAGCAGAACAGGCTGATCTGCTGAAACACACTGCAGAGGGGAGCAGCAGGTGGGACAGGAGAGGTCTGCTGTGTTATGTGGATCAGCTCCCTGGCCGGGGATCATACTCATGCTGCAGTGGCTGTGATAGCTTCATAGTGCTATGCTTTAACCCGTTGCACCAGGGAGGGCCCTCTGCAACTATTTTTACTTGTTTGGAAGATCAGGGACTGTTCTATTCTAGATCTGTGACTTCTAAGTGTGTGGAGAGTAGCATTGTTAATGGGAATTTGTTATAAGCTTTTCCACGCATTGCAATGGGATTTGATGGATAAGGTAAAGAAGGAACCATTTTGTAAGGGGAGAACCAGTCTAGAAAATGGCTCAGATGGCGTGTCTTTTAAGGTTAGACTTCAATAAAATGACAGTTTACTAGTGTTTGAGCTGAAAAATAATCCTCATGACTTTGGACTCTGTATTACTTGTCCTGTATTACAGGTTCTGTAATGAGCAAGATGGCGGCAGATAAACTCTGAAAATGTATTTACCAGTGGGAAGTTAGGAATGTACTAGACCAGGGCTTTCAGATCTTGGTGAGAACAATTACCCCCTGCTGGCTTTCTAGAATATTGCTTCCTTAGTCAAATGCAAAGGACTCCAATTAACAAGGTTTGCAGAGGGCTTAAGAACCTGCCTTTTACAAGTACCAGTAAAAATCTGGACAAAGATAGTCCTTGGGACTCACCATGAAAAGCAGGGTATGGGGCGGTTCCTTTTGGACAGTAGTGCCCTTCTGAAGTGCTTCTTGTATGCTGAAGACCTGGGCTGTTTCCCCAGGAAAGGTGACTTGACTTGGCTGACCCATCCACATTATCTCCCCGAGTTGCAAGGTCCCTGGAATACCTATATATGAGAAAGGAGTTGGGGAGTCACCTTTGGCCATAGGACAAAAGGCAGTTTTCTGACCTTCTCTGATTTTATCATTGCCATACTCTTAACTCTCTGAGCTTACCAGCCACAGTTCTATTGGAACTCACCATGGAGACAGATTAATTTTAACTCTGAGAGAACATGGGCTTTTCAACACAAGTTAAATATAGGCTGGCACAGAACATTTCAGAAGCGTTAGGTCCTCAGAAATTTTTTTAGCTCCCAAACTTTGAGCTGCTACTAATGTATGCTCCTTATACTTTCTCCCGGTCATTCTTAACTTTTCTTTTTCCTCTGATCACTGACATAGAGACGACAGGAGTTCAGGGCCCTCCCTGGTGGCACAACGGATTAACACACAGCACTATGAAGCTCTCCGAAGCCCCTGCAACACAAGTTTAGTCCCCGGCCAGGGAGGTGAGCTACATGACGCAGCAGACCTCTCCTGTCTCACCCGCTGCTCCCCTCAGCAGTGTGTTTTGGTAGATCTGTCTGTTCTACTCCCCACTCTGTCTCTGGTGAAATCTCTCACCTCTTGCACTTCTGGCCTTTACCCTTATTTTGTATGTGTAAATAAATAAATCTTAAAAGAAAAAAAGACAGGACTTCAACAGTGGGAAACACAGGAGATAATTTATGAGTGAGTTTCTCCTAAAAGATTGCATTCAAAGTTACTGGAAAATACAAGCCACATTATTAGACAAGGGTAGACCCAAAGCTTTTGGGCCTGTATGGGGCTACTTAAATATCAACTACATTTTAAAATAAATTTTGACAAAGTAAATGCTTGGAAAGTTGATCAAATAGAAATTTTGGAGGTGAAAATACCGGATAGTGCATCCTGAAATAGTTTTAATTTTTCCTGGAACTAAAGAGAGCACACATACACACAACTTCCAGTATTAGCGGCTAGTTCATTAAAACACTATTTAATCCAAATGCTTATGAGACTTTATCAGATACAGATATTAAAATGATACCTTACTCCCTTTCATTAACTCATTGGCATTAACGCATTCTTGTATTTCTGATCAGAATATACGTATTTTTTAAAATAGTGATTTCATAATCCACTCAGCTGGTGTATATACATAATGGAATACTCTTCAGTGATCAAAATATGAAATTTTTCCATTTTTATGATATGCCTGGCATTGGAGGGGAATCTGCCAAATGAAGTAAGTCAGAAGGAGAAATGATTTTACTCAGGTGAAAAAGAAACAAAAGAAAGGAATAAACAATAAACCAAAGCAAACCCCAGAAATACAACTGCAGAATTGAGGCCACCAGAGGGAGAGGGTAGGGGTGGGCAGTAAGGAAGCGGGGGGTTGTCCAGTGGACTATGGTGGAGTATGACAGGAGCTCTGGTGATGGCACGTGGTTTGGGAACATACATGTCAAAAGGTATGACCCTATATCGGGAAATCATATACATTATTATAAGCGGTCCCCTCAGTAAAACATACAATTTAATTAAATATAGGTTTAAAATTTTAAAACATAATGATTTTCAAAAATGAACATCATGCTATAAGAAAATACAATAATAAAAAGGTGGAATCAAGTTTGGTGTCTGTTGGTTGTTATAATAATGGCAATAGAAGATGTAAATAGCTATGACAAGGGAACATATGATCCACGATCATGGGTTGCTGAAAAAATACTAATACATTAGTAATAAATTACAAATACCCATCAATGTGAAGATAGAAATTTCTGTGTTTGGAATTCTGGTTGCCTTAAGCTGCATTACATTACTCGCTGTAGTTAAAGGTGAATACTCTAGAAGCCACTGTTGGATAATTCATCCCGACCCTGTGATCTCTGTACCTTACATAAACTGTTACCTGTTTTCTCACCTAAAGAATGGGCCCT
>NW_004567128.1:13707945-13756797 GCF_000260355.1 Condylura cristata
TTTTTGATCCCATTCCCCACTCCACCCCCACAAAATGTCTCTGGTATATGGTTGTTCATTATTTTTGTTATTTTCTCGCCTGGTCCATTATACTCCTGGGCATTAGCAATATTTTAACCATAGTTTCATAATGTTCTTTCTGAAGACCAGTTGTCAAAGGGCATACTTCTCTAATTGAAATATTGAACTTCCATGTGCATATAAGCATGCATTAATGTGTTAAAGGCAATTAAAAAATTAGTATAACTGCTTTTTTGAAGCAACCCTATAAATAATAAACATGCTTCCAAGTTCACAACAGAATGATAAAAGCCATCACCAGGCTCTTGGCCTGCTGAGCTTCCCTATGAATTCAGCAGCTCAGTAAACTTCTCAAAGGTCATAGAAGCTAAAAGGTTAGACGCTGTGTAGGGGTCGGGGTCACCTCCTGATTTAACTCTTAAGTGGGGGTCACTTATATTTGTGATTGGGTACATTCCTGAGATATCTTCAATGTTTGAAACGTTGACAATATAGAAAGACTGCAATTACACGCAGGCTTCATACTCACACCAGCTAAATTAAAGGCAGAAAGGAACATTTCACAAATATCAACTCTTTTGTGATACAACTCTTGCCTACACCCCAGTTCTTGTATGCATAATAAATAAAAATATTTCAAAAAGAAATCAGATTGCATAGCCCCAGTCTGTCCCCTCTTCTACCAGTTTTCTACCTATATTCTAGGTAGATTTATAATACTCATAGCAGTGGTAGAAGTAATACTTACAATAAGCATAGTAGTGACAATAGTCATTTTGTTTGAAGTCATATTGCTCAGTGGTCCTTTATTGATGGAAATCTTTATGGAAGTAGAGCTCAGGAGTGCTTTTCTTCCCTAAATCCTTTGATTTCACTGTTTGACAAAGTTACACCTCCCATGGGGTTTTACAGATTCCCACAGGGAGCTTGAGACTTGAGATGGTGGGCCTCATATCAGATGGGGATAGATGAGAAGCACTATGGACTCTTGGGCAGATTACATTCATGGGTTTCTTGATAACAATTAGGCCTATCATTTTATCATAACATGGAATTTGAAAGTTCCAGTAAGGTAGACTTCTCTCAGGCTCACCTGGTTACCACCTCCATTTTTGTGTAGGTGTTTGCAAATTGATGATTTGTTCCTAATTTTTTATACAGATCAAAGCAAACCTGCTATTTCCTAGAATTTACATTAAAAAGCTGCCTGGCTTTCTGTTTGTTGTAAAGGCATTTTGCCTTCATAGTTGAACAATTTTTATAAGCTTTTACCCTTTTGTCACTTTAGAACAGTATCTAACTTTAATTGGAATGGATTTCAATGTTAAGTAGTTCAAACAACTGCAGTATAAAGAAAGATATCTGTAACTAAATCCACAATGGGAAGAAATTGATGCGAATGCTTAAGAGAGTTAAAGATGATAGAACAGCATTGGTCATAGGGAAGTACTCATAAATTGTGAAACTACTATTTTTTGTCTTTTCTTCACTTGAAATTTGCATTGCTTTCCTCCCAGGGGGTTTCAAGAGCTGCTTCAGAGAACTTTAAAACTTTCAATAATGTTTAAAGTACCTAGAGAATAAAAAACAAAAACCAAGAATAATAATGCTGGAGCAGGAGGCAGAGGAAAGGAACAGAGAATAGGAGCAGAAGGAAAAGCAGCAGCGACTGGAAAAAGGGTCCTATCCTCAGGGTGCTGTAGTGGCTGATCTGTCTATCTGCTTTTATAAAACCCCATATGTGGGCCCTCCCTGGTGGCACAAAGGGCTAAAGCTTGCAGGCCCCTCAGTGAAAGTTAGATCCCTGACCAGGGAGGTGACCCACATGGCACAGCAGGCCTCTCCTGTCTCACCCACTGCTTCCCCGTAGCAGTGTGCTTCGTCAGGCTGCCTGTTCTGGTCCCCACTCTCTGATGATTCCTCTCACCGCCCTGCATCTCTGGCCTGTACCCCAGTTCTATATGCCTAATAAATCTTTTTCAAAAATTCTGTATGTGGGGTTGAGAGTAAACCCCATACTACTACTTGCCTCCCCTAACCTAGATGGAAAGTTCTTTAGGACAAGGGGCTGTCACTGGTAAATATATACTTTAACTTGTTATACTGTTAGCTGTAGTCACTTTCTAAATATATGAATATATGCTTTTGTTAATAATTTCATTCTTAAAATATTTCAGCTCTGCTCTGTATTATTGATATGTCCTTATCCCTTAAACGATAATAATAATACTGACTTAAAGGCTTTTAAGAATGAAGAGAGCTGACTCAGATAAAGGGGCTCAAGCAGAGTCTAGCTCATAAGAAATGTTCAAGAAATGACAGCTGTTATTCAAAGTGTTCCTTCAGTAGCATCACTGATGTTTAAACTGTCATTTCACAAGATACAGACTCTTACGATCAAATTAAACCTAGGAAATAGAAATGACTATAGTCAGGGCTTTACCTCTGCTTTGTTTAGAACAGTTGTAAAATGAACTAATATTTTTGAAATTTCATGTGTTAATAGATTCAAGTAATTTGCATGGGAAGGAGGCAGTGGTTAATTATCTGTTTCATTCTTGAAATTTTGCAAAGCATTTTTAACAGAATTCTCAAAATGGGGACATAGGTTAGCCTCGTATTTTTCAATTCTCTGTACACACCCTGGTATTGCCAGCATCTAGAAACAAACAAACAAAAAATCCCATTCATCTCTCTGGTCCACTTGGGACAGTACTTAAAAGAAGTTTGATTAAAAAGTACTTTATGTCATGTTGCCATGTCTTTAATTTCTCCATTTTTCTTGAACCTGCAGGCATAGGGGAGCACTCCATACCAATACTCAGAATAGCTATCATTTTGTTTCTACCCATCTCTTCTAGTGGATGATTTAAAAAATATGTATTTTATTTATTTATGCATACAAGAACTGGGTACAGGCCAGATGTGTGGGGGTGAGAGGATTCACCAGAGACAGAATGGGGAGAAGATAGGAAGACTGACTGAAATACACTGAGCAGTGGATGAGACAGGAGAGGTCTGCTGTGACATGTGGGTCAGCACCCTGGCTGGGGATCGAACTCATGCTGCAGTGGCTGCGGATAGCTTCATAGTGCTAAGAGTTAACCCCTTGTGCCACCAGGAAGACCCCTTTTAGTGTATGACTTTATATCTTTGAGATATTTCAGTAGTGTAATTTCTACAAACACGATTTTATCAGGACTTGTCCTTATGCATTCAACTTGAAAGTGACGTCTTTGGGGATAGTGACACCTTACTTGTTTAAGGTGTGAAACCTCACTCATGCATTTTCCATGCTATCCTGACACACAGTGACTCATGGTAGAAGTGTTACAGTGATATTGCCTGCAATGTTGATCTTGAATAGTAAAATAATCAGAATTGAATACTGGGGTACCTTAGTATACATAATACATGGGGATTACTAAAATTATATTTTAATGTATTAAAGTATAATTATACATTTTAACAAAAAAGCTCTTAGGAGAGGCACAGTGTAGGGGTGCCATGTTTTCTTGAAAAGTGACTATTAAGCAATACCCCAAAACTACTTTGGGGTAAATACATTTTCTGTTGAGCTGAGTAACAAAAGTTACTCTGCTGGTTTAGCTCAAATGAATACTTCATCAAGAGCAAATTTCATTCTCAGCAAAATCACCATGGAAAGCTCATTGTGAAAATATTTTTATAAATTCTTTTAATTAGTAGACTGAGATTATAAAGTCAACTTTTCAATTTTCTATCAACAGGGGATTTGAACGCCAGATTGTACATCACTCTGGGGTGGACTACAGTGGGGTATTCTGAAGCCAGTTTGAGATCATAGTGTGGGTATGCAAGGGAGGTTCTTACTGTGGATAGAGCCCCAGACTCGGCAAGAATATAACTGTGCTGGCTGCAACTTCTTTTCCCCACAGGGAATCCCTGCAAGGCAGGAGGGGGGTGAAGTGACCGACAAGGCCAAGTGCCTGGTTTGTGTCTCTAAGATCCACTCAAAGCAGTTTGCAGATTCACTTGTAGATTCTGGTGTACATATCAGAGACTCCACAGTTAATTTTATTCACTAAGATAAAGGTCTTATTTATTTTAAACAGATGCAATAAAATTAATTTAAATTAATCTTCAGCATATGGCGCTCCTATCCTTTATATTATTTCATACATTTTAAAAGTGATCCAAATGGTGGGGGTAGAGAGCATGATGTAAAATGTCAAATCTTCTCTTTAAGAGGTTAGAGTAGAAGGTGGTTTTGTTTAATTGAGTTGTGCCACAGAAATACCAATAGCTGAGTGTGGCATATAATATTTATGGAATAGTCCTGATTGTGTAACCTTGTTTCTCTTCATATGAGTTATGCATAATTTACATTAAGGACTATCTTATAGAGCTGAACAAAACTGAACGCTTTTGAAGTGTTCTTATGGCGTGGTTACCTGGGTCTACAGGTAAACTTGCATTATGTTTTTCAGTTTATCTTGGTTGTCCATGCTTCTCACAATGTAGTAGATCGTAACATCTAGTTCCACACTCTTCTTGGCAAATTAATTCTATGAAATATTCTGAGGGAGTAAAGAAAGAGTTGATTAGTTAACTTTGAAAAATGCTGAATTTTGTATCTCCTCCTTGGGCATTCAAAATGGGCATCAGCATAAGAGGCTCTGAGAAGTTCCACAGGTTAAAAAGAAAAACAAAAAACACCAAGTTTTAACCCTGTGTTTCAGTGTTTCATGGCTATATCTAATCATCAGACACCTTTTTCCCATAACACCTTGTCGCAATCCCACTGAATTTTGAGACATGCCAATTTAAACTCCCAACACAATTGTGCACATTTGAATTTGTCCATGTGTTGTTGCTGAAATGAATCCAAGTATATAAAGTAAGGTTTGCAAGAAATATGTTTCTGTGTTTTCTTTAAGAGTTCATTTCATCATGGCTGACTGGGGAGGATTCCTTATCACCAGACAGCCTTCCTCTGGAATTCTGGCTTCTTTCCAAGGAGTTGGCCCACCTCTCTGATTCTGATTTTCCAGACTCTGCATCTCACCTCATCACCTCTTTTTAATTGCGAGACTTTTCCTCTGAGAAGATGGTGAGAATGAGGATGTGGGAAGATGGGTTTCAAGCCCATAGAAATTCTTGCTCTTCTCAGCTGTCTCTTTCCTCAAACCTGCCCTTCTATTTCGTTTTCCTATGGACTTTGATGGATTGACCCAAAGCCTAATTCATTCCTCCATTCTTTCAGAAAGGACTTAATCCTCCAAAGCTCCAAGTAGGCAAGAGGAAGGATTCCCATTCTCTTTTTCTAATTTCGCACCAAGGGAAAGAAAACCAAAAGAGTCTGAAAATATTTAAACCATTACCTAATTGAAATGCATCATCTTGATTTATCTTTTGTTTTTACAAGGTTTTATCCTGGGCCCACTCTGTCTCATCTCGTCACTCTCCCCCTTGCCATTCTGCTCCAGCTAGATGGCCCCAGTTCCCTCAAATTCACTGTCTGCTTCTCGGCCTTTGCCTTTTTTTTTCTTCTGGCATTTTTGCTGCCCTTCACATTGACTGTTTCTTGAAGTACAAGGACTTAAATCAAGTGTCTCCTCTTTAAAGAAGTCTTTCCTAACAAAGTATCTAAATAGTCCCTCATTTTTTTCACCACATTATCTTAATTCTCTGCCTCACAAATTTTCATAATTTGATAGCTCATTGTTTATTTTTTTTTCTGTCTCTCCCAACAAGAATCAAAGTTCCATGGAAGTTCAGATATTATCTAGTTCGTTCTTTACTGCTTTCCTGCCATAACCGTTACTCCCTGTGGGTCTGGGGATAACCTTCATTGCTTCCCAGTACCTAATACAGTGCCAGGGGAACAACAGGTTGCCCAAACAGTTGGTCATTGAACAAATCAGTTAAGATTTGCCTTTTCATGCCTATTATTTTCTTGGTCTTATTTTTTACCGGCTGTCAGTGCCCACAGGGCTTCATCTTCTTCCCTGCATTCTGACCACTCTGATGCCACACCATATAGTGCCTGACTTCCTTTTCATCTTCAATACTGTGATTCCTCTAAGGGTCTCAATTAATCTCTCAAGGCTCTTTATAATACCCTACACCTTGGGGACTGCATTCTGCAAGGTAGGAAGGAGACATGACATATCCTTATTTTAGTTCTCCATAGGACCTGACACATTTCATAAATTTAACACACTTTAGCTGTTCAGTAAGTATGTGCATATAGTACAGACTGAAAATGTTAACACTGCACCAGTATTAATTAATGATCTTAGATGAGTCATTTGTGTTACTTATTGAAATTAGAAATTAGGAAGAAAGTGGTGGTGGGGGCCCTCCCTGGTGGTGCAGTGGGTTAAAGCAAACCACTGTGAAGTGATTAGCAGCCACTGCAACAGGAGTTCCATCTCTGGCCAGGGAGGTGACCCACATGGCTCAGCAGACCTCTCCTGACCCACCCGCTGCTCCCCTCAGCAGTGTATTTCAGTAGATCTGCCTGTTCTGCTCCCCATTCTGTCTCTGGTGAAGCCTCTCGCCGCCCCTGAGCCTCTGGACTGTACCCCAGTTCTGTATGTATAAATAAATAAATCCTTTATAAAAATTTAAAAGAAGAGGTGGGGCAGATCATTATTGTGTAAACCCTTTTTGATTTAATATGCTTTCTTTTGATAGAGCTGCTTCCTGTAATGATTTTCACTGTGATTGTGTGTGTGTGTATCCTTAAATTATAAAAGTATTATAAGAACACAAAACCATGTTGAGTATTAAAACTATAATTCATGGGTAAACTGTCTTAAATATGTTTGTCTTTAGCGTGTTGAAATTAGGTTGTATTACTTTGATGATCTAGGAAAAAAACAATCTTCCTAACGTGCACATGCTATTAAGTTCTGCCATTTTTCAAATATATAGACCATTTAATAATTATCATTACCTAAAAGATTGACCTTTTTTGTCATAAATTCAAAAATTACCAAATTGCACCAAACAAAATAACAAGAGGGTTATTTCTGATTGTGTTAAATATATGCAACACATTTATTTTTCTGAGTTATAAAGACTTTTAAAAATTAAAACTAATCTATTTTATTGAAAAGCTAGAAACGATAAATGACAAAGATTTTATTTATGGGCTATTTAAAAGTAAAAAGAAAAGAAATGGAATCCAAAAGCAGCAATGTATTTTTCTCACTAAAATTTTATCTATGTAATCATAGAATTCACTTATACTTATTTTTTAATCAGTCAGAAAACCAATGCTGTCAGCAAAAGAGGATTATAGCTTTATCAAGAATTTATAACAGCAACCTTAGAGTGCATACATTTTCTGGTGCATTTTCAGTGAACATTTCTTGGGGGTAAAATGCTATTGTGTAGTCAAGTGAATTGATTTAAATCATAGTTGTTTTCTGTGAGTTAAATCACCAACGGAGCTCAAACTCTATCCAAAGACTTCTAAAGTATAAAATTTCACTCATTTGTGGTTGAAGATCAAGTTTGAGAAAATTATTGGATATTATTTTATTTTTTCATATTTAATTTTCAACTCTGACTCAGTTTCTGAAGGAATAATTGCCATGTTTTTGAAAAGCCCATTGCTTTAATATACAAAAATGTAATATCTTCTCAAGTCAATATCGAGTGTGTCGTGAGCTTGTAATTTAGCATTGAGAATTAAACACTTAAGTGTAGGGGAAAATGGAATATAAATGATTATAATTTTACTCCATGGAAAAAGTATTCAGACTAGCAAATTATCAGCTTTTACTCCTTTCCTCTTCTAGAAACAAGTACACTCCTACTTTCAGTAGCTACCTAGGTAGAGATTTTATGCACACACACACGCATCACCTTTGCTTTTTGGGCTGTGGCTCTTATGCTAAACTTATCCCATGGGTGTCCATATATGGGTCAAGCCATAAAAATATCCATTTCAGGGCGAGTCAGGTCAGAGTCTCTGAGCCCTGTTATAGTGTCCTTTCTCCTTGTCAAATTATGGTACTTTCATTCATTCTCCTTGTACAGATAGAGGAGACAACTGTTGGGTGTGCATACAGTTACAGATTATATTGCACTGGCTAACAGAGTCAGGAATTTATCACACAGTATTCCATAATGGTCAGGCACTGGATGGCACCAGAATGGCAGCCGGTTTCAGTCAACGGACTGATGTTACTCAGTGTGTCTCTTGCAGCAAGACAGACAGCATGAGATGGCAGACTTCTCAAACACTAGTATATTTAAAGTATGACTTTATCACCTGCCTACATTGTTCTGTGCTGGCAGAAATGAGAATGGGAGAAAAAGAGAATGGATTATTGATTAAAGAATTGTTTTGTATTCTTTCCTTTCTCCCCTTTATCTCAAAACTTGAAAAGTCTGGTTTTGGGGATTACATCCTTGTAGCTAAAAGACACAGCAGAAAGAAAGTCCCGTGTCTCAAAGGGTCCTAAGTATATATTTATTTCTTTGTCGTGGATCATTTACCAGTTGCTGGAATGATTTTACACATTTTCTAAATTAACAAGTGGTACCCCCCCAAACAAAACAAAACAAAACACAACAAAATAAAACAGAGTGTTGAGGCTGCATTTAGACATTCTTTCATGTCAACTAGCACCGGGTGATTGGTGATTTGGTTCTTCGTTCATTTCCTGCTATGAAGCCTTATTACCACAAAGACAGGGGTAAAAGCAGTTTCTCCTCAACTGTGTCAGGAAGAAAGTCACTTAAATTTTTGTATGTATTTTATGAAGAGTCTAGATAATGGGGTCAAATTTTTAAATCTGCATATAGTACTTACTCTTCATCTTGCTCTCCTCTCTCCTCAATTTTGTCCCCCGTTAGCATTTCTCAGTTCACTGTGCATACTTGAAGTAGAATGGGAGGTCAAATGATTTATTTTTGACTTTTTTTCCTCCCATTACTATACCTGACACAAATGAGAAAATTCACTTGAAACCACAGGTAATATTGCATGTTTATTTGCCACTCTTTCCATTATCCATTTTATTTATCAAGAAATGAAGACACAACATGATTTTTTAAGCATTTTTAGCATTTCTTTTGCCAAAGACTTACTGTACTTTAGCCAAAACTTCTTTAGACTAACCACGACTGAGTCATACCAACCTCAGGTATCAATACTCACTGTTTTCTACTACCCGCAATGATCCAACACACACACACACACACACACACACACCCTCATATTAAGCTGATTTCATCTTCCATGACTGTTGGGTATAGTTTCTTATCCTACCATCCCCGTCCATTCCATTTCCACCATTACACCTACTGCCATCTTTCTGAACACTTTATTGGTACTTACATTACACGCCAAATCCCTTGCTATAAACTCCATGAAGATTTCATACATCAGCTCCTTAGTAATCACTCCCTTATCTAAATTTATGATCTATAACATAGTACAGAGGGTTAATCTATATCCTTCTTTAATATCTGTTTACTTGCTTTGCTCCCCACACTGTTTTGTATATGTTATCCCCCCAATTCCTTATGCTTCTTTTGTAGTCCTCAATGAATCTAGCCCAACAGTTTGTATTTAGTTTTAAAATACTAATAGAATTTAAAGATTGATTCTAGCACACTCTTCAACCTTTCTTAAGACTTGGTATGTCACCTTGGATGAAGTAAATTTCCTTATTCTGGTCCTGAAGCATTGCATACTATGTTAGCTGGAGCATAAATAAACCGCCCTGATCCAGGCAAGGATCACTGGGAAGTTCTACTTGCAGGTGAGCAAGAAGCACAGTTTCTATGCGGTAACCTATTACTTGGCTATCTCTGAGGATATTAATGATGAAAAGGAGTGGCCAGAGGAAAGACTCCCCTTCTCAATTGCAGCACTGTAACTAAGTGACTTCTGCTAGATCAAATAGACTATTTTGGGGATTCCTGCTCACCCATCTCCTCTGTGTTTTCAGAGCTGCTGTAGAGCTGTTAGAACAGTGAACTGATGCTTTTCGACTTGCCAAACAGTGGGAGCTTTCTATTTAAATAGTTATCCCTTAGAAGAGCTATATTAGGGAGCTCAAAGGAAAGGATTTAAGGGCCCACACAGAGTACAGAGGCAGCAGATCAGCCACCTACTGGGCCCTTGTTCCTTGGAATGCTTCACACTACATGTTTGTAAGGCAGACGCCTCTTGCTCACTGAACTGTTTGCTCACCTGCCCTTCTGTGTTTAGCAAACACATGGGAAGGGCAGCTCTTGGCTGCTTTCTGAGTCGTCTCTCCTTGCTCCAGGTAAGCAGTACCAGACAACCAAGTGCATGCACAGTGATCCAGATGCATTGTTGGCATCTAGGGGATGCGATCCTTTAGAAGCAAGACCGTATGTCCAGACTCAGCAAGTGACAAATAGAGAAGATGTCAATAGACTAAACAACCAAAGGAAGTAAACACTCTTTCCCCCCAAGCATTTATATAAATGTTTTATAAAAACATTTATATAAACATATATATATATATATGATTTATATAAAGCATTTATACAGGATTTTTTTATATCTCTATTAAGAGGAGTCATTCAAATTCTGATCAGTCACACTACCAGTCACATCATTTTGATAATAAGGGAATCAACTATATCGAGTAAGAAATGAGGATTATCACCCTAACTTTTTAACCCGTAAGAACTTTATTACATCCAGAGGATAATTTATGGTCTGTTTTTGTGATTTGTTCTTGTGCCCACACCATGGGAAACTGATCTCTATCTAAGATGATATAGACCATAAGCATCGGAGTTCAGAGAATCACAGCCTGCTAGATAAACGTCTTTTTCTAAGTTACTGAAACCTGGCATTGAGAAGTAGGCCAGAAAATAGGCCTAGCTATCCCCATCACCAGCTCATTTTGTATTATCATTAACCAGCTCCTTGGAGGCAGTTAGTTCTTTTGCGGGCCAACATAGATTCTTCCATTTCATTTCGCTTCTTTTTGTATTACATGTATACTATTATGAAACATTTTAAACATAATGAAAAGATAGAAAATATGAAAAAAAAATTCAACACCCAGATTTAACAGATGTTTTGTGCTGTCAAATCTCCAAATTTCTCTTTCAGTGAATGGATGTTAAAGATACTGCTCAAGCATCGCTTTTTCAGTCCCTTTCCTTGCTATTCTGCTTTATGTACACTTATGATGTACAGGGTTTATACATCCTTCCAGAAGTCAATTTCTTCCTTAGCTCTAGCCACCCCCTACCTTTCCTAGGTGGTTTGCATGGGAGCATCTCAGAACAGTACTGCATTATGGGAGTCTAACTTGATTGTGCCCCTTACCTGGTATCATTGGTGCAAATATGTCCCCCCTCGGGAATGATGGGAAGGAGTGTGCTATGCTTAGTTTGCACTCTTTTTTTTTTTAAGATTTACTATTTATGCATACAGAATTAGGGTACAGGCTAGAGATGTGGGGGGTGAGATTCGTCAGAGAGGTAAGTGGGGAGGAGAACAGGCAGATGTACTGAAATACATTGCTGAGGGGAGCAGCGGGCGAGTCAGGAGAGGTCTGCTGTGCCATGTGGGTCAGCTCCCTGGCTGGGGATCGAACTCGTGCTGCAGTGGCTGCTATAGCTTCATAGTGCTGTGCTTTAACCTGTTTCACTACCAGGGAGGGCCCTGCACTCTTGAGCATAACAACAGGAAAGTGTGTAGCAGCCATTTATGTACCACCCACAACCATACACAACTGTTGTTCGATCTTAGCCATCTGTTCTTAGATGCCCTGGTTAATGATGGTTATATATTTTGTGTTGTAGACTCCTTTCTTTAGCTCTCTGCATGAATACCAGGATTGGCTTTCTCATCTCTTGCTCATGGAGCTTCAGTATACCTTAGTCAAATGGTGTCAGGTAGATTAGTAACAAGCTTAAGCTCACCCTTTGGATCCTCCCTACTGGTAGTGGATGCTATACCGTCCCACTCCTTAGGATACATCATGTTCTCTTAGCTTGGCGTCTTCCCAAATCAAAATACAGAACAAAGGGTGAAGAAGTGGAAGTTGGCAGTGATGCGGTTTGGGTACTGAATTGTTTCCACATCCAAAGCTTTATCATGTATGCATTTTAAGCAGTTCGTAGTTCATGACACTTTTTAACCTAATTGAAAAAGCAGGTGAGGAGGGGGAGGTGAACGTTAAAGAAAACGCCGTAACTGCTTCACCTCGTGTTAAAGATAAAAACTTTAACTCGGGTAGGTTTAACACTTTGTCTTAAGAGTTGAAAACCTCAGTTTGAAAGGACAGAACGAGCAGGTAGGGAGTAAATCCAGGATGGCTAGTTTCCCCAGATCTTCGCTGCTGCCTACTAATGCAGCTCTTCTGAGGGATAGCAATTTAAATAGAAAGCTCTTACCACTTGGGAAGCAAAAACATTAAGACACTGCTTTAACAGTTTTAGAGAATCTGCCATTTCATTGTGAATACAGTGCTAGAACGTGAGCGGAAATCTCTGGGGTGGGAGCAGGGGCAACACCTAAGCTCAGTCTCTGCTTTTTACACCTTTAGTTTCCATCTTCCATAATCAATATTTACCAAGTGACAATCACAGCTGCAGTGGCTTCTGCTTTCTATCAATCTCTCTGTTGCTGCTGCTTTACCCTTTCAACCATTTCCCCAGCCTGCAATAATTTCTACGCTCACGCCTTTGCTTTATGCATGGCCACATACTTTCTATGAACCTTCCAGCATTGGCTGCATATTGGACTTGGAACTAGCTATTGGATATGGCATTAAAAAAATCCTCCTGCGTGCCCTCGCCATATTGGGTCGTGCCATTCTTTTGTTGTCTATAGGTGATCTGCTGCTGTTTAACAGAACACAAAGATGTAGTATATAAAACAGTAAGTTCAATCGCTTGGATAGTTCTGCTGGCTTGGGCTAGGTGAAACTGATCGGTCTGAAGTTGAATTGTGTGTCTATAGTTCCAGGTAGGTTGGGGGCTGACTAATCCTAATCTGGGATGGTTTCCTGCACAGTTTTGGGAGGTTTGGCTCCTGGCTGGGTCAGGTGTGTCCCATAATCCAGCAGGCTGGCCTGGGCTTGTTTTCCTGGTGTCCACAGGTCCTGAGAAAGAGTGAAAGTGACCCCAGGGATGACAACTGAGATAGGAAAAGGCACAAAATGATGTAAAAATAAACTATTATGTTATTTTTCAGAAAAAGTGAAAGTGAACAGGTCTCTTGAGGCCTCGGCTCTTGGTGAGTTCTGCAATCTGTTACCCCATATTCAAGGGGAGGGGGGATAGACTGCCTCTAGTGAGAGAAGCTGCACAACTACAAAGCAAAGGGTATAGAGACATGAAAGGGAAAAAGAATTATGGTCTTTTTGCCATTTACCACATGTGCTTAGCTTTTCCCATGATGAAGCTGTCTCAAGTAATTTTCTTTCTGGAAGCAGCTGTTTTGATATACAGGGGATATTGATCTATCATACTTATGAAGAAAATTACAACACAGAAAAGATTATTTAGGCATCATAGGTGTTTGCGAGAATAAGAAATGCTGAAGCCGTAAGCAGATGAGCCCTTTAAATTCTTAAGCAAAGCGTTTTTACTCTCCCAAGAATCAACTGTACTATTGTTTTCATCAGATTAAAGCAATTTCAAGTCAAATGCATGAAATTGCATGAAAAATGTGATGCATTTGCTTATTCTGCATCACATGTGGACAAAATAAATAACTTGATATAGAGTACAGATCATACACAGCCCTCTGGATTCACAAGTATGCAAACAGATCTCTATGGCTGATGAGGGTTTTTTCCTCCAGTTTTATTGATGCACCACTCATTTACATATCTGCATAATCATGGGAATAGAACTACACACCTCTGTCCACCAAATGGCCAGTGCCATGTTCCTATCACTTTCCCCCGCCCACACACACCATCTCCTCTGGTTTCACTCATTTGAAGAATCTAAACAACCAAAAACCAAACAAGAAGAATTCCTAGACTGTGAATAAACACTAAAGAGCAGATGAGTTTAATGTTTTACGAACTTTAAGACGGACTTTGGTCTTGCATTTACTTTAAAAAACCTTTAGGCCCTCCCTGGTGGCGCAGCGGGTTAAAGCACAGCACTGAGAATCTAAAGCCACTTCTGCATGAGTTCAATTCCCGCCTGCCCCAGAGGTGACCACATGGCGTGGCAGACCTCTCCTGACCCGCCCACTGCTCCCCTCAGCAGTGTACTTCATCGATCTGCCTGTTCTGCTCCCCACTCTGTCTCTGGTGAAGCCTCTCACCGCCCCTGAGCCTCTGGCCTGTACCCCAGTTCTGTATGCACAAATAAATAAATCTTTAAAAAAAAAAAAAAAAAATTTAACCAGGCCCTCCCTGGTAGCGCAGCGGGTTAAAGCACAGCACTGAGAATCTAAAGCCACTTCTGCATGAGTTCAATTCCCGCCTGCCCCAGAGGTGACCACATGGCGTGGCAGACCTCTCCTGACCCGCCCACTGCTCCCCTCAGCAGTGTACTTCATCGATCTGCCTGTTCTGCTCCCCACTCTGTCTCTGGTGAAGCCTCTCACCGCCCCTGAGCCTCTGGCCTGTACCCCAGTTCTGTATGCAAAAATAAAAAAAAAATAAATCTTTAAAAAAATAATAATAAAAAAATAAAATAATAAAAAAAAAAACCTTTAACCATGTCGTTCTTGTAGAAGAGGAAACATACTTGTTCCCAGTAACCTTCTGAGTTCTTCACTGAAACATCCCTGTAATAAAAGACAGACCAGTAGGACAAAAGCATGTGTAATCTCCTGTAGATGTGGAAGGGACCCAGGAATACTGAGTGACTCCCACATTTTAAAGATCACCTTCAGCTAGAGACAAAAGATGATGGTGGGGCACGGGGCATATTTACGAGATGGGTAAGCAACACACAGTAAAGGAAGGTAGGGTTATTGTACGTGATTATATCACTGCCTTTTCCATTATACAAGTTCCTACAGATTTGTTCAGCCTCTGCTTTTCACACAGATGGGGAGATATCCTACAAATGGAGATTTTCCTTTTAAATGGACATGTCTCTTACAAAAGGGTAATTTCTACTTGGTTTTTAGAGTTTCTCCTGTGTCTGCATTTCTTAAAAAAAAAAATCAGTCTAAAATAATCCTTATGCCAAAGAAGCGTACTAAGGGTAGATATATTGTTTTCTTCAAAATCATTAAA
Organism: Condylura cristata; assembly: GCF_000260355.1. Lineage (NCBI taxonomy): Eukaryota > Metazoa > Chordata > Mammalia > Eulipotyphla > Talpidae > Condylura > Condylura cristata. The sequence continues at coordinate 13,723,176 of NW_004567128.1, forward strand.
GATTTTTGGTGGTCTCTGCTAGCCAATTATATTTCTGGTGCCATTTAAAATAATAGATTGGATTTACTTATTTTTGCACAGAAGAACTGGGGTGTAGGCCAGATGTGTGTGGGGGGGGAAGGGATGAGAGGATTCACCAGAGACACAGTGGGGAGCAAAACAGGCTGACAGAAGTACACTGCTGAGGGGAGCAGTGGGCGGATCAAGAGAGGTCTGCTGCGCCATGAGGGGCAATTCTCTGGCCAGGGATTGAACTCAGGCCATCATGGTGGAAGTACTGAGACTTAACCCCTACACCACCAGGGAGACTCCTTTTGTGAGGCCATTTCAACATAGAAAGACCAGCAAAATAAATGTGGATATTAAGCAATAATTATACTTATTTTGAAAAATCAAAATGCTTCACACAAGATTACTAAATAATAAGTACAATAGTTTGGAAAGATGAGATGGTCAATGAGACATAATTATTTCAAAACATACATTTACTAAGTCTAAAGCATGTTGACATGGGTTAGTACGTCTCACAAAGGGCAATGGATAGGAAAGTAGTAGATTTAGTACATGAATAAAGGAAATGTATGCAAAGAGAATAGACTCTTGTTTTCTGGACTTTGCTTTACTATAGAAACATAAACTTTGTAGTTTAAAAGGACATTAGGGATTTCCATGGCTAGTCCTTTCTGAAACATCCAGTGATGGGAAACTATATCTGAAGAGTCAAATTCATTTCAACAATCCTATGGCTTACTGAGTTACTGGAGCTATCTGAATGAAAGCTGACAGTCTACAGGAAACCTTACTATGGGCCACCATCCCTGTCTTCATGAAAGATGCACATTGGGGCCCTCCCTGGTGGTGCAAGGGGTAAGGAGGCAGCCCTGCAAGCTGGCCGCAGCCCCTTTAGTACGAGTTCAATCCCCGTCCAGGAGGTGACCCACATGGCACAGCAGACCTCTCCTGACCCGCCTGCTGCTCCCCTCAGCAATGTACTTCCTTGATTTGCCTGTTCTGCTCCCCACTCTGTCTCTGGTAAATCCTCTCACCCTCCGCATCTCTGGCCTGTACCCCAGTTCTGTATGCATAAATAAATAAATCTTAAAAAAAGGAAGATGCACATTAAAGAGATTGTTAAAAAAATCTCCAACGGAGTAAACTTTAAAGATCTTATTGTCTTTAGTCAACTGTTCGTGAATTCAATAGCATCCAAACTAGAGGATAGAAAGGGACTCTGAGAACCTGTATAAAACAAGAGGCATTTGTATGGGAGACAGCAGTACTAAGGAAATGACACAGACGAAAAACCAGGTTGGTTTTGGCAAGGTCACTTTCCTTTAGGCAACGCCAGGGATCCACCAGGCAGTGTACCTAATTAGCGCTGATCTGGTGATTCCATACTGACAGATTCAAGGTTGTTTCTGGGAGAACTGAAACTGTAATTAAGTTTCCATTTGGTGACACAGGGCTTGGCATAAGCCCTGCTGTCTTTTTTTTCCTTTTTCTTTTAACAAGATGGACATGTCAATAATCACAACAAAATATCATAGGCGCTCAAAGAATTATGCACACATACCTTGGAGAGGTATTTTTTATTCATTTGATTGGTCAGAATTAGGTAACAGTGGACATGGAGGAGCTCGAAGATGGTAGATGCTATCAATTAAAATTGGAAATAGCTAATCAGAAGGGTTACTGGGAGCATGCCAGAACACTGAGCTCCACAGTTTTCCAAGACTAAATCGACATCCATTTTCTAAGATCAAATTCCATCCCTGGTCTATCATGGAAACACCACCTGGACGTCAAGCACACTACTGCCAAGAAGCCCTTTAACGATATCACGAATGGCAGAGGCAGGCTTGAAACTGGCCAGAGAGCGTTCTCGGCACTCATCCTGTCCAACTTGCGGCAGTTTGAACAGCATGGTGAAGTATTATTGTAACGTTACACATAAACTTTAGTCTCCTCCTCAGCAAATTGCCTTCTCGATTTTTTTTCCAGTTATTTGCTGTGCTAAAAATAGACAAGCTCAGTCTATGAATTCTGGGGAAATGACTGTCACAATAGGGAGTCATACCAAGGAAGTTTAAAAAACAATGATAATACTAGAAACTGGAGGGGGAGAGGCATAAAAAACAGGCTTCCAGGCACATGCGCACTTTTCTCTATTCCTTTTCATTGCTGACTTGCAATCCATGATCACTCTGCCTTTGGTACATTTGTTCTCTGCTTGCTAATCTTGGTTTTATCTTTGTCGCTGCTTCCCACAGTTTTCTTCCCAGATTATATGTGTTTCCTTTCCCCAAATGAATTCACCCCCCCCCCAGCATTCTCTTATTGGTGTAGCTTTCACAACTGTCCAATCAATGCATTTCTGATTCATTTCTTCCTATGGCTTATTTGATCATCTTCAACAAGAAGGTGGTGGCTTATCTTCAGAGGTGGGATAAAGGAAAGGGAGAAGCAGGCTGGGTCCCCTGCGGCTCCCACATACACCTACACCTGTGTGAACACCCTCTGCCGTTACCCCTGCAGGCCACAGGGGCTGCCCTTCCTCAGAGCTTCCCTGCACCTAACTTATCCCTTTCTCATTCTTCATCCCTTCCCAGTTCAGTTTTTCCATTCTACTGCAACTGGTTTGTTCTACACATTTTAAGGGAGATAAAGACAATCCCTGATTGAAAGAATCCATACTATTCCAGGAGTGAATGATTTCAGATCTATGGCAAGTTTAAACATTCAGTAACATAATTTAGTAAGTAGAAAGGAATTCCTAATGGACCTATGCATGGAAATTTTTATGTGAGATCATAGGTGTATTTGAATTAATTTATTCACAAATGTTTAAGTGCCCACTTTTTGCTAATGACAAGGAATTAAACATATTCCCTCTTGTGGAGTCTAGGGTGAAAGAAGGCATTATGGTCCAGAGTGCCTTATAAATAGGGCTGAGCCAGGGTTTACGTACAAGTGTATTTGGGGAACAGAATCCCAAAGCTTAGGAGTAGGTAAGGGGTAGCAGTGAGAGAAACTGAAGAAAGAAAGGATGGGAAGGGTACGTCACTGAGTGAGCTCGATAGAACCCATAAGGAGACTCCTGGAAGCTCTAGAGAATGTGTCTGCTGAGGACATCCTTGGCTGTGTCTCATGGATCACAGGCCACTCCACCTGCTGTTCCTTCTCTTATGACCCCACTTTTTTGGGAATGTGTCAGCTGGTTCCTGAATTTATCCCACTAAGTGGTGGGATAAGCAACAGATGAGGGCCTCCCTGGTGGCACTAAGGGTTAAGTTTCAGCACTCTGAAGCTATCGGCAGCCACTGCAGCACGAGTTCGATCCCCGGCCAAGGAGCTGACCCACATGGCGCAGCTGACCTCTCCTGTCCCTCCGGCTGCTCCCCTCAGCAGTGTATTTCAGTCATTTGACCTGTTTTGCTACCTACTCTGTCTCTGGTGAATGCTCTCACCTGCCTGCATCCCAGTTCTTGCATGCATGCATAAATAAAAAGTAAACGTTAAAAAAAGAAAGCAACAGACAAATAGTGCGACTGAGGAGAAGCACTTGGCTGCCACACCTGCACACAATCGGTTGCTGCATCAACAGCTGGAGTAAAACAGTGTGCAGGAAAGATACACAAAGGGATTACGTGGTGCCTGGTACAGAGTAATAAAATAATACGAGCAAATAAATATATAATTGAAGACTGTGATAAGTGCTGAAGGGTAAACGGAGCTAGGAGAATGGAGAATGTAGGGACCACAGTCCCCACGAGTGGTGCCGATGGTGGGGAGAAAAATTTCCTTCCAACTGTCGTGGTTCTTTGCCATAACCAAACGTTTGCAGTACTGCTAAAACAGAAGATGTTGCAGATTAAAGCCAGCTTTTCGTTTTGCTGTTTCACTGTTCCTAGACACACATTGAATCCTTATTATTTTTAAGCTTTTTGCCGGTGGGTTTTTATCCCAAACAAGATTTATAATGCTTTATTTATGTGTGTGTGTGTGTGTGTTTGTGCTTTAAAATTTTACTGTTCCACTTTTGAATTGCGGCAACTCTGGTTTATAACGTGGTGTAAGCTTCAGGTGTACAGCTTGACATCGAAACGCCTGGATGTACTGCAAGACACTCACCACCAGAAGTCTAGCTTGCACCAGTCATTATCACATTAAGCCCCTTCCCATGAGCTTGAAAGATTCTGAATTTTTAAAAGTCTGATTTATTATTATTATTGATGCCATTTGTGAACTTTAGCACTCAGCTGCGGTTTGTTAACTGTGAAGTGGGAATAACATTACTTGTTTGCAAAGGGGTGCAGTGATGGTTAAGAAAGGGAACCCAGCTTTTAGAACAATGCCAGCACCATGCAAGGATGTAATCAACTACCGGAGCAAGAGTATTGATTTTCTAGGGAGGCCATAACAAAATATTGCAGGTGGTGTAAACCACAGACATTTATTTTCTCACAGTTCTGGAGGCTGAAGTCCACAATCAAGGTGCTGGCAGGCTTGGTTTCTCCTGAGGCTTCTCTGCTGGCTGGCAGTGAGCTGTCCGTCCTTGCGTTGCCTTTTCGATGCAGGTGTCGTGAGGCCTCTTCCTCTTCTTGTAGAGACACAAATTAGATTGGATGAACACCCCTCTCGTATGATCTCATTTAAAGTTAAATGCCTATTTCAAGGCCCTATTTCCAAATACAGTCATGTTGGGTGGGGGTTAGGGTTTCAACTTAAGATTTTTTGAGGGGCTAGGCAATTCAGTTTATAATAGCAAGTATATGTTTTATGAGACAATGGCATTCATTAGAATGGGGTTTTCAGGTGACCTAGTGACTAAGTCTCAGCGCTATTACTGCAAAGGTTTGAGTTCGACTCCAGCCAAGGAGCTACCACACATGGCCTAGCAGACGGCTCCTCTCTCACCCACTGCTCCCCTCAGCAGTGTGTTCTGCTCCCCACTCTGTCTCTGGTGAGTCCTCTCACTCCCTGCACCTCTGGCCTACACCCAGTTCTTCTACACAAACCACACACACACACACACAAAAGAATGGGGCTGTTAAACATTTTGGTCTCAGGACTCATTAACACTCTTTCAAATTGTTGAGAACATAATTAGCTACTGTTTCTGTGGGTTATATCTATCAATATTTATGACACAAAGCATTAAAATTGAGAAACATTAAAAATGATTATTTATTCATTTGAAAATACCAAAAATACTTTATTACAAATTAACATAATTTTAGGAAAATGACCGCAATTTCACAACACATTTAGTAAAGTGTGGTGGTGTTTTCCAGTTTTGTAAATATCTTTAGTGTCTGGCACTAAAGAAGCAGCCAGCTTCTCACCTTAATTCTACATCTACATGCAAGACACACAACCACTGGAAAACTTTACTATCTAAAATAATTTTGAATGGGAGTGAAAGCACAACTAACTTTATAGTATTATTAAGAAAATGATATTGACCTTGGACATGAGAAATCTCTTGCAGACCAACAGGCGTTCCCAAATCATATTGCTTTAGAGCCCAAGCTCATTCTACAAATTAATGAGCTCCTTCATTTTGGCACTGTAATGTTGGAGGATTCCCCAACTCCTTAATACCACATCTTGGTATCTTTGTACTAATAATTGCAATAGTACGTATTCACTTTTTTATATTTTCAGAGAAAGAGCAAACCAGGACAAATAGATAAGTCTCACTTGCAAGTTATATTTGAGGTCATTTTTCACTTTCTACTTTATTGTCCACAATGAGAATAAAACAACTGTTTATGTGAAACCTATTGGGTAATTCTTCAGTGGACTGGTTCAACTAATGAGTTTTCCTGAAAAGTCCTTCTTAGCACAACAGTTTTCCTGCTTAAAAACAAAACAAAACAAAACAAAAAAACAGTCGATGAATATTATTTCATTTTTTAAGGGAACAGTGTTCTGTTCAAAAGTTTGGTCGCCATCTGCAGCTTAGGACTTCTGCGTTGAGAATTTATTCTCCACTATCACAGGAAACAGACCTCTCGTCTACTCGTTTGTAGATGGTAATTTAATTTTTAAGGCGACATTGAGCCAACTTTTAATAGCTAATAAGAAGTCCCCAATATTTCTTTGTTTTTACTAAAAATACTAAATATTTAAAAATCAACAGTATAGAGAATTGTGTGTGTGTCTTCCTCAAGGACAGAAATAAGTCATATTTGCTGTTTTTTTTTTTTTAATTTACTTGTGCATACAGAACTGGGGTACAGGCCAGAGGCTCAGGGGTGGTGAGAGGCTTCACCAGAGGCAGAGTGGGGAGCAGAACAGGCAGATCGACGAAGTACACTGCTGAGGGGAGCAGCGGGTGGGCCAGGAGAGGTCTGCCGGCCATGTGGTCACCTCCGGGGCAGGCGGGAATCGAACTCATGCAGAAGCGGCTTTAGATTCTCAGTGCTGTGCTTTAACCCGCTGCACCACCAAGGAGGGCCTGTTTGTTGTGTTTTTATTTCCTCAATTCCTGCCAGGTTAAATTTCATAGCATCAGTGCTCAGTACATGATTGTGGAATGCAATTTAACAGAATATGGATGTGTGATTTTATATGGCAATGATGCTATTTCTTGAATCTTTCGTTTGCCTTTTTCCCGACTTTTTTCCTCTCCCCTTGATCTTTCATTCACTCCCTGTTCATCACTTTTGAACTCATCCTGCCCCAAGTCATTTTTTTAATTAATAGCTTCAACCCCAATTAAACATTTTGTTCATTGTAGGCCTGTCTTTCCTCCAGTCATTTTCAAATGATTGTTGGGAAATTGACTGTCCACCCACACTGGCCTTTCTACCTTCATTGTAAGAAGAGGTGCTGATTGTTATTTTTTCTCAACTATCTACTCTGGATTTTCTTAGAAGACAGAAATAATGTCTTTCATTGGAGCACAGGGCAGACATGCTTATTGCACACTATAAAAGGTTTACTTCCTTCAGTTGCTTTTTCCCTATAGTGCATCCCACTGCATGCGCAGACATCTCCTGGCCCTGTTGACATCATTCTGTATCACCAGGGCTCAGAGAACGGGCACAATCTGTGCTAGTGCTTTTGCTGTGAGTGACCGGCCACTCTCTGCTTTTGCTGCAAGTGACAGGCCACTCTGACCCCCCTGTCTTTGGCCAGCATCCGTGAAACAGTGGCAGGCCACCTAGTTAGATTGCAAGCAGGTAAGTCCAGTTCCTAACAATGATTTTGCATGTCTACTGTACATAGTATTATATACAATACATACATAGCATCCCTGTATATACATATACATGTATATGTGCACATAAATCATATATGTGCAGTCACCCACTTGCATGTGTGTGCGTGCACGTATGTGTGTGTGTGTGTTTGTATGGATTGGGGTTTGCAGAAAGATCTTCTGGAATACTTTTATTCCACAGCCATTTTTAGTGTGCATGTGCATGTATGTATGTTAGCGGCCCAGCCAACCACTGATACTTCATGTTGTCTTGAATTCTAATTGTCCTTGCTTTTCATATCAGTTTCCTTTTCAGTCACAGTATTTTCTTTGTGTCTTTCTACAAGGAACTTTTATTCCCTCCTCCCATTGTCAGATCTCATTATCAGGGTTAGATGATCCATGAAAAAAAGAGAGATTATATCATTTTTAGTATATTCATCTAATCCAGTTCATATTCTTCCCATTATCTCTAAAAGCATCAGTGTGGCCTTTCCTACCCACAAAATAAGGCATTCCTCTCCTACCTCGAATATCAAGTCTTCTTCTACCCCTTTCATCTTCCTTTCTTTCAAAACTTACGTCTACTACAAAGGTGTCTGTGAGTAATTGCAAATAACTTTACTCATTAATCACATATACTTTATCAATTTAGTTACTGATATGCTGAGAAGCTATAAATTATAGGCATGGTGAGCAAATGAGCGCAGACCCTGAGTACCATGGTGGAAGTGAGTATATTCTGAATTAACATATACTCAAGTTCATATTATGTACATTTGAGTTTGAAGACATATCACTTTTCAATAGTTTATTACATTGCCTCCCTGATTGCACTGTAAATTCTTCCAAACCAGGCAGCTTTGTCTTCACTCCTCAACTAGTAGTAGTTTAGTACCCCAGGCCTTTTTTCTCTCTGAGTAATACAAAGAGGGGCAAGCTGTCGAGGAGGAACTCAGGATACATCCGATTTTCTGCTCCGTTTTGGTTAGTATGTGAGATTCACCCTCACGATTGTCCATGTCCTGACACCTGTTGGCGTCACGAGTATGTTCTAGGCAGGAGAAGGGATAAGGCAGAGAACAAGGAGGAATCACCAGTGGTCATACTTTCTACTTGAGCCTTACCAATTTCAAAACTTTTCCCTACAACACTGTATCACAAAGTATAGAAGTGATCAGAACTGTGTCATTCACCATACCCAGCTGCAAGGAAACCTGAGATGAGTACACTGAACTGAGCATAACAAATCATAATATATAAATAATAAATCAGAGGTTTGTTGCTAAGAAAGGGACAGGAGATATTGGTTAGAAACTAGCTATGCTTATCACACTGAGATATTCAACAGTTGGGCAGAGAATCTTAAAGCCATGGGAAGAATATAAAGCATCTTCTTGGGCCTTCGTTTTAGTAGAAGATCTGAAGAAAAATTTCACCTAACATAATAATGGTGTAGAATGTGAGGTGTGTTGAGCATAGATGACATCTAGAAAGTCTTATCTTTACCCCATTCTTTCTTCCCGTGCTGGAGAATACCAGTCCTATTCTTTTCCTACTTTAATCACAGTCATTTCCACTCACTCACTCCTATGTTAGGAATGTCCTTCCCCAAACTCTCAACATAACTGGGTAGTCCTCAAGTTGATATAAAATAGACCCCAGTCACTCTCTGCAGCATCACCAGTGATGTTTTTGGGTTTTATTATATTATTTGGATTTAAAGATTTATTTATTGATGAATACAAGAACTGGGGTGGAGGCCAGAGGTGCAGAGGGTGAGAGGATCCACCAGAGACAGAGTGGGGAGCAGGGCAGACAGATCTACTGAAATTCACTCCTGGGGGGAGCAGCAGGTGAGACAGGAGAGGTCTGCTGCGCCATGTGGGTCAGTTCTCTGGCTGGGGATCGAACTCCTGCTGTAGTAGCTGGCTATAGCTTGATAGTGCTATCTTTACCCCTGAGCCAGTGAGGCCACCAGTATAGTTTTAATTATTACCCAATTATTGGACACTCTCCATGCCACCCCAAGAAAATAAAAGTGCCATGCAAGCAACTAAGGTGAGTTCCTGGGTATCACAGCAAAGGGTTGAAAAAGGTGGACTGAGTTGGGCAACTCGGTGGCCTAGGAGTTGCGTATCAGGCTATCAAAGCTGTGGCTTGAGTTTGATCCCCGGCTAGGGAGCTGACCCACATGGTGCAGCAGATCTCTCCCGGCTGGCCCGCTGCTCCCCTCAGCAGTGTATTTCAGTCGATCTGCCTGTTCTGTTCCTTACTCTGTCTCTGGTGAATCTTCTCAATGCCTGCCCCTCTGGCCTACACCCTAGTTCTTGTATGCATTAATATATAAAAAGCAAATCTTTAAAAAAGAGTGGGTTGAGGAGATATGAAGTAGGGTACAGAACGTGTTCAATATACCATGTTAGAGCTTAACCAAGATATTTATAGTATGACTGAAATTTAACAACTAGACATGCTCCCTTAGAAGATCATGTCTAAGAAAGTGAAATCAATGGTATACTGGATTTTCAGAAAACAAAAGCCACAAAGTCTATTCTGATTGAAAGACAACATGATATTTATTGAAAGAAACTCTGGCTTGCTTCCTAATTTTGTTATACAAAAGTATTTTTGAACTTTTGTCTAGAATGTCAGATGATGAATGGCAGACACTTAGGTTGTAAAAATGTTTGATCACAATTTGATCAGTGATTAGTTCTGTAATCATTTGCTTCTGTATCACTACCACATCGTTATTTCAGTATTCATTTCCCAGATCATATTTTTAAAAAAGTATACTAAGGTCACATAAATTATAGGAAAACGGGGCCCTCCATGGTGGTGCAGCGGGTTAAAGCTCAGCACTAAGAAGCTTAAGCCACTTCCCCATGAGTTCGATCCCCGCCTGCCCCTGAGGAGATCCACAGGGCGTGGCAGACCTCTCCTGGCCCGCCCGCTGCTCCCCTCAGCAGTGTACTTCATCGATCTGCCTGTTCTACTCCCCGCTCTGTCTCTGGTGAATCCTCTCACCCTCCGCATCTCTGGCCTGTACCCCAGTTCTGTATGAATAAATCTTTAAAAAAAATTATAGGAAAACATTTACCTGAAGAATGAGTAAAATTTTTCTTGCATATATCTTGGAATATCATTTAGACTAAAACTGAGAGAAGCTCTACTTAGCAGGATATACAATAACCCACTTCATGCAGAGGAGTTTCTGGGTCAATGATCAACTGAAACACACTGCTGAGGGGGGCAGCTCGCAAGACAGGAGGGGTCTGCTGTACCAGGTGGGTCACCTCCTCAGCCAGGAATCCAATTCAGTGGCTGCTGCCAGCTTCACAGTGTTGTACTCTAACCCATTGTGCCACCATGAGGGAATTCCTTTTTTTTTTTAAGATTTATTCATTTATGCATACAAGAACTGGGGTATAGGCCAGAGGTCAGGGGGTGGGGTGGGGTGGTGGTGAGAGGCTTCACCAGAGACAAAGTGTGCAACAGAACAGGCAGATACACTGAAATACACTGCTGAGGGGAGTAGCGGGCAGATCAGGAGAGGTCTGCTATGGGTCACCTCCCTGGCTAGTGATCAAAATCATGCTGCAGTGGCTGCAGTAGCTTCATAGTGCTGTGCTTTCACCCGCTGAGCCACCAGGGAGGGTTCTGTGTGGGAATTCTTAAGCAAAATTTCTGCAGGGGAAATGAAATTTGTGGAAGAATTTTCCAGAATCCTTTATCTTTCACTAAATTTATTGTGAGAAAAAAAAAAAAGAGTTGTTGTATATTGTGAAATTATTTGTCTCATTCAGAAACAGGGACCTGAAGTAGGCTGAAGAAGGAAATATGGGTTACTAAAGTTAGAATGAATAGGGCAAGAAGAGGGTCAGGCAAACTGTCTTCTTCCATCAATATGATTCAAAACTGCTCTGGCTTTCCAAAGGCAGTCTGTGTTTCATGCTCAGTGCTAAGACCTACCTTGTCTTCGTGCAGAGTTCCCACATGACTTCTTTGTTAGGGCTCCCTGCAGATTTATTGATAGAAAACTCACTGCTGTGGAAATATATCTACTAATGGACTTAACCCCAAGCAACATGGGCAATAAGACAGATATATGCATAGTGGAGTGTTTGTTTTCTCTCTCAATCTCACTTCAGACTTAGGAGCTAATCAATATAGGATGGGAACATGATAGTCTTATAAAGGAGAACTGTAAAATGTAATTCATTTATGTGATGTGTCTAAGCATAGGATTAATCTGGATATAGGCACATCATAAAAACTCTGAGTATTTCATCAGCAGATTCACAGAGTGAACCCATAAATTCTCAAACACATGACAGGACTTGGTAATTCTGCTTATTGAGAATGTACCCTAAGAAAAGTCCTCTGCAGCAATTTAAAACAATAAATTTAAAAAATAAAAAGAAGAGTCCTTTGGGAATCGGCCTGAAGACTGTGGCTATTTGACAGTGTGATGATGGCACTGACCTCAGATCATTGTGTGTGGAAAGTCTGTGCCGTTCACAGGCTTGAGTCTATTTTCTTAGGCGTGGATTGGTTATTTCTACTCTCTGACCGTCAGATTGTTTTCTCATGAAGGGGGACTCTTATTCTTAAGAACATGAGTGTGAAGACTGAAGGATACGGAAAACATTTTAACACATCGCCTGGCATGAAACCAGTGCTCATTATGTATTAATCGTCTACCCATCCTCCTCTTGGGAGCAATGAGTGATTCAGAGTTTGTAATTTGGTTGAGAAGAAATTTTAGAATTACATAAAATGCAGTATTGCTTCTATATTCATTCATTAGAACCCTTATTATCACTGAGTCTATTATTTGCATTACATAATTTAGCCATGATGTGTATAATTTGATTTTAACTAGAAACAATATTCCTCTCACCAATGTTGCTTCCAACTCAATTACCTGACCGTCAGCTAGGTAAGAAGCAGTGGCATTTCTAATTATTTTTATCTTCTGAAAAAAATAGCCCCCTTACTTCTTTGCAAATTTCTTTTTGTTAATGGGAACTAATTTGAAATTCATTTTTATGCTACATTTTTATTTTTAATGAAGCACCATTATCTTCCATCATTGTTAGTTTATTTTCACACTTTTTAATGTATGCCTTTTTTTTTCATTGTTAATTTTTTTAAAAGCACAGGATCACCCCCCTCAGGTGTGGTCAGCACAACTCTCCCACTACCAAAACACCCCCAGTTTTCTACCATAGTCCACTGTACTCATCCCCTTCCTCCTTTTCATGTCTTTCTTCCCCTCCCCTCTTGGGTGCCCCAGGTCTATGGTCAACAGTCATAGCAATGCAAATATGTTAACAACCGGTATTGGTTCAGTAGTCCGTTATTTATGAAAGACACAGGATGTGCCAAGCTATGTAGTAGCTGGTTTATGTATCTTTTTATCTGATCAAATATCACAAATCTCTTTTTAGCTACAATGAAATTGCACCTCAGAAAACTTTTTAAAATCCTGTTGCTATTAAGTGACTAAACTAGAACTGGGCTTAGGATGTAAATTCCAAGCCTTTGATTCTTTCGTTGAGATTTTACCTTTTAACGTCAGCGCTGGTGAGAAGATCAACCCAGATCCACGTGTGAGAAGACTATACAAGGGGATGAATACTAGGAGATGCATCCTGGTATTCATCCTGGGGCCATATTGGAAGCCATTTACCACATGAATGAATATCCCTTTCCTTCTTCCATAACCTAAATGTGGGCGGCATGCGTGCTGTCCCTTGGGGACCTGCTAAATACGTAGTTATACCCACTCAAGAAAAAATTCATTAAAAGAAACAAATAATTAAAAATAGCTAAGTAAAATAAAAATCAGCACATCAGTAAGAAATAAAGATAGCACACTTTAGAATATTTAGAAAGAGGATCAAGAAGATGATTTACATCACGCACCAGATAACAGAAATAAAATGACATTTTCCTTTATGTTCTTTCACAAAGTTGCTCTCTTCAGCTGCCAGCTACCTCATTTCACTTTATCCCTTTCCCACATAGCTTCCAAATCTCTCTGTTGTAGCAAATAATTCAGATCTGGTCCAGAGCTTACAGATACATTCTTAGCAAAACAAAATCTTGATGGTTCTTCTCACTTTCTTTATAAAGTTGGGATCTTTCTCTACCATGGAAAACGGAGTCCAAGTGGCCTACTGCTCTTTACTCAACAAAACGGCCTATCTTGTGGAAGGAAGGAAAGAAGTATGTTCTCTTGCAGAAAAGAAGTTTTTTTTTTTTTATTAAAGATGTATTTATTTATTCGTACAGAGCTGGGGTACAGCCCAGAGGAGCAGGGGCGGTGAGAGGATTCACCAGAGACAGAGTGGGGAGCAGAACAGGCCGACTGACAAAGTACACTGCTGAGGGGAGCAGCGGGCAGGTCAGGAGAGGTCTGCCGCGCCATGTGGTCACCTCCGGGGCTGGGACTGAACTCATGCAAAGTGGCTTTAGCTTCTTAGTGCTGTGCTTTAGCCTGCTGCGCTACCAGGGAGGGCCTGAAAAGAAGTTTTTATCACCTAAGCATACATATATATATGTATATATGTATGTATGTATTATTATGTTTTTACAGCTTTAGATCCAGGGACACTGATCCTTGAATGATTTGCTGAAGAGTAGTTATACCTGTTTGAACTTGCTGTTTTCAAATTTTTGCCCTTGACTTTCCTTACATCCTTTTGTTTTGTATATTATTTATCCATTTAAACTTATTTTTGCATAGAAGAACTGAAGTGTAGGCTAGAGGTGTGGGGAGGGTGAGAGGATTCACCAGAGACATTGTGGGGAGCAGTGCAGGCAGATCCACGGAAATACACTGCTGAGGGGAGCAGTGGGTGAGACAGGAGAGATCTGCTATGCCATGTGGGTCAGCTCCATGGCCGGGGATTGAACTCAGGCCTTAATGGTGATAGCACTAAGATCTAACCCTAGGCCACCCCCTTGTTGCAATCTTTCTAATCTCGAACCAACATCCTGCTTATCTGGAAATATCCCCATGACCTCTGTTTTTCAGTTCACCTGATTCTAGAAGGGAGATGCAACCCATGTTCCTGACTGACAAACAGAAGCAGTTGTGACAGGAAGCTACTTCAGGGCTCTGGCTTTGTTGCACACACCCTACCAGGTGCCCTTCTCTCAGCAGAGCTGGTTCACATGTCTGCTGATTGACTAACTGACTGAGGTTCCCAGATGAGAGGAACACTAGGAGCAGAGGCTGGCTTGCATCATCCCTACTGATGAGATCTACTTTACCTAGATGTTCATCTCGTTTCCTCAAGCTGGAAAAACTTGGCAAATTTCTGTGGACCCTCTTTCCCCTATAACTCCTCACACACTTTTATTTAGAGGAGACTTGCATTCATTCATGACTATAGAACATTGTCTGAATTTGAAAGGATGGTGTTAATTAAGCAGAGCTTATGTGCTTCATTTTTCCTACAAATCCATAACAAATATGAGATCTAATGGTTGTGTAGTAATTAAGGGCTGCAAGCAAGAAGGGGCTATTATGAGCTAACAAGAATAGCAAGGCATTTGGTTTTCAGAGTGGATCAGTCTCTTTGAGGGCAAACTGAGTTAAAGGGGAAGTAGACATGGGAGAGTACATTCAGAGGTGATGGCAGAGATAAATGTGTAGTTAGCACTGGGAGAAGGAGTGAAAGGAAGCCTTAAAAAATAGGTTCCTGTGGATTGCAGACCGTCTGGCATTGCAGGTCAAACTTTGTAGTTGATACGTTAGGCAGTGAAGAGCTATTGATGGATGACTCAGTGACATATAAGGAGAGTTCTGCTTTTGGGAAGGTGAACTCCAGTCACCATGTGCATGACAGATTAACACAACAAAAAATTGGAAGGACTAGTAAGCTAGAAAAATCTCAGAAATGTGGAAATGAGAAAGAGCTGAGTCCATGAATATTCCAATGCAAATTAATATTTTATTTTTTTCTTTGCAGTTCTACAATCTAGGCCTGTGCAATGTGCTTTGTGACTATGATAATATTGATTTGTAGAATTACTGATTCCTTTCCTACCTCACTGGTATTTGTAAGGCACATTTTGTAAGGCACTATGTACTTTTGTAAGGTCGTAAAACACCGAAGCTCTTAAAATGGCCTTAGTGAATTCATATAACATATGAATGCATTATGTTTGACATTATTATAGAAATTATTAAAGAAACTTCACTTAGGCAAATTAACGAGACAAACTAATATGACAAAGAATCCCAACGAATATGGTGTGATGGCTTAATTAGTTTCAAATGATAACATAATCACACAATGCTTATCCTTTCTAAAATAATTCCATGTGTAGATTTGTTCAATGTAATGTAGAATTCTTTACTTTTCTAAAGAGCAGAGCAATGTGGAAATCCTGCATATACATGTGCTTGCTGAATGGCATAGAGTGGCGATTTTCTCCTCTGTGGGACAGAAACAAGTCAGGTGGATATAAAGAGAAAACCCTACAAGTAATACTTTTAGGGCACGTCTTAGGAGCAATTTCAATTTATCTCTAGCACTCTATGTATCCCCAACTGTTGCTCCTTTAATTCCATAATTTTTATTCTCTGATCTTTCCATTTCAGATCCCAAAGATAACATTTGCTCAAACAGAACAATGACATTTAGCTGCCTCTGCATGTGGCCCTGCAAATTTATCTCTCACTTCTTATTTTCCTTAGTTCCCTGGCAGCCTTGAAAAACACCCATGTTAGCTGAATCCTAAAGTGAATCACGTGACTTCTCCACACTCACTCTTTCCAAATACCTACTAGATAGCTCCAATTGATGGCTAGTAGGCTGTTCAAATTTAATATGCCAGAAAAGGCACATTCTTGCTTATCCCTCCACTTCCAACTTCTTCACTTTCTACATGACACTACTATTAGGCAGGTAGCCAGTTTAAAAATTAAAGAAGAAGAATAAATGAAAGCTAGATATTATTTGTTATTCTTAGTTCCTGAACCTCTTCATCCTATAGGTCTCCAAACAGTTCTATGTTCTAAGCAAAAATTATTCAAGTCTAATCACTTCTCCTTTTGTGCTGCCCCCACCATAGCTGACTCCTGTCTTGTTCTAGAACTACTCTGATGTCTTTGCTCACTTGTCTGCTATTCACAATGTTAAAAAAAAAAAAAAAACAACTGTTCATCATGCAAGTTTCCATTTTTGGGCTGTTCTGATAATGAAGACCACAAGCGCCTGAGAAGGAGCTCACAATCAGAGAATGAGTGTGGGTGTCTGCTGTAGTTTATGGGCTGGAGAGTGCTAGATCAAGGCTGGCTGACAGTAGATAATGTTCAGTACACCGTGGGTTTGGACTAGGAGGTGCCATGAGAAAAGGGTCTTGAGGTGAGTGTTGACCATATGTTGCATGTTGGGGCATTATTAGTCATCTTTTAGGGACAGGTACTTCTTAGATGGAGCCTGTAGGTTATTTTTACTTAGAGTAAGTATTGTTTAACACAGAGGCTGAAAGGGATGTCTGGTGCATGCATTTGTAGGGAACCAAACCATGCTTCATCAGTATTTAAACTTTCATATCTCTGCTTAAAATCCTTGAAAAGCCTCTTACTGTAGTCAGAGTAAAATCCAAACTTAGAAGATTCTAGATGAACTGTTCCTTGCTGCCTTGCTGACTTCACTTCATGATGCTCTCTCCGTTACTCTCTCTGCTCCAGTCACACTGGCCTTCTTTACCTGAGAAAACCAACCTCAATCGGGGACTTGCTAATTGCCTCTGCATGCAGTGAATCTCCACAGAGTAGACTTTCTAGGCTACCCATTTAAATTTGCTTATGGATTTAATATCACTTCATTCAGTGTTCATGGTGTTCACTCCTCTATAAAATGATGGTCCCTACAGTAATTGAACCTGTGTTCACAACTCTGCTCTGCTACTTACTAGCTACAGACAGAAGGTATTACTTTTAACTCTTTAAGGAGGCATTTATTGAGAAACAGAAGTTTGTGTTAAGATAGGCTTTTCAAATAGGGAACTTCACTAGGGATAATTACCATTGTGTAACAATCTCGAATTGGTAATAACAGTGAAGTGGGAATTCGGAGAGAGTTTCAAAGAATCTTAGCATGTCAGAATTTGGTCAATTCTTTCTATCAAAGAGTTGGTGGCTTCATGGAGTGCCGCTGCAATGAACTACAGTGGAAACCATCTTCGTTGGTGAGAGACTTGGGCAAAATAAAGAACAGCAGTCACATCTTTGTGGGTGTATGATGGCAGGCAGCCTCAGTCTTTAATGTGAGAAACAGAGGTGGTGGATTTGGTTCTCAACAAGTTAAGTACAGAAAATAGTGCCTGGCATATAGTAAGAGCTCAAGAAAGGTTAAGTTTTGTCATCCAATTATTATTCTTCGTGTAGATTACAGAGCAGAAACTTGTCTGACTTCTCAGCTCCAAGAAAAGTGCCTAGCACAAAGTAGGTACTCAATAAATCATCTTGGCATTGATAGATTTATTTAGTTATTTACCATGTGTCTCCAGTTATGATATTAACTCCATGAGAACAGAAAACACATCTATCATTTTCACCACAATAATCTAAGGACCTGGAGCAGTATGGAGCACACAGTAAG
Source organism: Condylura cristata (assembly GCF_000260355.1). NCBI lineage: Eukaryota > Metazoa > Chordata > Mammalia > Eulipotyphla > Talpidae > Condylura > Condylura cristata. Next base: position 13,741,017 of record NW_004567128.1, read on the forward strand.
CACATAATTTCTATTTATTGACTGAATAAAAATAAAACACACACGCAACTACTGAGTATCACAAAATTACCTTGAGTGTGAAACTAACTTCCAATTCCTTTCCCCTCCATTGAAAGGTGTAGGTCTAAAAGAATGTAAAATAAAGAACAAAGGAAGAAGAAAATTAGTTCCATTTTAATATACATTGGCAATGTTGACTAAATAAATTTAAATAGAATTCTTCCCTGTAAGGTTTCTCAGATCCTTTAGTCTGCTACTGTGCAATCCTAAACAGCGTTGAAGGGGTGGGGGGTGGGGTGGGTTTTGAAGTGCACATGAATGCAACCAAGGAAACTTGTTCCCCCTTTTGCCCTGGGAACACGTTTTTTCGAATCTTTGGAGACACATTCGTGTTCTCTGGGTTATACTTCAGGGAATGCTGTATTAAGCGATTTTATCCCCGAAGTCGGGGAGGCCATCCCTGGAAGCAGAATGGAACTGGCTGGCAGTGCTCTGGTATGGCGTCACCCCAGGATGACGACAGCGGCACCATCCTCATAGGGGTGAGTCCCCCACTTTCTGTACACAGGTGTCCTGTTTGCTACCAAAACGGACTTAGATGTGAGCGCGCATCTGCTGTCGTGTCTGCCTAGTTGGTCGCCATGAGTCTCCCCCATGGAGTGCCTTCGGAGAAGAGTTTCATTTGGGTGGCGCGCATAGCTTCAACTTGGGTTTTATTCCTAAAATTGCTGGGTGCCACAGTCAGGACATCTGCCTCACCTTCATCCCCAGTGCTGCTTGGTACTGCTTGCTTTCTATTATGGCGGCCATTTCTTTTCTCAAGAATATATAACTGGGTAATACAAGATTGTGTAGCCTTTGCACTGTTACTATTTTAGTATGATGCCGTTAAAGGGTTGTAAGGAAGTTCGAGATGCCATGCAAACTCTCTTACTGCTTGTGGCAGAATTCCAGCATCCTGAAAAGGTTTTGGTTTATCCCCAGAGAAGAGCATTTGCAAACGCTCCCTTTGTAGACTATCAGCTGTCAAACGATTACACCTTTGGTGCCTTTGTCTGACTAAAGGGATATCTAGAGTTCTGTTTCACAGTATTAAAACACTTTATTAAACAGGCCTTGCTTCCAGTTAATTAAAATCTTGATTTTCATTCTTAAAATCTGGGATCTTAAATGCAGGCAGCCACAGCTTCTCAGATACCTTCTAAGGATAGTGATTAGCGGGCGGGACTGGGATACTACTATTGCCGGCTGTATTCTTCCCTCTAAGCTGTGAACCCCTCATGGATGGGGGTTCCATTTTCCCGCCACCTTCCAAAACACATGAAGTTTATAGAAGAATCTTGTGCCCAACCTCTTTGCACGATTCTTAACTTCCAAGGATGAAGAGAGGGTGCATGTCACTGAATTCTTTGTATTGGAAAGCGACCAAGCCTCTCTGTGCATGTGCTTTCCCAAGCAATCGATAAGAAATTAGCATTTTATTTATACTATATAATTCAGTTCTTTTCAGAAGGCTGACCTGGAAGTCAACGAGTGTTTGTGTTCTCCAAAGTGGCTTTTTATCGAGTGCTAATTATATTTAACCTCCAGGGTAAAGGCCAGGGGAGCACAGTCACCCCTGCAGAAGGAAGACCCAGTTAGTGTATCTTTGGGGGTAGTCTTATGCTACATTGCAAGGCACAAATAAATGTGAAAACACAGTTTTGGTCAATGAAATGGTACCGCTTATATATGAGTGACAAGATTCAGTTTTTGTGAAACAGCTGCTGTGTCATGAATTTCTTTCAGTAGTGGGGGGAAAACACAAAAGAAAATATATAATATGAGCCTCCCTGGTGGCACAGCACTATGAAGCTATCCACAGCCACTGCAGCATGAGTTTGATCCCCAGCCAGGGAGGTGACCCATGTGTCGCAGCAGACCTCTCCTGATCCACCCGCTGCTCCCCTCAGCAGTGTATTAAAGTAGATCTGCCTGTTCTGCTCCCCACTCTGTCTCTGGTGAATCTTCTCACCTCCTGCACCTCTGGCCTCCACCCCAGTTCTTGTATGCATTTAAAAAAAATCTTAAAAAAGGAAAATATACAGTATGTTGACTTACTATATTGATTGATTCTGAGGTTTAGTGGTTCATGGGTGGGGGTTGAGGCAGGGAGAGAGGAGGGTAGACAGACTGTGTCTTAAAATAAAAGTAGCTCAAGTGGGCTTTTGTTCCAGATAATAAATTAGTCCTGAATAAAGAAGTATATCATATTTAGTAAAAGAGGACAATGAACGCAAGGAGAGCCAATCTTTTCACTTTGCCAACCTTATTGTGTCATAGGACATCTTGCATTTGTATTTTAGTTCAGCTCAAACAAACTTGATGCAGGTTTTTTTTTTTTAAAGATAGCATATTATATTTGTTTAATATAGCATTATAAAGATCAGAATATACTTTAACATGCTCCTTTTTTTAAAGTCTTCTGTGGGTCAGGCTGCCCTTTGCAGCTCCATTTTTACCACTAAAGAAAGTCCTTGCAGCTGATAAAACTAGGCTTCAGTATATTTCTGAGTATATAAATGGCTATGCTTTGGCATTGCTAGAGGAACATGGACTCTCAGCATGATTTGGGATTTAGAAGGGCATGAGAGAGGCTGACTCATCAATTACTCTACTTTTCTTTTTTTAATATTTATTTATGCATACAGAACTGGGGTACAGGTGCGGTGAGAGGATTCACTAGAGACAGTGAAGAGCAGAACAGAGCAGCAGGCGAGACAGGAGAGGGCTGCTGTGCCATGTGGGTCAGCTCCCTGGCCAGGGATTGAACTCACACTGAAGAAGCGGCTAGTTTCATAGTGCTGTACTTTTTATTTTATTTTATTTTATTTTATTTTTTAAAGATTTATTTATTTGTGCATCCAGAACTGGGGTACAGGCTAGAGGCTCAGGGGCGGCGAGAGGCTTCACCAGAGACAGAGTGGGGAGCAGAACAGGCAGATGGACGAAGTACACTGCTGAGGGGAGCAGCGGGCGGGTCAGGAGAGGTCTGCCACGGGGCAGGCGGGAATCGAACTCATGCGGAAGCGGCTTTAGATTCTCAGTGCAGTGCTTTAACCCGCTGCGCCACCAGGGAGGGCCTTTATTTTATTTTTTATTTGTGCTGTACTTTAACCCTGGGGGCCGAGTACTTTTCTATGCCAGGTCCTGTGCTAGGCACGGAGGGAAGACCTGCCACTTGATGGATGAGGCAGCTCAGAACGGCATCTTGACACTCAGAGCATTAAACCCAAGCTCCTTTGCTAGGCAACTACAGTGTTAACCCATTTATAACCAGGTCTCTCACCAACACACAGGAACCGGTGCTGGATGGTATTTTATAGTGTACAAGTCACTCTTCTGTCGTAGGTTCATCAGGTCTCTTCTGTGGTGTGTGCTTAGTAAACATTCATTGTACATTGAAGTGAATCATCCTCAGGGTTAAGAGGAAGAATGGAGCAAGGACAGAAGCTGCCTTGCCTAAGGCCTTTCAGCAATTATGGGATAAAGGCAGGAGTGAATAATTCCTATTCTGGAGAGTTCAAATGGAGACTTTCTTCTCTCTTTCTCTCTGTGCGTGTCTCTTCATGTGTCTCTCCCTTGTGCTTGCAATCTTTGTTAAAAAAAAAAAAACTGTTCCCAGCACTCTATAATTTTATATAACTTCCTAAATAAACTCAAAGCTCTTTTGAAAATAATAATGATTACCTGTTGTTGAAGATATAATTTTGTGCACTACACTGTACTAAATACTTTACATTTATTAACCTAGTTATTTTTAGCAATAAATCTACAAGGTAGGGGTTATTATGCTCATTTATAAAATACTTTAAATTAAAAAAAACCCTACAATGTCTTCTATTATAATCATATAACGCTTACAGGAGATTAAATGTTTAGCCTTAAACACAGAAATCATTTCAAAAACATATATAAATATTTTAAGTTTTCCCTCTTAGATAATAATACACTTGGGGTATACAAGCTATTTGGGATCTTTGGGAGAGAAGAACAATTGAAATGGAACTGCATTGATTCTTGCCAAGACCATACCAACAAGCTGTGATGTTAGTAATCTATCTGGTCCATAGATAGGAAAAAACATCTAAGAATATGGAAGGAAAGTGTTAGCTTTGTTCAGCACGTGCCATGTGCCAGATGCTGTGCTGGGGACATCACATACCTAGAAGTCACAAGGATCCTGTGCTAACTTTTAAATGTTATCGATTTTATTAAAAACATTTTTTAAAGATGTATTTTTATGCAGATAGAACTGGGGTACAAGTCAGAGGTGCAGGAGGCGAGAGGGTTCACAGAGTGGGGAGCAGTGTAGGCAGGTTGATTAAATGCACTGCCGAGGGGAGCAGTGGGCGAGACAGGAGAGGTCTGCTGTGCCCTGTGGGTCACCTCCGGGGTGGGAATCGAACTGGCACTAAAGCGGCTGTGGCTTCCTTCACAATGCTGTGTCCTAACCTGTAGTGCCACCAGGGAGGACCACTTTTTAGTTTTCATTTAAAAATGTTTATTACTTAAAATATTCTTTTAAAAATCTTTCAAAAGGAGTCAACTAATTCTCAGAAATTAAGGAATCTATTTAGGTACCTTTAGCTGACATAGGAGAAAAGTGTAGAGAAAACACATAAATATGGATAAATTTTAGTTTCTAAGGCTTAATCAAGGGAATGATGTCTTAAGAGTAAAACTGCCCTTCTTGGGAATAGACAGAACAGGGCACACTTTCTCCTGCGACCTAAGAAAGGGGTGAAATGGGGTAAGGGGGATAGTGGTGGCCGAGATGGAAAATCAGGTCTGGTTGGGACCAAATTTAATTCCCTCTAAAAACTCTGAACTGACTCCAAAGAAATTAAACTCATGACCTTGGTCTACAGGAAATGAAGCCAGATAAATTAACGTGACATACACACTTATATAAGAAATCCTTGAAAAGGAGTAGCAGGTGAAACTTGGGAATCATACTTCCTGTAAGAAAGGTTAGTTGGTAAAATCCCACCAAGTATATAGTGTCATAACACTATCAACATGATGAAGGAACAGAAGAAAAAACAGATAAAAACTGACACTAGAATAATGTCATCCACAAATGGTGCTACTATGTCTTGATATTACATTCATTGTTCTATGTTTTGAAAAATAAAGCTTTCTGATGCTCCCCACCAGCAAAAAGAACAACAAATACACACGTTCTAGTCATTTGTGACAGTAGCTCATCAAAACTATATATTGCTTTTAATTACAGCATATGTTCACAGAGATCTGAAAATACAATTTGTGACGGAAACACTGAAAACAATCATCAAAAGGCTAACACTGTTTTCCTTCATTTGTAACAAGAGTTGGTTAAAGGGTGCAAGCTATCAATTAGCCTAAAGTGAAGGAGATAATTAAAGAGATAAGCAACAAAGTCACATGCAGGTTTCATATTTGAAAGGAAATGAAAGGAAAGCAGAATTTTAAAATTCATTGAATTTCATTGGGATGAATGCTTTCAGAGACCCAATGACTGCAGCACACTTTTAAGAAAAAAAGGATAACTGAAAAGCAAACTGAAAACAAAGACAATTTGAAGATGAAGCCTAGGCACAAATCTAGAAAACATTAATGTTGGATCATGTAAAACAGTTCCTTTCTTTTGAGCCCTATCCATGGCCATGATGCAAAATGAGGCTTTTGTCAAAACTCCACAGGAAAAAAATCAGGAATTTAGAAAAGCAAACTGTAGGATAAAGAATCAAGCTAGGGTCCTCCCTGGTAGGGCAGTGGGTTAAAGTGCAGCCCCCTGTAGCTATCCGCAGCCACTGGTCCCAGGCCAGGCAGTGACCCACAGGGCACAGCAGACCTGTCCTGTCTCACCTGCCTTCCTCAGCAGTGTACTTCCTTGATCTGCCTGTTCTGCTCTCTACTCTGCCTCTGGTGGATCCTCTCACCCCCCCACCCCCATACCTCTGGCTTGTACGCCAGTTCTCTTCTCGTATATGTAGATGAAAAAATCTTTAATAAAAAGACATCAAGCTCATTAGTAATCCAGTTGGTCCAATGTCAAATACCGTCGTCTGCCTTCCGGCTCGGCCTCCTGCTGGTGCCTTCCCCTCCTTGAATGTCATTCTCATCCTCCAACATCCTACCCGGACACTGCACACTCAGTCTTTTCCTATGTTGCTCTTCTCACTGCACTGCCCTGTTCCAGCCCAGCCACAGTAGTTTCTAATACCGGCGGAATTGGCATTTCCATCAAAAGGCCAAAGATGGGATCTACCCTTTGAACTCTGGGGAACAGGCAGCAAATATCACTCACCTTTTCACTTTCCTACTCTCCCTGCCTCTGTGCAGGTGGTCCAATCCTCACCCCTCCCCCAGCTAATCCCCTCTGAATTCCACTGGCTTTCCTTTTATAACCATCTTTGTCACATTCAGTCCCATCACAGAACCACTGCCTTCTGTCTGAGATGCTCTTATTTCTCCTCTTGCTTAGTTTTTGAAAAAAAGATTTATTTACTTATGCATACAAAAGCTGGTGTGAAGGCCAGAGGTTCAGGGGGTAGGGGGTGGTGAAAATATTCTCCAGAGACAGAGTTTGGAGCAGAACAGGTGGACTGACTGAAATCCACTGCTGAGGGAAACAGTGGGGCAACAGGAGAGGCCTGCTGTGCCATGTGGGTCAGCTCCCTGGCTGGGAATTGAACTCGTGCTGCAGTGGCTGTGGAGAGCTTCATAATAAAGACACTTAACCCCTTGCACTACCAGGGAGGCCCATTGTTTATTTTTTTATTTGTCTTTCACATTCTGTCTCCAGAGGCCTCGATGATCTTTGCAAACAGGTCAAATCCCACATATTTCACCTGTCACAATTACAATTTTAAATGTGTTTAGTAAAATCTTCCATTCGTACCAGATAATAAATGCCATGAGAGCAGACACTATGTCCTTATTTACTTATTGAATTTCCTTAGGCTATTGTGTGGGGCTTTGTTATACTAGGTGTTCAATTAAATATTTGCTAAATAAATGGATAATGAGATCAGTAATATTTGTACATTTGAATCTATATAACTACTAAAGGTAGAAGTCAATTATTAGTTCATAGTTCATGATATTTGCACTTAATTTTTCTTCATTGGAACAATGATTAATATTGAAAATTCCTTTTCACTGTTTCCCCCCATTTTGTAGCACTCTAGTGAAATTAAGATTTAGTGACCTTGGCTTATATTACTTCTTCCCTAAGTTTTTCTAGAAACATTTGAACAGATAGTCTGATAATAGGTCGGAAGAAATTAAATTGAGAAAAAGGGATAGAAATTCCCAGCATAAAGGACTTAACTATCTTGCCAAGATGAAGGTCAAAGGGAACTTGATTAAAGAAATATTAAATAAACATTTCTGTATTTGATATTCAAATTTCAAGGGCTTTTTTCTTTAATAATATAGTCAAGTGCTTGTAAATATTAGCTATCTGATCCTTGTGGGGTGTGAAAAGTATGGGTATTCCAGCCTGATGAATCAGGATGGTAGGAAGATTGAAGTCCACAAGTTTGATGTACATTTAAAAGGGCACCGTGTGGAGAGATCCTCCGCTAACTGCACCCTAGCTTGTGTTAGGATTCTGTGCGCACACGCACAATACTAATGCTAAAGGATTGATCACAAAGATGAACAAAGAGCTGATGAATCTCAACAAAAAGTGAACAACCCCATCAAAAAATGGGCAGAAGAGCTAAAAAGGCACTTCTCCAAAGAGGAAATGCAGACGGCCAACAGGCTGTGAAAAAATGTTTACCACCATCACTTGTAATAAGGGAGATGCAAATTAAAACCACAATGTAATAGCACCTCACCCCAGTGAGAACAGCACATTAAACAAACAAACAAACAAACAAACAAACAAAAAACTAGCAGCAAATGCTAGAGAGGTTGTGGAGTGAAAAGAACTCTCCTACATTGCTGGTGGGAAGGCAAACTGGTATAAGCACTATGGAAAGCTGTGTGGACGTTTCTCAAACTGCTAAAAATGGAGCTTCCATATGACCCAGCAATCCCACTCCTAGGTATCTACCCAAAGGACACAAAAACATTAATTCCAAAGGACACCTGCACCCCTATGTTTATTGTTGTTCTGTTTACAATAAGGAAGATGTGGAATCAACACAAATGCCCAAAAAATAGATGACTGGATCAAGAAGATGTGGTACATATACATCATGGACTATTACTCAGCAATCAAAAAAGATAAATTATGCCATTTGTGACAACATGGATGGAGCTGGAAGGGATCACGCTTAGTGAAATAAGTCAGAAAGAAAAAGAAAAAAACCGGATGGTTTCACACATAGCAGGAGTATAAGGGATCAGAAAACCTAAAAGCAATTATAATAAAGTAAAAGTGGAAATCAACAAACAACTATAAACCAGAGGCATTCTATAGGGAGGAGAGGGGAACAGGATCAAAACTGGGGTGGGAAGAGCATACGGGACTATGGCGATGGCACAGGGGTGAATTAGTGGTGGGAAGTCCACGGAGATTACAACTGAGATGAAAAATAATGTACGAAATGAATAATGATATGTATATATATGTATATATAATTATATATATATATATATATTAAAAAAGAACTCTGCACACAAGTAAGACTAGAATAAACACGTCAATAGGAGCTAAGAAATTGAAGTTTAGGGTCATGATTCAGCTGAAACTAGAAGACAAATGTTGGTGTTCACACGTTTTCCATGGGTGAGAGCTGGCTGGATATTGTAATTACTGGCCCTTTGGGGAAGAAAACCACAGGGATAGAGTTGTGTGAGAGAAAACTTACCCAACTTCTTTATATTAGGCCAAAAAATGTTATTTAGATTTGCGTTACAGTCACTGAGGAGGGACTCCGTGAGCTCCTTCAATGGTAACAATGTGCAGCTTAGGGACAGGCTTGCTGGCTCTAGGGGTTGTTACCACACCACACCCACCATGAAGACACCTCTTGTCCCCCTGCATAGTCCACTGTGCCCCTCCTCTCTTGTAGCCTCAGTGTACAGTCCAATTTCTACTGGCAATAAAAATATAGAAAAAAATGTAGCTACAAAAATGCTGCATGAAAATGTTATATGTTCACTTCGGAACAAAGTCCTTGACATTATGAATTCCTATCTTCCAAATTTGCTTTGCCTTCTTCAATTCCCTTCAAGAGAATTTTCTTAAAATGCCCTTATCTTATATATTATGGCTTTGGAAAGACAATTTAGGCCAGCTAGCAGAGGCTTTAACCATTTAGTAACCAGAGAAAGAAAAAAAAATGTGATAGGAAAAAAAGAAAATCAATCATTGTATGTCAGGTTAGAATGACATGAAACACTTGATGAAAAGTACAGCTTTCTGGGCACCACTGAATGATGCTCAGGACTCTCTCTGAAAAACAATTTTTTGAGGACCAGTGCTCTGGGTTTTAGATGGTAGAGGGAAATATCCCTATTACCATTGTTTAAAGTGTAGCTTTTTCATATCCGTGCAAAAGAAAATACCTCACATTAGAAACCTCCCCTATTCCAAAGTACTAAGGGTCGTGTGTGTGTGTGTGTGTGTGTGTGCTGTGGGGGTACATACATGTGAGTATTCAGTTGGGATTAAGTTTAATTGGAGTTAAGTTTAACTGATCTAGCTTCTATTTTCTCCTATCATGCCTCGTATAAATAATAAATGTCAAAACCAGATGCATTTGATTTATTAAAAAAATGTTAGTTTCTTGGTTTTTTTTATAGATAAGAAATAAGGATACATCTATTTCTGAAGATCCTCTGGTTTGCCCCTAAAATAGAAAAGTTAAATTTTGTGTTAGATGAAAAAAAAATGAAGAGTGAAGCAAGATGGGAAATATTAGATATGGAATACTCACATTCATATTGGTTTATTATCAATTTGTTATTTTAGAAGTGACAGGCAGGGTCTTGAGTAACTAATACAGTTACATAGGAAGATAGTTACGTAGGAAAAAAACAGAAAATTTCAGAACTATGTACTTTGAGAATGAAGAGATTAAGAAGGGATTATTTCATATCTGTACCGTTCTTAAGGAATAGATATGATGGGAGAGCTAACTATTTGAGCAAATGTCAACTGCCAGCAGACACTACCAGCTTATATCAAAGAAAAGTCACAAAGAAATATAAAGAGATTCATCACACTGGGGATGGATAACACAGAATAAGTCAGCAAGGCCAGCAAAAGAAGAAAGTATTACAAGTATAATTTAAAAATAGTTTTGGCAAGAGGAGGCTGGGGAGAAAGCAGAGTAGGCTATAATAATATTTATAACTCAAAGATGGGCCAGACCTAAATGTACACCTTGGCCTCTTTCCATCTGAAAATGTTCTATATTACCAAAAAAAGGTGCTATGATTAATACAGAGTTCCAAGTCTAGACTGACTTAGGTTTCTTGTGTTTAAGTCTGTGACTTTCTTACAGGAAAACCAGTCATCTAGATCTTAAAGTCAAATATGGAATTGATGTATAAAAATAAAATTCAATTGAGGAAGACAAGTTTGCCCTTAAAACAAAATTTAAAATATCAGCACTTCTTTGACAGAGCCTACCTAATTACATTGCCACACACACACACACACATCTATTCAAGATTAATATGCCGTAGATACATGAAAATTAAATTTAGTTGAGGGCAACTAATGTGCCATTCAAAAGAAAACAGAAAATTAGTATTTTTATAACAAAGTTCAGCTAAATATATGAAAGTTCATATACATGCATGTTGACAAGAAAATGCTGATTGCAGTGAAGTTCAATTCCAAATATTTTTGTATAGTACTTATCGTATTACACAGGCTTGGTATTAAACGGATCACTGAGAAACCTTAACATATATTTTGTACTAAATTAATTGCGCTAAACTATCTTTTAAATAGGCCACATTTTTGTGACCATAATATTCTGTTTACAAATACGAATTGGCTCCTATGACAAAGAGCCAACTTAAAAAGAAGGGCTATAAGGAGAACAATTTCTATACATTAATATGCAAAATGGAGTTTGAGTTGATAATAAGGAAAATCAATTAATGTGTGTTACCTACTGCACACAGAATAAAGCATGCTGGTGGTCAGAGACCACTCTATGTTTCATCTATTATTCTACCTGTGCTTGACCTTATCTTGGAAATTCTACTGCACGGAAAACAAAATGACGCAGTATTAATGCAACAATAATCAGACCAAAGGAACAAAATATTTAAACCAGCCACAAATCCAAATAAAGAAAATTTGCTCCATCCAATGGAGAAAAACTAATTGTGCTGCATATTTTGTGCCTGCCTTAGTGTAACATTTGCCCAAATAAAAGGGAAAGGGGCTTTCCTCTACCTTTCCTGCTTAGAAAAGGGAAAAGTAATCCAGGCTAGATAGTGAAGAACTTGTAAGTAGGAAAGATACTAAAACTATTGTCCAGCTGGTAAAGCAGGACTACCACCTACGAGGACAGCTCTGGAGGGCGGAAGTTAACCAAGTGTTGAGTGTTTTGACGCTGGATGATGGCGGGGCTTCTGGGAGGTATGTTGGCGAAGGCCTGTGTGCCTGATGTACGGCAGCTGTTATTTATGGACTAGTTGTGAAAGTTTTGAACTATTTAAGACCTGTGTAGCTGCATCCATCCAAATGTTAGGCTTCGCAACTTTTGTCTTACATCACAGTGAATGAGCTTGTGGGGAAGGTCCCAAGCAGGAGATTCACTTGGGGAGGCTTTTATTTTAGTCTTCTGAGAGCAATGTTGAGGATGATCCATTGCATGGGATTTCAGAACTTCAGAAACTGAAGTCTAGGTGAGGGGCAAACATGAAGAAACGGATGTGAGCATCATTTGGAGTAGGTGGGAGGTTATTACCAGGATTCCAGCTGGACTAGCCTATGGGAGAGCACTAGTTACTAGGAAAAGGAAAAAACTGCAGTGTGTCAGTTGTTTGTTAATCTGGCTTATTGGTTGAATGACTGACTTTACTTATTTGGTTAACTGTCTGATACAAGATTATACATGTACACACATATATAAATGCATATATACATACATATGCACACATATATACATATTACACACATATACATATATACATGTGTATATATATATATACATATATATATATAGTAACTTAAACATCTAACAACACAGCTTTATTACAGCCCTAAAGACAAGCAGGCTAGGAAGGGATTGAGGAGGTGAGCAGCATTTGCGGAGCAGGAATCATGCCCTTTGACCTAATATTAGAATGACCTTCAGACTGGAGGAAGGATAATATTATTGCCATTTTGCAGGTGAGAAATACTGATTTAGCAGAATTGAGTTCCTGGATCAACTTCTAATACCCAGAAAGTAACAGTGTCCAAGGTCAAACCCATTTCTCACCATCTCCAAGATCAAGGTCATGAAAGTGCCTCTCAAATGGCAAGAAAAAAGAGGAAAGAACAGGCAAACATGTATTTAGAATTACTAAGCAAATTACTAGGCAAATCCAACGAAAGGTACCTCGCTGACCTGCTTACTCAGGAGGTTCCTGTTCCCGTCCCTACCAGCCCTAATCTGCTGGTTCGGCGCACGCAGTCCTTACCTGAGCTGCTAGAGTGGGGTGTCCCAGAGGTGGCTTCGGGGAGTCCCATGGTCTCAGGTCTGTGGGGATAACCAGGCCATTAAAACCTTTTATGGAAATGAGACTGAAGAGGGTTTTATGTGTTGAAGCTAACAGCTGAAAAAGGGCCAGTGCTTTGTGCGACTCTTTTGCTTCATTTTCCCCGTAATTGGCATCATTTTGCATAAGAGAATTTATCTGTGATGAATGGGGGACAAAAGAACAAAATCTGGCTCTTCGCCACAGATGGTGTGAGGAGCCATGCTTTAGAACATCAAAAGGAAAAACATGAGAAGCCGATAGGTGTGTTTGTGCTCTGGGTAACACCGCCTTCCTCTTAGTGGACTGTCTTTAGAGAGCCACCTCCTGACTTCATATACAAATATAATCAAATGATGTGTGTCACTCCAGTTGCACAATAGATGAACCTGGCTTTTGTAATTTAACAACAACAAAAAAAATCCAATTTATGTAACATATTAAAAGAAGCATTATCAACTTGTTTTCTCCTCAAAAGACTGTAGCTATTAAACTCCTTAATTACTTCATTTTCACTCTCAGTGTAACATTAGCAGTTTAGCACTTCAAGTATAAAAATGATTAATGAGCCTGAGAATTCATTCGCATACATATCACTTTGCAGCTTGACATAACCCTGGAGCCTGTTCTCTGTTCTAACGGTAGACATACTTTCTAGCAAATATCTTATTGCATATTAAATGCCTAATCATTGCATGCATAATTATAGCCATCTTTTCTGTGTCTTCTATACAAACAGAAAGGAAAACACGCCAAATGCATTGAAATGTAACTACATTTTAAAACCCAAGTACCCAAGTAGAAATCCAGAGGGGACGTGGTTTTTGCTTTGTACCTGTCCTCCTCCCCTCATTCACTTGTGATTTGACTTGAACTGCTATGCAGCTAAAAATGTATCTTTTACCATTTTTAAACATGCAGGAAAAACACTTTCAGCTTCCATATTTATATCTGTGTGAGTGCTGTGATTTGGGAAAATATGAGGAGAGTAAAGATTGCATTGTGGATTCAGAGAATAGGGTTTTATTTGGAGTAACTGTCAAAAATATCTACAGGGGACTATTTCTGTCTAACCATCCTTGGCTTGCATTCATGCCATGTGGCTACACGTCTCTTTCAGCTTTACTGAATTTCCTTTTTGATCTCCCCTAAGGTGATTCCATATTGCTGACTATGTTCAGTTAGTCCTGAGCTTACTCTTCTAGGTAGGAATAACAGTGCCGTCTGTCTTTGCCTTTCCTTGGTCTCCCTACCCTTTTCTGCGGGGCCCACCCATGACTGTGTGCTGTTCTGTCCCCAAACCTTCTCCCGACAGACACGCGCATCACCTGTAAGCTGTGCTCCACCCTGACTCAGTCCTGAGCAAGGAAGATAAATGAACTTGGGCTCAGAACTCAAGAGAACTGCACTTATCAGACCTGTTGCCATGACACAAAGTTGTAGCTGCCGGAAAGTAAACCAGGCAATTCCTTGGGGCCGCCAGTGTTCAAGGGAAGCGCGGAGCTGCAGACTGCTTGCTAGACTCTAAATGAGGTCTTCAGATGATTGCATTAATGTAGGTAGATATAGAGAGAGCATACATATTTACTTATTTCCATTCACTTTTTAGAGGGAGATATTTGAGGGACAAAGTATCTGTTTGATCCCTTGAGCCAGACATGGTAAAACGTTTCTTAGAATACACTTTGCAAACCATGTGTGTACTCTAGTAAGGCACAGGCATATTACCTCTCTGCACAAATGCAGTCTGGTGGCTGGGTCTGGGTGACTGACAGACCACTGCAAGGTAGTGAAGTCTGCCAAGACCCCGGTACCCTATTTCCAAGACGACTTTCTGGTTATATTAACTATACTTTTCAACCAAGACCCTTACAGGGAAAACTACAAGAAGCTAAGATGAAAAGTGAATTATTATTTTTAGTATAAGTGTCAGTACAGACCAAGGATTACCCCGGGGCCCCCATACTTGCAAGCTCTAAAGGGCTCTGGCCATCTAAGGACATGAAGGTAAAACAGAAAGGTCTTTAATAGAACTAATAGAGGAGGTAACTAGTTCTCCAGTGAAAACCCCCAAATTACCCATCCCCTCCTGGTTAAGTGCCCAGCCACATAGGGTGTGTCTCAAGTGAAGTCTGCTAAGGCCTGAAAGCTTGCCACAAGTCTAAGGTTCCTTCTAGCAAGGAAACCTATCAAAGGAATTCTGGAGCAGGTTCCAGAAAGCTGGCACAAAAGGAGACACCACATCAGAGAGAGTGGCTGCTACTGTCAGCCTCCCCATGTCTCTCCCAAGTGCTTCTACCTGTGTCTCCTTGCCAGCGACACCTGGGTGCATGCTGGGCTGCAGAAAGAACAGGAATCCATCGCCCCACCCCTCTCAACTGCCTTCCCTGTTAACTAGCTTCACCTGCCACTCCTCTCTGCCCACAGTTTAGAAGGCCAGAACATGGTACCCCCCTCCCTTTATGTGGTCTCTGTAAGGTAAGTAACCTCCAAATATACATGGAACAGTCTAATACTAACCAAATTGCTCTTTGAGTCTCTGAAATATAAATTAAACAGGGAGTCCCTGCATTGTTACATACTAAATCGGTAGCCTTACTTATAAATGATTCATTTTAAGAAACTAAAATCATTTTCAAAAAGACATTTCCTGAAGTTAGCGACCAATAAAATTATTGCCTTATCACCACGTAGCACAAAAAGGGGAAGGGAACATGGAAAGCTAGACATACCAGGAGTTGCCCTTGTGGACCCGCCTGCACCACTTGTTGCTCCGCGAATGCAGGATCATGCAGGACCGAAATGAGCACTGAGTGCAAGCAGGACCACGCATGCCCGCGCTGGAACATGCCAGTCCAAGCGGGGTCACACAGGAGCATTTAGTGCAAGCAGGACTACGCATGCTCACGCTGGAACACATCAGTTCAAGCGGGGTCACACAGGGGCGTCCCGTGCAAGCAGGACTACGCATGCCCACACGGGAACACGTCAGTCCCAGCGGGGTGACGCAGGAACGCTTCGTGCAAGCTGGACTACGCATGCCCACGCTGGAACACGCCAGTCCGAGCGGGGTCACGCAGGAGCGCTT
>NW_004567128.1:13758318-13797956 GCF_000260355.1 Condylura cristata
TCTATGCAGAACACTCAGACTCAGCAGGATCATGCCCCTCACACTGCCACGCTCTCCATGTTGCGCTACTCTTGGGGTTGGGGTAGGTTAGTCCTGCTCAGGGCTAAGAGCCCTGCTTCCTGTTGCCCTCTGGGTTCTTGCATCCCAGGCATTGGAAGGCTCGTTGCCCACAAACACTTTCTCTGTGCAGCGGACACCATTGCAGAGTTCTGTAAAATGACACTCAGGCAGCCCAGTCCTTGGCCACATGGATTTTGTACTTGCAAAGGAGAAAGAACACCACCTGTTTGCGAATTGGCACTGGAAATCTCACTCAACAGTCCACTGAATAGAATGTGGATATGGGGAAGTCGAAGGTAAAGGTTTTTTTCATGGAAGAAAATGCAGCAAAGAAGAGAAAGGCATTGATCTTCTTAAAAGGTATTTAAGAGTAGCTCGAATGTAGAAAAGATAGTGTATTTGGGAGGTGATTTGGCAATGAAATGTGTCTCATTGTTTTGTAAACTGAATCTATTCTGAAGCAAGAAGTAGCAAAATATGAATGGCTATGGACCTAAAACCTTCCTAGTTAGAATTTTAAGTGTTTTTTCTTTTGGTCTTTTGGGTTATTTATAAAAAGCTCCACTGAAAAATCATGTTTTGAATGAGCACTTTCTGTGATGCAACACTTGAGTCATGTTTGATGTCACCTGGCTTGAGATTGCTATATAAGCATAAAACATTACTAATTGATGTTCGAGTGTGTGTTTGTGACTTTCTCTAGCCAATATGTTTTTCCAAGACAAAGATTTAACCCACTACATATTAGAAGCTAAATTTTACTAGCATGACTATTTATCAGACAGTGGTTTTCAAAGTGTGCTCTATATTACAATTTTACATTTTGAATTAGGACGTTTTATTGTCGTAGAGAGATGTGTATTACTTCTGGTGATATGTCTAGTCTACTTTAGGAAAATTTTAAATTCACTTGAAATCATTTCTATGGAAGAAATGGATACTTATTTTTAAGTTGGTAATATTTTAAAATTCCAAGCAAGTGAATGGGATTATCCTTGGGCAGTGGTACCTACTGAAATGCCTTTAAAAACACACCTGGCCAATATATAGTGTTTACTACCCCAACAATGTTATGGTGACTAATTAGCTTCTCACCTAGATTTACAATACTGTTACCCTGTAAAATAATCTTTGTACGATAGGTCACAAATGGGGACTGCCTGAATATTGAGTGTAAATCTTCTGTTTTAGGGGTTTGTACTGTAACTCTACAACAAAAACTTCTTGCCCAAGCCAAATACTTGGATAACCTTGGTGTCTACGTTCGCACATGTATGTCTTTTTCTAGGTTCTCAGAGCTGCCAGCTTGACCTGGGCCTCCTGCCCCCTTCTGCTTACTGAGAACAAATCTGGTTTCCTTCTTCTGGTAACTCCATTCTTTCTGCTTCTCCCACTTGTGTGGTTCTAAACTTCCTGGTGATTGCAGATTTGACTCCTCTCTGGCTGGTTGATGTTCTTCAACCTTAAGTGATTAGAATTGCTTTATATGTAGATGGTGCTTCGGCAACTGTTTGTATGGAGGAGCCAAGCAGAGGGAAGCGGACCTGCTTTGAAACTGTATTTGCATTGCTATCATTGCTATTTTCACTCAAATTGCATATTTATTTGGGACGACAGTTACAGAAGTTCCTGAAGACTCCTAGCTATTCCTTGGCAGTGCTATTGATTCCAGACTGGGTAACCAAAAGAGCAGTTTTCTAATTGAGTTTTCTGATGATCCCAGCTATGTATATGAATTGCCTGTAGCTGTAGTTAATAATTGTGTCTTAGACGATCGACTTAATGTCATAAATTCCACATAGACATGTCTATCTTTGGTGGGGTGGCCAGTTTCTCCTAGTTGAGGGTCACTGTTGGCAAGTGCTTGCTTTGGAATCCACTTATTGCCTATCGTGATATCCTCATTACAAAGGTTTTCATGTACTGAGGGCTAGTGACATCTTGTATAGTCCCGAGATGTGTCTTAAAACAGACCTGGAACTGAATTTCTTTATGTTATGCCCATGATCTCCTTATTTCTCTCGTCTGTTTTGAATTTTTATAAAATGAGAATAATCATAATATTCATTCTCTCACAGTGGTTAAGAGGATTAAGTAAGGAAACTTAAGCGCTCGATACATACTTGACAATCAAGAAACTCATAAAAATTGCCCTTGTCTATTATGTGGAATGAAGATGGACTGTGTCCAACATACTTTATCTATGTTTTATATAAATATGGATAGTAAAAATGCTGAGTCAGGCCCTCCCTGGTGGCGCAGCGGGTTAAAACACAGCACTGAGAAGCTAAAGCCACTTCCTCATGAGTTTCCCGCCTACCCCAGAGGTGACCCCATGGCATGGCAGACCTCTCCTGACCTGCCCGCTGCTCCCCTCAGCAGTGTACTTTGTGGATCTGCCTGTTCTGCTCCCCACTCTGTCTCTGGTGAAACCTCTCACCGCCCCTGAGCTCTGGCCTGTACCCCAGTTCTGTATGTACAAATAAATAAATCTTTTAAAAAATGCTGAGTCACCCATTCAACAAACTACCTTAAGTGCTATTTTATTCCAGGCCTCTGCTCTGTGAAAGTGTGCTGGGCCAGACATTTAGAAACTATAATAATAGAGAGTACAGCATGTTAGACTTAAGGATGGCTGCTGGTAGAGAACAGAAGTAAAACTGTAGCCCCCAAAGTTAAAGAGAATAGTGAAGAGCAGTGTGGATTTCAGTGTGAGAAATGAAGAAGTGAGTATAGAGACACCATCAAGGCCAGAAATGGCACGATTTTAAGAGACTTGCATTAATATTGACCACGTGGGTAATTGAAAAAGGTTTCCTAGGCATGTATAGGGGATCTCCTATGTGTTTCCACTATATTTTCAATACACTGCCATTAAACATTTTGGTGCTACCTAGTTTGATATTTGTATGTGTGATCTAGATCAAAAACTCCTTGAAAGTAGGGTACCAACCACCCCATTTGCCCAAACCTAAGGGATTTCCTGGGGAGTAGGACTTTCATCACTAAAATTGGGACTGTCTCAGGCAAACTAGGACACTTGGTCATCCTATTCTTTTCTTTTTTTTTTTAAGATGTATTTATTTATGCATGCAGAACTGGGGTACAGGCCAGAGGTGCAGGGGTGGTGAGAGGACTCACCAGAGACAGAGTGGGGAGCAGGACAGGCTGACCGATGAAGTAGATTGCTGAGGGGAGCAGCAGGCGGGTCAGGAGAGGTCACCTCCGGGGCGGGGGACTCATGCTGAATTGGCTTTAGCTTCTTAATGCTGTGCTTTAACCCGCTGTGCCACCAGGGAGGGCCCTTGATCATCCTATTCTTAAAAGCAAGAAAAGCTTCTTAATCTTCCTACAATGTATCCCAGAGTCTTGTGCAGTCTCTGGTGTGTTGAAGAGGCTATAGGAGAGGGGAAATAATTTCTCCTTTGCCCTAAGACAGATGACTAAGCAAAACAAGTTTAGTAATAGGTATGCCTCCTATATACATGGGGGATACCCAGGAAAACTAAGTGACTCCCTGAAATGGCCTTAAACCTCTCCCTTAAATACCATCTCCAGCTACAGACAAATGAAGATGCTGGGGTATTAGTGGGAGAGAGCTAGTGACAGGTTATCAGGCAAAGTACAGTAAACAATGGCATTGTTGTTATAAGGATTTAAGTTTTAGCCTTCTCCATAGATAGGAGTTTGTAGAAAATATAGTCACCCCCCTTTTTTAATTTTATACACACACACACACACACACGTTCATACATATATATATATATATATATATATATATATATATCGTATAGATGTGTTTATTCTAGTCTTACTTGTGTGCAGTTATTTTTAACATATATACGTAATTCCTATATATATGTGTGTGTGTGTGTGTATATATATATATATATATATATATTAGCATCATTCTTCATTTTGTACATTTTTTTAAAGATTTATTTATTTGTGCATCCAGAGCTTGGGTACAGGCCAGAGGCTCAGGGGCAGCGAGAGGCTTCGCCAGAGACAGAGCGGGGAGCAGAACAGGCAGATCTATGAAGTACACTGCTGAGGAGAGCGGCGGGCGGGTCAGGAGAGGTCTGCCGCTCCATGTGGTCACCTCCGGGGCAGGCGGGAATCGAACTCATGTGGAAGTGGCTTTAGCTTCTCAGTGCTGCACTTTAACCCGCTGCGCCACCAGGGAGGTCCAGTTTTGTACATTTTTTAAGCTCAGTTGTAGTCCCTGTGGCCTTCCCACTACCAATTCACCAGTGTGCCATCACCATAGTCCCTTGCGCTCTTCCCACCTCAGTTTTGAGCTTATTCCCCTCTCCTCCACTGTAGAATGTCTCTGGTTTATAGTTGTTAGTTGATGTTCTTTTTTTACTTTATTGCAATTATTATATATATATATATATATATGTCTTTTTTTTTTTTTCCTGATCCATTACACTCCTGCTATGAGTGAAACCATCTAGTATTTTTCTTTTTTCTTTCTGGCTTATTTCACTAAGCATGATCTTTTCCAGTTCCATCCATGTTTCTGCAAATGGCATGGGTTTATCTTTATGATTGCTAAGTAATATTCCATTGTGTATATATACAACATCTTCTTGATCCAGTCATCTATTTTTGGGCATTTCTGTTGATTCTACATCTTCCCTGCTGTAAATAGAGCAGCAATAAAATAGGGGTGTAGGGGTCCTATTGAATTATTGTTTTTGAGCCCTTTGGGTAAATACCTAGGAGTGGAATTGCTGTATCATGTTGCATGAGTATGAGAATCATACTTTTTCTGGCTCAGAGAAGGGAAATGCCCTTACAGATGAAAATTTTCTTTGTAAATATAAATTCGCCTAACAAAAGGATAACATCTCCATTCAGAGCTTCTTCTGTGTCTGATGTTTCTTAAAAAATAATGAACTCAAAATTATCTTTCTGCGAAGGGGGCATATTTAGGATGGTTTATTCTGTTCTACTTCAAGGCTCAGTAAATACTGTGGTGATGCATCATTTTCAGCCAGAGCCTTGGAATTTTGTCTGGCTAGTGAACGATATTGCCTCCCCAAGATGTTCAGAAAAGGACTTAATATATGTCACTTTGGCATACGAATTATTTCCAGCTGACGTCACTTGAGGTTCTGCAAGCTCACAAGACGCTTTTAATATTCTCTTAATTACCTAGATGAATGAAAATTAGGGGTGTTACCCAGAATTAGGGTTTTTACCAGAAATAACCTTTCTCTTTGTTTTTAAATCTGTCTATATTGTAGTGCAAACACCGAACTATAGTGCATATAGTCTTGGCCATATAAATCACCCACCTCCCTCCTTGAAATCCCAACCAAAGTCCCTGCCCCTTTTCATAGCTCAGGATATATACTCCAGTTGTTCTTCCCTGACCTTGGAGTTCTTATTTCTGCGTTTATTTCCTATGCTTCTGTAATTACATTTGGCCCATTTTTTCTTCTAATATATCTGATGTTAGTTTGATTATTTGAACCGCCTGGGAAGAACCTGGATGAGTTAGGGAGAAATTTCTTGTCTTTATCGACACTACTCAATTAGGACAGACTTAGAGTTCAGATTTAAAGCTGAAAAACTGGGGGAAAATAGAGGATATTTGGCTGAAAATGAAGCTAAGAAGAAGAAAGCCATTCTCATCTGTTCTATTAAGATGGATTCTGTCCCTAATCTGTACGTGTAAATTTAGGTTACAGGTGTATTTGAACTCTTGAGTTTTCACACTATAGCATTATTGTCCCATACCTCAACTAGTAAGTAAAACAGTGTAATGAACTCAGAACAGAGGTTGACATCAGAGTAACAAAAATACCCACAGTTCACCAGCCTCTAAGAATATGCTCTTGAATAACTAACTTAAATTCTCAAAGCCTTATTGCCCTTAACCAAAAGCATATATAATAATCACAACAACTTCCTTATAGTAAAAAGCTCCCTATGATTTTTATAAAAATTGGAACTCTGTGCGCCCTCCCTGGTGGCGCAGCAGGTTAAAGCACAGCACTGAGAAACCAAAGCCACTTCCGCATGAGTTCGATTCCCGCCTGCCCCGGAGGTGACCACATGGCGTGGCAGACCTCTCCTGACCCGCCCGCTGCTCCCCTCAGCAGTGTACTTAAAACTATCTGCCTGTTCTGCTCCCCACTCTGTGTTTGGTGAAGCCCTGAGCCTCTGGCCTGTACCCCAGTTCTGTATGCGCAAATAAATAAATCTTTAAAAAAAAATTGGAACTCTGAAAGGATGAGTTCCATTGTAACCTAATTAGCAGTCATACAGTGACAGTGATACCCTGATGGACAGGATTCAAATCATTGTATCAAGTTGTAATACTTCTCAGTATCCCATGACAAAAGTTAGATTTCTCCATGTATGCATTTAAGGGGAATATATGAGACAGCACACCTCTGTGGTCACAATTCCCAGCAAATGGCCTGGATTAAGTGTAATGAAATTCTCTTGAAGTATCAGTGTTTAGTCTCTAGAAACGCCCACATTGGGTTGATTGCTCGTGAATTGTAGCTGTTTTATTTAATTTTTTTTCCCTCAGAAGGAAGTGCTTAAAAAAAAACAAACAAAACAAAAAAACAGAAAAGGCATTAAGTAAAGCAAAAGGACAGAGGAACATGATCATTTCAGGTTAGGCATTGGAATTTATTTTTTTAAGATTTATTTATTTGTACATATGGAACTGGGGTACAGGCCAGAGGCTCAGGGGTGGCGAGAGGCTTCACCAGAGACAGAGCAGGGAGCAGAACAGGCAGACCCATGAAGTAAACTGCTGAGGGGAGCAGCGGGCGGGTCAGGAGAGGTCTGCTGCGCCATGTGGGTCACCTCTGGGCAGGGATGGAACTCATGCTGAAGTGGCTTTTGCTTCTTAGTGCCGTGTTTTAACCTACTGCACCACCAGGGAGGGCCCAGGCATTGGAATTTTAAGGAAAACTTAATCTCAGTGCTCCACCTACTTGTTCACTGCTAAATGGAGTATCCGAGTTATACTTTTTATCTCAGTTGAACGAAAATTATTTATTCTTTCAATACACTTGCTAGACAAAAGGATATAAGCAGATTAAATAGTGAAAATAATACTACTAATTGTATTCAGTAATACATTTTGTCCTTTGCAATCCTCCTCTTATGAAAATTTGGTGGCCCCATGCCCACTGTTACTTAACAAATTACATTAAAATTATTGGTTTCCCCAAGCGTCTGTGTTGTGCACCAAGAAACTTTGATGAGGGCGCCCTCTTGTGGCGAAAAGGGTTGTCTCAGAAGTAGGAAGGTTTCCGCAGCCACTGCAGCATGAGTTCGATCCCTGGCCAGGGAGGTGACCCACATGGCTCCGCAGACCTCTCCTGTCTTGTCTGCTGCCCATTCTGTGCCTGGTGAATCCTCTCAACGCCCCCCCCCCCACACCTCTGGCCTGCACCCCAACTCTTATATGCATAAATTAATAAATCTTTAAAAAAATAAAAGAAACTGATGACCAAGAAATCAGGATTTTTAGTCTACTTGGTCAATAGGGTAATAAGAATCATTCAAAACCACTGTCTGGGTTTTGAAGAGGGGAAACTGAATAAACTGTAGACACCTAATGCATCTGGTCAGCAAAGACATTGATTGTGGCCAAAGAAGTAAAAAATCTCTTTGTCCAATAATGTACTGTGCCACTGGAGCAATGTAATCCCCTGCCCCTCCCTAAGGAAGGGTAGTGCTGGGCAGGCAGGAGAAGGAGAGAAGACTGGGTGGAGGAAGGAAGAAGTTCAAGAAGACCTGCAGGAGGCATGTGGATTGGGGAGATGTGTGAAGAAGCTGCACTTGCTTCTCAGCCGTGGACTTGAACCAGGGACTTGAAAGAAACAGTGACATGGTGAGACTCGACGGGAGGCTGACAGTTCTTTTCCATTGAATGTCTTATACACTAGGGCGTGTTTCGTTTTGATGGGATAGATGGCAGAACCCACTTAGAGCATGCAGATTTGGGGACCCAGGGTTCCCCTCACCCTGCCCTGTAACATCGCAAGTACTAGACCTGCCTGTGAGTCCATCCTACAGATCCTTAACAAATGGGCCTTTTTTAGTGGAAGGGACGGATCTATTTTCTCTGCCTAGCCAATTTAATACGAAACATGATTGAAACCAGTAGGACTGCAGTAGTGTTTATTTATTTTCCAGTTCTTTCCTAAACGAGTTTTATAGTATTCAGAGCATAGTGTTAAATTGATTCACCTTTCTCAGGATGAGCATTGTAAGCAATTTGATTAGCTTCTCTCTATTTTCATCTTCTGACATGTTCTGTTATAACTAAGAAAAATTATAGCCCATTTTCTTACTGAAAATAATTTATATTCAATAGTGCTTTTGTGCCTGCACAGAGCATAATCTCCATGGGCTTAAATCTCCACATTTGTAGCTGTATAGATATGATGGTATTAAGAACAGTTCCAGAGACAAATTACACTTTTAAATGTTCATGATACTGAGTTTATCCCTCAGACCTGATAATTGAACTTGGTAAACCAAACACATTCCCTTGTGTATTACCTAGTGAAGCAAGGAGGGAATGTTAAAAAAAAAATGAAACTAGGATGATTTTTATATGACCACTAAACATGATAAAAAAGGGAGTATTGTTACCACAAGAGACATAACTGTATTGATCTCTCTGTTAAAAGCTGCCGAATGAGTGAATGAAAAGATAAAAGCTGAAGGGTCTGCTGCCTTTCTTCTTGAGGAAATGTTTTGCTCTAATGTAATGATCATCTCCTGGGGGCAGTGATGCTGGGGGGACCCAGTTCCCCTTCTTGGCCCCACCCTGTCACAGCTGCATCTGCCCCAAAGCTTTCTTTCCGCCAGTGCATCCTGGAGCAGGGCTTCAGCCTCTACCCTCCTTCTGCTTCCTGGCTCTGGCTACTGGTTTGTCTTGTCCAGCCCCCCATTTTCTAGTGGTGCTTCTAGAAGTCTCCCCATCTCAGCAAATCAGCATCTCAGTTATCAGCATCGCTTCATTCCAGAGTCCTGCTTGGGGCACCTATTCAAATTCTTTCTCAAATGTTCTCTCAAGGTGTTTTAATGGGTCGGCCTGTTCTGCTCCCACTCTGTCTCTGGTGAATCCACTCACCTAGCCCCATGTACCTCTGACCTACACCTCGTTCTTGTATGTATCAATAAATCTTTAGAAAAGGTAAAATAAGAATCTTCATTTTTTGAAACGTGACACAGAAGCACAGGCTTTCTTTCAGTGTAATGAAGATACAATTTTGTTCGATTAACACAGAACCAAGTCATTGTCCTTTGAATTTCCTTCTGAAATAATATAGTTGTTTCTTTAACTTAAATAATTACTTAACATTGTATTTGCTCTTCAAACTAGAGAGAAGCTTATTTAGCTTAACAGTTGACTTGTGCAGTATTTTTCTCGTCACATTTCTTTTTTTTCTAATGACTGGACTTGTTTTATTATTTTAGCTCAAAAAGATAAAAAATAACATTGAAATGTCTCCTATGGGCTAAGATTTTTCCACATTTTTGTGGTATGGAAACTCTCTCTTTCTCTGTCTCTGTCACTCTGTCTCTATGTTTCTGTCTCTGTCTCTCTCACACACACAGTCTTTCCTCTCTCCACTTTCACTCAAAGAGACATGAAATGAAATGTCTGCTATTAGGTGTGAAGATGACTGTGCATATAGGCAAGAAAATAAGGATCATGGTTTCCTTATTCCTGTGCCAACAAAATATTTTGAGGAAAGAATGTTTTGTATACAAGTTGGTTTCATTATCTAAATTAAAATAGCTCCAGTGGCTGTTTATCCTAGATTTGTTTGAACTGTCCTGATTTTTAACTACTCTGAATTTTGTACCTACATTTCAAGTTGTGTGGCCTAATTTTGACTTGGGAAAATGCGGTCCTTTTGGATATACATTTATTTTGGAAAAAAAAAATCAGAGTTCTTTTTTAGGTCAAATAAAGGCAGATTTTAATAGCTTGATTAAAAAAATTCAAAACTCAATTGTTTTTAATGTTAGAGAATACAAAACTTTAAGCAATTTTCATGCTTTGTTAAGAGTTTGATTTTTAGGGCCCTCTCTGGCAGCACTGCAAGCTATCTGCAGCTACCTCAGTGAGTTCAATCTCTGGCCCCAGAGGTGACCCACATGGTGCGGCAGACCTCTCCTGTCTCACCTGCTGCTCCCCTCAGCTGTTTACTACATCTATCTGCCTGTTCTGCTCCCTACTCTGTCTCTGGTGAATCCTCTCACCGCCCCTGCACCTCTGGCCTGTACCCCGTTCTGTATGCATAAATAAATAAATCTTAAAAAGAAGAATTTGATTTTTAGGTCAAAACCACCTCACTGAACTTGAATATTATCAAGTGCTATTTACATCATGCATGCACATCTTAATACACCTAACAATCTGTTGGCTCTTGGAAGTGGAATTCAAGCTAAAGAACCTATAAAGAAAGTAGGTCCTTGAATATATTCAAAGTGGGCCTGGATTGGGATAGTTTTTTTTTTTTGGTGGACATTACAACAAAATGTATTTATGCACAGACATGATGTGACACACTTACATTTTCAGGTCAGTATGCCAGAAAACAAGTAAATCAAGTAAGACATAAAAGGAGTAAACAAACAAGAAACAAATCTAGTTTTAAAACAATTAACTATTTCCTACTTTTAATGCACAGGAGGTATGTTTTTCAAAACAGCATGGTTGGTAGGCACAGGGAAATCCCTAAATAAGGATTAAAAGTCGCAGGAAGAGGGCATGCATTGTGCATGGTGGGGTGTGATCGTGGCAGCTAACGAAAGGTGGCAATGCAGGAGCAATCTGATTTTTTTTAAGATTTATTTTATTTACTTAACGCATACAAGAGCTGATGTGTAGACCAGAGGTGTGAGGATTCACCAGAGACAGAGTGGGGAGCAGAACAGGCAGATCTACTGAGATACACTGCTGAGGGGAGCAGCAGGCGAGCTCAGAGAGGTGTGCCAGGCCATGTGGGTCAGCTCTCTGGCTGGGGGTTGAACTCATGCTACAGAGGCAGCCGACAGCTGCATAGTGCTGAGACTTAACCCCTTGAACCACCAGGGAAGCCCCTGAATGCTTTTTGTTAAAGATTGATTTATTTATGCATACAAAACTGGGGTACAAGCCAAAGGTGCAGGGGCAGTGAGAGGATTCACCAGAGACGGAGTGGGGAGCAGAACAGGCCTACTGACAGTGTACACTGCTGAGGGGAGCAGTGGGCAAGACAGGAGAGATCTATCTGCTGTGCCATGTGGGTCACCTCCTGGCTGGGAATTGAAATCGTGCTGATGTGGCTGCAGCTAGTTTCAAAGTGCTGTGCTTTAACCCGCTGCGCCACCAGGTAGGGCCCTGAATGTTTTTTAAATCCATTTCTTTTCTATGTCATGTAATGGTTGTTCAGGCATATCAACCATTCTGTGCGTGGGCCAGGCCCCAGTGTGTTAGCAAACGTAGGCATTGCTGTTAGGTTGAGACAAGCTGCATGGTAAGACCTGTTTACTGTATGTCTTGTCTCGCTATTTTATCTGACAACAGTACATATATTTGAGCATCTACCATTCGCCCAGCATTTTGCTAAACACGTGGGAGATTATGTGGATGAGATGGGAAGAGCAGCAGCAGGTGGGAGGATAGTCAGTAGAAGCCTGAAGTGGAGGGACCTGTTGAGGACAGCCATATGCAAAAAATTAGAAGCCCTGTCGGGACAGGTATGCAGATAATAAAGCTTTGATGGTGCTGATTAAACTCTTCATGTTGTAGGATGCGCTTGGGCCATGGCAAGCCCCAAAACCTGCAGAAGTGTGGCTGGCATATATTGTGATAACTACATCCCATTCATCAGTTGCATGACTGTAGCTCATTTTCTGTACCATCCTGCTACCTTTGAAATCAGTAATCATCATTTTCCAACACAGTACTTTGGTAGAAAAGATCAATTAAAACTCGCCTCTGAAATACCTGGAACAATGATAATGACCCCATCTCGTTATATTTGGTTCCACTGCACTTAATTTTTCATCCACCACATTTTCATTTCATCGCTCCATCATCCGGATTCAGCCACTAAAATGATTTGAAAGCATCCTGAAATCCTTTTAAAATCTAAAAACCAGGATTTGACATTTGGAAGAATTCACATCTGCATTTATCTCTGTATGCTTACCTGGTCTTTTAGAGGATGTGAATTCATCACCGATTAGACCCCCCAGGGGAGGAGGGGATTTACAAGTTCACGGGCATGCCACACTGTGCTCAACCCTGTCATCTTCTTTAAACATATCATGAACAGTTATTTTGACTTGCGGTCTTATGTTTCTAGAGACTTTTGCTCACATTTTCCAAGTCTAAGGACGAGGAACCTCACTCTGGTTCCTGTACTGATTATATAACTCAGCTTTTCACCATTTTGATGTGCAGAGGCTAAGTGATATTCAGAAATCACATGTTCAATACATGATCTATTTCTCACAAAGGAAAGTTCTGCCTCATGAAAGGGTAGTTCTGTTATAAAATCATATTGCAGAAAGAGGGAAGTACATTTATAAATCAAGTAATTTCATGTTATGTTTGATAATGAGAAAGGTATTAAAACATTTTTCATTACATCCTTTTTACAGTAGGTGTTTTTCTTGATTTTATTTCAGAAGTAGTAAAAAAAAGCCATTCTTCACACCAGCGTTTCATTTTGTGTGTATGTGAGCATTGCCTTTTTTTGTGATATAAAAGGTATTATGTAATGTGTACAGTTTTGAAACTTGTCTCTGCCTCCCCTCATGCATCAGTTGCTTTCACTGTCATTAAATACAAACCACATCATGGCTGCATGGCGCTCTCTTGCATTGATATGTCTTAACTAACCAATTGTTTTGCTATTGAGAAAAATCAAATGTCCTCATACTTTCTCTTTAGTACTCAGTATTAGAGACTGAGATTTATATAATACATTGACTATGTGTGACACATACTTTCCAATATCGCCATTGTTGATTTCTTCAGGAAAAAGTTTCGAAGTTGCAGAGCAAAGTCATATTTTTTTCTGATCACCCTTTCTCCTCCTTTCCCTCTTGCTTACTCATATTGATACATTGGTATTTAAAAGTTCCTCCAGTCTGTAGAAGGGGAAAGGATACAGAGAAAGGATGTTTGAGTTCTAATGAACGTTTCATTTTTCTGCGGTGCAATCGTTAAATAACCCTCACGTTAACACTGTAAATTGAGTGGAGATTTGAAGTGACTCATCAAAGGCTACATTAGAAGTGGCAGTGCCCAAAGGGAAGTGAGTGCTGTTTGACCATAGAACGTTGTTGTAAGTGTGTACTAAAATGTGCACCAACTGCTGTTGACCATTTTAAAACATACAGTTTAGTGGGATTTACGTTTACAGTGGTATGCAACCATCACCTCTGTCTAGTTCTAAAACATTGTCATCACCCCAAAGGGAAGATTCGTATGTGTTAAATCATCAATCTTTTCCCTTTCCCTGGCAACCATATTTTTGAGGTTCATCCAGTTGTAGCATGTATTGATACTTCATAATATTTGTATGACTGAATAGCATCTTGTTGTATGGATGTACCACATTTTGGTTATCCATTCTTTTGTTGCTAGACATTCAACTTATTTCTGTTTTGGATCTATTGTAAATATTGATGCTATGAAAATTCACGTACAAGTATTCATATAGTTCTGTTCTTTTTTTATGTCTTTTTTTTAAGATGTATTTATTTGTGCATACACAACTGGGTACAGGCCAGAGGCTCAGGGACGGCGAGAGGCTTCACCAGAGACAGAGTGGGGAGCAGAACAGGCAGATTGACGAAGTACACTGCTGAGGGGAGCAGCAGGCGGGTCAGGAGAGGTCTGCCGTGCCATGTGGTCACCTCTGGGGCAGGTGGGAATCGAACTCATGCGGAAGTGGCTTCAGATTCTCAGTGCTGTGCTTTAACCCACTGTGCCACCAGGGAGGGCCTCTGTTCTGTTCTTTTGACTGTAACCCTAGAAGTGGAATTGGGTGGGTCATCTTAACATGTAAAAATTAAGAAAATCTATATTAATTAAGTTTTGTCTTACATCCTTGTAGTCTTATAGTGCTCCCACCACATTGTTCCCCATGAATCACCACTGCGATCCCTTGTGTTCTTTCCTCCCCTGGTTTGCCTCTCCTCAGCCCCTCTTGCTTTTTGCCTCATTTCTTTAACCATGGGAATCTTAGAACATTCTTTCACAAAGATGCAAATACTTGAATGGTAGTAAGATGTTTACTGACACATTTTAAAACAAAAGCTTTAAGATAATCATTTTTTTAAATACTGAAACATCATTCATTATTTTGACAATGTTTGATATTTAAATTCTTAAAGTCTAAATGTTCCCAGTCTCTTACTTCCTAGAAGGCGAGACTCTGGTTAAAATTTACACGTTGAAAAAAAAAATTACAAGTTGAGTTAAAGAAAGGCACAAATGTCCTCTTTAGCCAGTGGCTATTGTTATCTGTGCTTTAGTGACCACTGTAATTCAAGGTCGAATGCATTGTTAGTGGACTTATCCAGAGCCATCAGATTCTTATAAATTCCCTTCTATATAATTGGGGATGACAAATCATGAATTTTTAAAATAGTAGACTGAAGACACTCTTTACAGGAATCATCTTGATGAGGACATTTTTAAATATAATTGCCTAGGAAGCTAACTACTCCCTAAGGACCTTGAGTTCATATTGGATTTCTGTGTAACTCTGCCCATGTATTTTGAGACTCGGAAAACAGACTCAGGGAAAATTGAAGTGGGCAAGGGAAGTCCCCTCCTTATTGTCAGTGAAGGAGAGCAGCTGACATGGCTTGTCAGAGTAAGTGGACCTCATTATCCTTCAGCAGTTTCTACCAGACCAGCTAGCACAAGGTGTTTACCTTCTTCCTCATGCACAAAATATAAGACATGAAGTAGCTTTTTGAATTCAAGGAGGAGATGGAAGATGGAAAAAGAGAAAGGAAGCAGAAATTAGTGTGTTTAATTATGGGATTTTTGAAATGAAGGAGACTTGAGAGGTCACCTCATTTCACTTTCCTGTTTGAAGTAGAGAGAGACTGAATGTCACACAGCCTGTGTAGCTATAGCTCAGGGACTGGAATCTCCCTCTGTTCTCTAGAAAGGGTTACTCAGCAATTATCACATGCTTAGTGACTGAATATACTTGATTGTCTTCCTATTCTGGAGGTCAGAAGTTGGATGTACGCCTCCCTGGGGTTTTGTAGGGTGGTGTTCTTGTTGGAGACTCGAGGAATGAGCCCTCTTTCTCCAGCTTCTGGAGACAGCACACACTGTGTGATTTGTGGCCAGCCGTCCATCTTCAAAACCAGCAGTCAAAGATTTTTGACCTCTGCTTCCATCTCAACCTTAACTTCTCTGATTCCAATTCTCCGGCCTACCTTGTTTATTTATAAGGGTCAGATAATCCAGGGTAATCTCCTATCTCAAGATCCTAAAGTTCATCTTACAGACACAGTGCTTCTCATATTCTTAGGGAGCACATTCTTAGGTTCTGGGCCTTTGGACATGGAAACTTTTGTGGGCCATTGTTCTGTCCTTCAGCTGAAACAAAAGTAAAAGGACATTATAAATACTCTTCATCTGAGGTCTTTGTAAGCTTCTGTATTGTCAAGTACTATTTATTCATGGAAAAATGGTACCTTATATTTGTTATATTTGCAAAAGCCATTTGCTAAAATATTTCATCATCACCCTCTTCATAGGGGCAATTAAGCCTCAAAAAGTTAAATGAATTTTCAGAATAAATGGTAGTTCTAGAATAAGCCCGCACCTTTAAGTTAAATTTCCGTTTCACAACATTCTGATGAAAGTCCTTCAGACTTTGAAGAAATAGAAGGATGGGCTGTCACATGTAAGTTGATTTTGTGGACATTCTTCATCACGTTAGACATTCCTAACGCTTTCAAAAGGCACACACAACTATTTCTTCCAGACTGATGTTGTAAGATACTATAAAACTCCTGATGCTTTTCACTGTGTTACAACTATACCTGTATGAGTAAGACTAAATTGAATTCTAACACTTTCTAGCCTACCCAGAAAAGACCAAGGAAACTCATTTCTTTTTCTGCATAATTGTGAGTTCTTAGAAACCAGATCACTGATGTATATGGTATGGAATGCTATCTATGTGGTGTGACCACTCTATAAAATTAAGATGATTCTTGAGCATAGGAATCATGTTTTATTTATTTTATGGTTCTCAGCTGTGAGCTAAGTACCTAGGCCTCCATAGGATTTCAGTAGAGTTTTAATAAATTTCTTATGATTTTAATTATTGAATACTGACTAAATCTTAAGCTTTGGAAAGAATGGAGCATTTTAAATTTGTGGTTTTAATTTAATTTCTAAATTAATCTCACATTGATAAGCATGACTATTAAGTGTGTTATCATTTTAAAATGAAACATTTCATGGGTCCCCAAAGGCTCTTCCCTTGTCTCTAAAATGAGGAACAAAATAAAACTGAACTAAAAAAAGTCACAGATAATGGCTCAGATTTTTTTTTTTTTTTTTTTTTTTTACTTTGGGAGACTGGAGAATAAAGAAAGCTATGATTTGAAATATCAAACTAGTTAACTTTTTAGCAACTCAGTAATGTATCACAGTGTATTATTGGAATATCTGGCTCCTGTAACATTAACTATTGACAAAAACCAGCTTCTCTGACTGCCTCACACTTGCTCCCCTTTTAATTGTAACATTAATTGTTACACTTTACTGGAGTGAAACCCCAGCTACTTCTGATCCCTAGCATCCAGTCTGGGGAGGCCTACCATTTTAAGCCATTTTTATTTTTTAACCCCATCAATCCCCATGTTTAGTTTTTGAGGTTGATACTTAGAACTTACGCATAATAACACAATTGTGGTTATACTTATCCACTGTCTGCTCTTGGGGTTTTATAGGTGAAATAATACTCTACCAACACTTTTCTAATGTATGAAATTAGACTGAATCTATTTTTTGAATTAGCTTACTTGTGAAATCCACTGGGTTGGTTTTTAGTCTAGATGAAGAGGGTGATCCAAACCAAAACCCACTGTATTTCGTGGATTCTAAGTGCACATTTAATGTCTATGAAATCAGGATCTAATCATTAATTATTTTCTTAAAGATTTATTTATTTATGTATACCGAACTGGGGTACGGGCCAGAGGTGAAGGACAGTGAGAGGATTCACCAGAGATGGAGTGGGGGCAGAATAGGCAGATCGATGAAGTACACTGCTGAGAGGCACATAAGGTGAGCCAGGAGAGGTCTGCTGTGCTATTGGGGCCACCTCCCTGGCTGGGGATCGAACTTGTGTTGTAGTGGCAGAAGAAGCTAGCTTTGTAGTGCTAGTGTATGTTTTTTTTTTTTTTTAAGATTTATTTATTCATTCGTACAGAACTGGGGTACAGGCCAGAGATGCGGAGGGTGAGAGGATTCACCAGAGACAGTGGGGTACAGAACAGGCAGATCGACGAAGTACACTGCTGAGGGGAGCAGCGGGCGGGTCAGGAGAGGTCTGGCGCGCCATGTGGATCTCCTCCGGGGCAGGCGAGATCGAACTCATGCGGAAGTGGTTTAAGCTTCTTTGTGCTGTGCTTCAACCCGCTGCACCACCTGTAGTGCTGTGTTTTAACCCAACATGCCACCAAGGAGGGACCTAATACGATTCTTTTAACTAGCTGCGTTTTGTTTTTCCTTTTGGCCTGGTACATAGGAGATGGTGATTTGACTTCCATTCTGTGGCAAGTTAGTTTTCATGAAACCTGGTCATTAAGATGATTCTGAACAGTTGCATTTTTCCTTTTTGGATTGGTGTAGCTTATCTTAGGAATGTTTATAATATAGGATTTACAATTTCTTCCTACTTAAGATTTCTTTCACTGCTGTAAATTTTATTTTGAGATCCTAAGTGGTTATTTGCAAATAAAATTATGTTGCAAAGGAACTTACTTATGTGACTTAATTTAAGGAACACATTTCAGAGTTGAAATGTGAAATAAGCTTGTAAGCTGTTAAAACAATTTGATAAGCATGTGATATATTATAACATAGTCTGTGTAGTATAAACAGAGAAGACCTCCAGCAACGGATCGTGATCACTGGTAAAAGAAAATATTAACTTTCTGGTCCATGCTAATGGTGATGTTATTCTATAAAATATAAAGTACAATAAAATATAAATTCCTCAAATATATAAAAGGAACTCAAAAGTGCCAGCCCAGAGAGAGTCTAAATTTACTTTTGACATGTCCTAAATTTGTAACATTTTATGACTATGGAGCTGGTGCTTCCAGAAGGAGCAGCGTGGGTCAGGGAGAGGAACAAAGAGGGAAGGGAGGTCAGTGGACGTTGGATGATGGTGATTTGGTGGCAATAACTGAGGTGGGGGATATCCTATACTTCAGTAATACCAACAATGATGTAAGGCATTCCACCTCAACGAAAAGTTAAGTTACCATTCTGTTAGTTGTGATGGGAAAGAAAATATTTTATGATGCATCTGCCCTATACATAAACAAATGCGATTATTTGATTAGTGAAAATTTGGAAGGACTTCATAGAAGGGCCAGAATAAGTATTAACTGGAGAATGCCAAAGGATTTTCTAACCACTATTCATTTATCTTACTGTGGCCCTCCCTGGTGATGCAACAGGTTGGGATGCAGCACTGCAAGCCAGCTGCAGCTGCTTCAGTGTGAGTCTGATCCCCAGCCCTGGAGGTGACCCACATGGCGCGGCAGACTTCTCCTGACCCACCTGCTGCTCCCCACTCTGTCCCTGGTGAATCCTCTTATGGTGTCTGCATCTCTGGCCTGACCCCAGTTCTGTATGCATAACTAAATAAATCTTTATAAGGAAATTAATTTATCTTACTGTAAAAGTGATTTAAAATTATGTTTACTGTTGTTACTTTCCCACTGTATGAGACTACAAAAATCTCAAGTAATTAGGTAAACTCTTTCAGAAAATAAAACTTATCAATCTTAGGGTTTCACTTGCCAATGCTACATCACCAAGCTCTACTTGAGGGCTGTAATAACAGTTTTGACAAATCAGATTCTGAAAGGCATTTCTGCCTTCAAGCTTACGTAGAATACTCGTTCTCAGATATGCCACAATTTTCACAAAGCCAAATAAAACTGTGTGCTTATTTACTTGAGTATATGGAGATTGAATATTTATGTTTGTAACAAAGAATATCCAGAATTTTATATACAAAACTTTTTGGTGACATAGGAAACTTGGTTAGTGTCCTGGCTTCATTACTTGCTACCTGAATGACTTACAGTGGTACACTCTATTTATGTGGAAAATAGGAATTATAACACCTACCACTTCACATTATTGGAAGGACTTGAGCTAAAATATAATCGACCCAGTACTTATTTGATATATTTGAAGCATTTGATGAAAAGTTGGAGGTGTTATTATTAACTGAAAAGATCTTTCCCTTGCTCCCTTTCAGTAGCAAATGTGTGCACGTAAGAGACACCAGGAATTAAAAAGTGGCACCTGCTGTTTGTGGTTCGTGTCTTCTATTTTGTAGGGCTGCAAGCAAATATTTGAAGGTGAAATTATTTGAAGTTGTAGGGATTACCTACTTCATCAGCTCATTGATAGTTACACATTTTGGCCAAAGGGTAGTCTTAGAAAATAGTGATAGGTGTAAGATGGAAGTTCTAAGCACTCTCTGAGACACGGGGAATGTCAAGTGAAAAGACTCAGAAAAGCTTTCACTCAGTAATTTTTCATTTGTTTTGTGCAACCGGGGGATGAGCGAGTCTTCTCCATACATGAACTACACATCCTAGCTGCTTGTTTATTTCTGTCCAGTCTGACCATGCCACCAGCAATGGCCATCTAAATGACAGTGTGGGAGTCCAGCAGTGCCCGTGCAGTTAAGTTTAGGTGTAAACTTGCAGTGCATCTATTTTTTTTTTCTGTATTAAAAATAAACTGATAAAGATTTTTGGGGGAATCACAAATATAAAGGGCCTTCAATTTTGCATTAAAGGGGATCGTAAACAACTGGAATTTTATATAACTGTATTTTATTTTGTTATCTCCTCACCTATTTTTATTTTTTTAATGTATTTATTACATCGTCTTGCATTTTTGTACAGTGTCTGGTTTCCCCGTGAAATCCCAAACACCAGTTCCCCCGGGCACCATCACCATAGTCCCTGTGCTCTTCCCACCCCTGTCCTGGTCCTTCTCCCTCCTCCTCCCCTACAGAGGGTCTCTGATTCCCTTCGCCTCGCCGCAACATGGATGGAGCTGGAAGGGATTATGCTCAGTGAAATAAATCAGAAAGACAAAGAAAAATATAGAATGGTCTCACTTGTAGGAGGAATGTAGAGGAGCCAAATAAGGAATCAGGAAAATAAGTAGCTATAATAAAGTGAAAAATCAAAATTGTCAGGCAACTGTAACTGCATTTTACATGCTACTTTGCACTATTAGAATGAGATGCGCTAGATGGGAGTCTGGGTAAACCTCTTTTTGAGATGCTTGTTTTTGCACGTTCTCCATGCCTCCTGTCCCCAGGCCAGCCAAAGGAGTCCTTATATTCTCTCACTTCGCACTCAGTCCTCAAAAGCAGCCTATTGTGGGCCTTTGTCTCCTTCCTCCCATGGAAGGCTTCTTGCTGGGAGCATCATGACCACCTGGTCCCTAAATCCTCTGGAAAGTTTTGTTCCTCTCTCAGACTCGCTCTCTTAAGTAGTACTGGGCACTTGACCTTTCTGTCCTGAAGCTCTCTTTTCAGGATGGCTTCTGAGGCAAAACATTCTCTGAGGATTTTTCTCTCTTCATTTGGCATTCTCTGCTTCTGCACGAGTGCAGTCTTCTAGAACACAGTGTGCTCTTCTTCCAGGCAACCTCATTCACTTACATGCTGGCCTTAATTAACTCTTGAGTAAATGAGGAAAGAACCCCGATTTCCACTTTGCATGTTCACATGGTCTTGTGAGAGCTAGTTATGGGGATCCACTTGTGTGGAAGTGCTGCTGGCCTCTGTGTCACAGAGAAAGAGAGTGCTAGAGTTTTCACTCCAGCTATAATGACCCCATGTAGAAGTCATGCATGGC
Organism: Condylura cristata; assembly: GCF_000260355.1. NCBI lineage: Eukaryota > Metazoa > Chordata > Mammalia > Eulipotyphla > Talpidae > Condylura > Condylura cristata. The sequence goes on from NW_004567128.1 coordinate 13,779,547, forward strand.
ATTTCCACTTAGGACCTTATGGATAAAGCTAATGTGGCTATACCAAAATGCCATTTTCTTACGGAGCTGGAGTGAGGAGGTTGAAATTACTTGGTGAGCACCATGGTGAGCTTCTCTGGTTTTCAACTCTTTAGTCTGACAGTAAAAATAAACTTACTTCCCAAAGGGATACAATTTGTTTATCACCCCAGCGTTCACAATTTCTGCATAATGTATGGTAGTGACTATCTGAGGATCAGACATGCGTACTTAGGACTGAGAGGTGTATGATAGCCACAGTTAGTTGACGGAAAGAGCCGAGTGAGATGGGAAATGAAGGACATATGAAAAATGTCAGAATTATATCTAGAAGGCAGTTACATTTTTCAAAGACTTATTTTATTTCATTATGCATACAGGACCAGGGGTGCAGGCCAGAGGTATGGGGTGAGAAGATTCAGAAAAGACACAGTGGGGATTAGAGCAGGCAGATGGACTGAAATCTACTGCTGAGAAGAGCAGCGGGCGAGACAGGAGAGGTCTGCTGCGCCTTGTGGGTCAGCCCCCTGGCTGGGAATTGAACTCGTGCTGCAGGGGCTGCCAAGAGCTTGATAGTGCTGAGACTTAACCCCTTGTGCCACCAGGAAGGCCCCAATTACATATTTCTAAGGCATGTTATCTGCAGTCTAAACTTGTTGACAGGCAGCCTACCTAATACGTACACACCACATGGCTTGGGTCATAAGCCTTCTAGCTTTTGAGTCACTTCCGTCAGTGTGCATCAATCCGCCCTTTGAGATTAATGGGGAGATCACCCCACTTATCCGTTTGAATTTTTGTATCTCTCAGGGTAGATGAGGTTATTCAACAAGTAACAAAGAATTCCCAATTCCCCAAATGTCAGTGCTTTAAAAGAAAAAAGATGTGTTTCTCACTCAGGTGATGTGGCACATTTCTTCGTGGGGAAGCTGGGGCTTCTGCTTTATCCTGTCCTCCCTCTCGGGCCCTGGTTGACGGATCAGTCCCTATCGGGGAATGTTGCTGGTTACCGTGACAGAAGAGCGCATTAGCGAGTCTCCGTTGGTAAGTGTCCTGTCTGAAAGTGTCACGGAGCAGGAGCAACTCATTGATCAGAAATGGCAAAGGAGCGTGTGGTTCAGGTCTTTTGCCTGTTTGCCCAGGTTTGCGGGGACTTCATTTCCTAGGTCTTCTTGATCTTTAGTTTGCAGCTGTTGGGGGAGACTGATGGGACAGTGGAGGGAAGGAGGTGTAGAGAAATGAGGTGATTGTACCCTGGCCCTCTGGTAGTGTTGGAGGGCACTGATAGCAGAGCTGGCAGCTCCCAAGAAATAGGCATAGTTTGCTCCCATCTTCTACAAGTGACTAATGGGGTCTGGTAATTCTACTTTCTCTTTGACTCTCCTCTTCCAAGGATGTAACATACGGTTCCTTGGTGGTTCTGCCTCTTCCATTTGGCTGACAGCACTCTTTCACCCCCTGTGTAAATAGGTCTCTACCTGTAGTTCCCGGTGTTGAAATGTGAAAGTGGTATCTGTTTCTGAAAGGCCCCTCACTGGTAAATCCAGGTTGGGATGTTCAGCCCTAACGCCTACCCAGAGGATGGACGGTGGGATGCTTGGTCACAAGCCCGTGTGACTGCCATCTGCTTATTTACTTTGGACTGGCCTTCTTCCTCTCTAGCTAGGCCTCGCCACTGAATGCCACACATAGCCTAACAGCTACTCACCTGGATCCCCTTTTGAATGTCTCAAGGGCACAGTAAATTCAGTATGTCCTGTCACAGTACATGATCAACTCTCAGCAAGCCTCATCTTACTCCTTCAGCGAGTGGGAGTCACCTGTGTTTTCTTAATCAACCAGGATATTTGAGTCACTCTTGAAACCATTCTCTCCTCCTCTCTCACGACCCTAACTTTAACTAGAACCATAAGCCTACCCATAGCCACTCAGGCGGAGCCACAGCTGCAGTGTTGTCAGTATATCTCAGTTCTGTTGCCTCCTCGAAGTTTCCACTGTTATTGTCCTACTCCAAGCTCTTGCCCTTGATCACTATAGTTGTCTTGAGACCTTACCTTTCCTATCATATTTTCATGATTAAAGTCATTCATTCGCTTAAGAATTTCAAAGAGTCACTGACTTTCAATGGCTCCCAATTCTCTTCGCAATCACAGTACTTCCTAACATCACCCTGCAAGATTTATGTCAGATCCCTCTCCAGCCTTCTCTCCATCCATGTTCCATCTCATACTCTGTGCTCCAGCTTTACCAGCTTCTCTTCCCCACCCCCAGTTTGTTTATTGAGGTAGAAAGTAGGTTTACAACTTTGTGTCTTCACTAGCTACTTCACATCCTTTATACTTGTCCTTCCTTCTCAACCCCGTACAACTTCAGCGGTTTGAACATTCAGTTACCGTTGTCTACATTTCTTCTCACATCACTGTTACGATTTGTTTAGTGAGATATTTTTTTCTGTAGTGTCATATCGTCAGGAAAGCCTTCCTTGATCACCCTGATTACATCAAATACCCTGTTACACACTTTCAACAGTACATGTTCCTCTGTCAGGCAGCTTTTGCAGAGTGGTGAGTTTGTATTTCATTGTGTGATTATTTGATGAATGACAGTCTCTCAGACTTGTCTATAAACTCTGTGAGGTGAGAGACAGTGAATCACTTTTGCTAACCATTGCAGATCTAGCCCCTACCAGAGTCTGGGGCACTCAGACTGAGCCCTCAATAAATATTTGATAAATGAGTGGATGAAAGCACTTCTCGCTTCTTTCTGCCTTTGTCTCGTCCCCTCTCTCTGCCTGTTGCCCTCCTTCCCTGCCTCCCTCTCTTCCATCTTGTTTCATGTGTTTCTCTTTTCAGGGAATTGCACGTCAGACATTCAGCAGTGAATGCCTAACCTATAATTATTAATACCTCCTCATACTTTTTTGTTGATGTTGGGATTTTTCAGATCAGCTATTAGTGATATGGACAGCCAGCCATAACATAGAGAAAAGGGGTTGAAATCAGAAAGAACAGCTTTTGAGTCCTAGCTTTGCTATTTTCTTCCTATAGAACTGGTTCGAACCTTCCAGTGGTCTCTGAACTCAGTTTCCTCCTCGGGAACAGGGAGGATAATCATAACTAGCTTGAATATATTACCTCATAATCAGGTATGTAATGAAAAAATCTGGCATAAAGTAGCTACTCAAAAAAAATTATTGCCATGTTGGCCTTTGTTCAAAACTAATTTATTAAGTAATTGTATATTTTATTGATGTCTACTCAGCAGCATACAGGACAGGAAAACCTTTACCATAGTTGATATATAACATTTAAATCAGACTAAAATGTAAAAGAAAAGGATAATAATGGTAATACACCATTTCAGAGGTTTAAAATATAGTTCATTTAGTGAAAACTATGTGAGAACATGTGTAGATATCTTTTTTGTATGTGTATTCTTTTTTTAAAGACTTATTTATGCATATAAGAACTGGGGTGTAGGCCAGAGGTGGGGGGTGAGAAGATTCACCAGAGACAGAGTGGGGAGCAGAACAGGCAGATCTACTGAAATACACTGCTGAGGGGAGCAGCAGGTGGGTCAGGAGAGGTCTGCTGCTCCATGTGGGTCAGCTCCCTGGCTGGGGATTAAACTCAGGCCTTCATGGCATTTGCTAGTCCTGAGACTTAACCCCTAAGCCACCAAGAAGTCCCCTATGTCTGTATGTTCCTATGTAAAAATCTTGTATTTGTACTCATTGCTATCTGGTTTTTTTTTTTTTTTCCATTAACTTTTTGTGTTGTTTGAAACCTTTGAGGTTCAAATTTTTGGAAGTGTTTTTTACTTTCAGGACATATAAATGCACTGGAACGTCTTGATCTCTTACTCTGTAGAGGAAGAAAAACTGGGCCTTATGAATGGCACTCCAAACAAACGCGTCTTTGTGGGGGTGAGAATTGATGTCATCTTTGGCAGCTCCTCAGCTGACACTGTCCTGTGACATCGCAACATATTCAGGACATGCCTCTCACGAAACCCTTTTCCAGGCTGTAAACAACCCTTCCCGAGGCGGCGCTGCCAAGCTAGGTTTTGCCATCCAACAGGAAATCGACAGGACTGTCCTTTCCTTTTTCCTTAAAACCTGTGTCCTTTCATGACGCACTGCTCTTTGAGCCATTTGCAGATGTGCTGGCCATCCAAATGGCCAGGGTTAAATTGCTGATTTTCAGAAATTGTTGTGACGATCTCATCATGCTTTGGCTTGAAAATGACTCTGTTTTATGTAGCAATTAACTCCAGAGACTATCGTCTCAAGCCCAAACTGAACTGAGCATTTTGACGAAGGCCTGCGTCAGAATGGCAGTAAAACACATTTTTCCCATTTGCAGGTATTTCGAGTATCAAATTGGATGAATCTTTTTAATTTTCTTCTACTGAATTGAGTTCAAGTGAATTTGATAGGATTATTAGGGAGTCTAGTGTCTGGAATAACAATGATGACTTACAGAAGGAACCAGCAGGGCTGGTGTTATTGACGAAGAGGTGTTTCCAGACCCTTCATTTGTCAGCTGGAAGCCGTGCTCCCTGATCCCACCATTGAGTCCTTTCCTGCATACAGCACCTGTCTGTTTTACTTCAAAGGCATTAAATGCACCTTTTCAATCAATATTCAATTATGCAAGGCCAGGAAAGCTGGTTAAGTCACTGTGTCTACCTGTGGAGGAAATGTATTTCCAAGAAGAATTTATCAGAGCTTCGGGGTTACTTCATTTTCCCTACCCCTGCCCAGTTATACTTGTTGAACACATGCTGTTACCTTCAGGCAGAGTCCCATGTGGGGCATGTTTCTTGCTTTCCCTCTAGAGCACCTTTCTCAGCTCCCTGGCTTGCAGTCTTTGACTCCTGTTACCCAGGAAACCAGAGAACATTCTCCCTAGATGCACTCTGCTTTCCTGCCTTCTCATACTGGCCAGTGCCTACCAGCTGCTTTGTTTCTGTCCTGCAGTATATGCTTATATGGTCTTTGTCCTTTCTCCTACGCTTTGGGAGTTTGAATCACGTTCCTTTTTTTTTTTCTTTTGATGAGGCTGCCTAGGTATTTAAATTTAAATTTCACAAATCAGCCAGCACTCTTGTTTTGTTCCACTGAAAATTGACATAACATATTACTCACTCTGACCCAATCTACTGGGAAGGCATAAGGTTATTGTTTCCTAAGCCAACTAATTGAAAAAATAAGAAGATTTTACAGGTCAACACATAGGCAGTGTGAACAGGGCAGTTTTAAGCATGTTAATTGCGCTCTCAGAATTTCACTACAGTTAATGGGAATTGTGCTTGTTATCGAAGATAAATGGAGGGTGTGTGCACCTTTCTTAGGACAGTTTAAAAATGGAAACTTTGCTTTTCTCAAAAATAATAACAGGCCCTCCCTGGTGGTGCAACGGGTTGAAGCACAGCACTTTAAAGCTAGCTGCAGCTGCTTCAGCACAAGTTTGATCCCCAGCCGGGGGGTGGGGGGAGGTGACCCACATGGCGCTGCAGAGCTCTCCTGTCTTGCTCGCTGCTCCCCTCAGCAGTCTGATTCAGTGAATCTGTCTATTGGGCTCCCCACTGTCTCTGGTGAATCCTCTGTTCCCCGCCACTCCACACTTCTGTCCAGACTCCAGTTCTTGTATGCATAAGTAAATAAAATAAATATAGACAAATTAGGGTAGTAAAAGTTTGAAATAAACCTGTGTAACTGATCACCTACAGAAACCTTGCCATTTGTGGCAATATGGAGGGAACTAGAGGGGATTAGCCTTACGTGAAATAACATAGGAGGAGAAAGACAATTATGGGATAGTTTGACTCTCATGGAATATAAAGAAATAAAGCAAAGGAACACACAAAACTAAACCAAAACAAACTATATGCAAAATCGAGGCTACGAGAGAGGTAGGAGGCCCAACAGATTTTGTGGGAGGATTATTGTTGCTTCTGTGTGGTGGACAAGGTATAGTGACATACATTTGAGGTGGTTTGAATCTGTTGCCTCAGTAAAAAAGGATAAAAAAAAAAGACCTAATTTCTAATGACACATAAAAATAATGGACTATAATCATTCATCCCACAAATTCACTAACTACTGTCTGCTACTAACTATTGTCCACTCCAGCAGTGATGGGAGGTACTAGAAATTCAAACCATGCACAGAATGGAATCTCCTTTAATGGAGTATGTGTATATTCGTGCGTGCACAAACCTCCCCCCCCACACACATAATGTTGGATCAGCATGAAGATCAGTGTAATTTATGGGAAATTTTTTGATCCTCAGATTCAACTGTTTGAAACGGGGGGTGGGGTGAGGGTGTGCGTCGTGGGTAGTGAACATGGGGGAAGGTAGCCCAGTGGCTGGTATGTACAGAGATAGAACTTAATGAGTCCTGTAGCCCTTAATAAATGGTGGTTTTAAAAATAAAATGAAGATAATCTGATTATATGCCCTAAAGAGTTTAGCAATTAAAAACAATGATTTTGACAATTAATAAAATACTTTAAAAGGCATGAAGAGAAGTGATATTATTTCCCCTGAATGGTATTTTTTAATGTTTTTTAATACCTTTTTTTTAAGATTTATTTATTTATGCATTACAGAACTGGGGTACAGGCCAGAGGTGCAGGGGCGGTGAGAGAATTCACCAGAGACAGAGCAGGGCGCAGAGCAGGCAGATCGATGAAGTACACTGCTGAGGGGAGCAGCGGGCGAGTCAGGAGAGGTCTGCCGTGCCATGTGGGTCACCTCTGGGGCAGCCGGAGATCAAACTCATGGAAGTGGTTTTAGCTTCTCAGTGCAGTGCTTTAACCCGCTGCGCCACCAGAGAGAGCCCTGTTTAATTCCTTTTAACCTAAGTGCATAACTCTTTTAAAAGAAAGATTTATTTATTCATGCATACAGAACTGGGGTACAGGCCAGAGGTGCAGAAGTGGTGAGAGGCTTCATTAGAGACAGAGTGGGGAACAAAACAGGCAGATTGATGAAATGCATTGCTGAGGGGAGCAGTGGGCGAGATAGGAGAGGTCTCCTGTGCCATGTGGGTCACCTCTGGGGCAGGGGATTGAACCGGAACTGAAGGGGCTGCGGCTGGCTTACAGTGCCACGTCCCAGCCCGCTGCACCACCAGGGAGGGCCCCAGTACATCACCTTAATCAAAGTATTTTTCCTTTTCCCTTTGCTTTACCTCTTGGGCTTCTCCCTTTCCACTTCTTTCCCCGTTGATGCAAATCAGCCATTCCTCAACAAGGTCACGGCGCATTAATCACCAAAAATGTGTTCCTCCGTTTTCACTCTGTTCTTATATTCATATTTAAGAATCACAGTTACACATAGTTTTATCATTTTTTAGGAAAATTGGATCACACAATACTGCTTTTCGACATCTTGGTTTTCTCATTCAACAATAGCATTTGAGACTAAATTAACAGAACCCTAGTTTTTTGCCTTGCTGATAGGAGTGTGACAGTCCATGGTGGAGTGACACATTTATTTTATCTTTATTTGTTGTAGCTATGTAGCTTTCAGGTTTTAACTCAACAGATGTCACTGCAGTAAGTATCAGTAAATCTATGGCTTTAAATAATTCTATATTATTGAAATGGAGTCCAAAGTAGGAGAGTGATTACTCAAAGGATATGAGTCTTTTAAATTTTTAAATCAATGTCAACAGATTATTTTTTAAAAATATATTTAAAGATCTCTTTATTTATGCGTAAAGAACTGGGCATAGGTCAGAGATGTGCAGGTTGAGAGGAGTCAGCAGAGACTTACTAGTGTGTTATAACTGCCATTAAAAAATACTCATTTGTTTATACATACAGAACTGGGATACAGGCCAGAGGTGTGGGGGGTGAGATTTACTAGAGACAGAGTGGGGAGCAGAACAGGCAGATGGACAAAGTACACTGCCGAGGCGAGCAGCGGGCAGGTCAGGAGAGGTCTGCCGCGCCATGTGGGTCACCTCCCTGGTCAAGTATCAAACTCGTGCCTCAGTGGCTGTGGATAGCTTCATAGTGCTGTGCTGTAACCCGTTGCACCAGCACAGAACTCCCTCAACAGATCACTTTAAAAGAAAATGTTTCTAGTTCTGTTTTCTGTCAATAAGTATGTATAAATAGCCCCTTACGTTTTCACAAGCAAGAGGTGTGAGACACTTTAAATTTATGGTAGAGAGATAGTTGTAGATTGATTAATTATTGTTACTTTCATTTTGTCTGATGACTTGTACATTTGAACTTTTTATAAAGTTCTTGGCTTTTGAAAATTTCTTTTCTGTACATTAGCAAATTCAAATCCTTTGCCCATTTTTTTTCCAGCTGGGTTGTCATTTGTAAGGGCATTTTATATATTTAGATATTAACCTTTATGTCTTCTGTATGCAAAACGATTTTCCAAATCTGTCATTTGCTTTGAATTTATTATATCTTTTTTTTCTAGAAGATATCTTTTAAAATTTCTGTGTAGTAAATGTCTCTTTTCTATATCTACAATCTCACTTAAGGAGCTCTTTATTATCTTAAGTTTTAAGACTTTGTCTTGTAGATGTTTTATAAGGTATATAATCGCTTACCATATTTTTAGAAATTTGTAAGTCTCCGATAGGACTTTTTAAAAACATGATTTAAAATAGAGGTGCCAAGAGTTACCTCCAGATGGAGTGGCATTTGTTATAGGTCAACTTAAAATGTATCTCATCTTTCTCCCACAGAGTTAAACTGAAGGTATTTATTAAAAGTGATTCTTCTTGTATGGATAGAAAATGTCCCCATTTAAATCAAATTGTCATAAAACCAACAAATACTAAGTAACTCTGATTTCCTGTAGTTCTGAAAGGACTTTTTTTTTGTGGGTGGGGGACTATAATTTTGGCATGCTCACTTCTTTTTGGAGATGGAGCATTCTGCTTTGATGTTGGCAATGAGACCCGGAATCCCACATGGCTGAAATTTCTCATGGCTTTGCCATGAGCAGCATGACGGGTTCTGACACTTACCATCGCTGAGGCTCAGATTCCTCTGCTGTAAAATGAGGCGGTCGGACCTAAAGATCCCCAGCACCCTCTCTAGCCCTCAAACACGACAGCGGGTTGCCTGGTCTGTTAATTTACACAGCTTTGTGAACTTAGCTTCTGCCAAAAGAAACAAAAGCCCGTAACTTATGGAGAGAGAAAGGAAGAAAGGTTGTGGAGCTAAGGGGGAAGGGGCAAAGGAGGATATGGATGAAAATGAATGAACAGATGTCAACAACTGGGTAGGCTGAACCCAACCAGTCTGGAATAAAGGTAAAGGGAATTTAGCAAACCACCCTCTATTTCATCTTAATTCCTGATAGCCTCATCTCTGCCTCACTACTTGAAGGCTCTGAGTTGTGTTTTTCTTGTTATAATTGGCACCCCTGCTATGACATTCTTACTGACATCTTTTTTAATTATGATGATGGGACAGGGGTTTCAAAACTCATTTTCATGGAAGAGGTTGGATAACTTCAAATTACTTAGATTTGACACTGTGACATATTGCAAGTAAATAATTAAACACTCATCTCTTCAGAACTCTCACCTTGATCTCACAACAGGTATTTAGGGTTTAATCACAGTATCTATAATATGTCTTATATGTAATATATATATATGGGTTAAGTGTGTTATAACTGCCATTAAAAAATACTCATTTGTTTATACATACAGAACTGGGATACAGGCCAGAGGTGTGGGGGGTGAGATTTACTAGAGACAGAGTGGGGAGCAGAACAGGCAGATGGACTGACATATACTGCTGAGGGGAGCAGCGGGCAGGTCAGGAGAGGTTTGCTGTGCCATGTAGGTCAGCTCCATGGCTGGGAATCGAACTGGTGCTTCCGTGGCTGCAATAGCTTCATAGTGCTGCACTTTCACCCGTTGCACCACCAGGGAGGGCCCATAACTGCTATTCCTACTAATAATATGAGATTATTTGGGGTCACATCACTTCAGTAAACTTCAGTTACACTCAATAACAAATTCAATTAGCATGTCAGTAAAGACTCATTTTAGTGCTTCTGTTTTGTGTGTTGGGTAAAAATAAAACTATGAATCAGAGATGCTCAGTGAGGTAGAGGGAGAAGGAGTGAAACGAGTGGAAATAGCACACAGGGCTGTGGTGATGATGCACCGGTGAATTGATGAGGGGGTGGGGGTGAATTGGTGATGGGAATTTTTGGGGACTACACCTGAAAGGAGAAAGTGTACAAAAAGTATACAAAAAAAAGTACAGTGTACAAAAAGGAAGAACAATGTAAAATACATGTAACATTAAATTATAAAAAAAGTACTGTTTGGAACCAATTTAGAAAATAATTTGCCTCCTTTTAATGTTACAAATGAAATATACAGCCCTTTATAAGAATGTATTTCTGACATAGACATAAATTTGAAACAGTTGCCATTGAGATATAGAAGGATCTTTGCCATGCAAAACTATGGAAGCACCATGTAAAAATAAGTTCAAAAAATATATAAATGACAGTGTGCAGGAACTTCTTGTATGAGATTATGAAAACAACCTGATCTAGCTAAGTGGGTAAAAGAAGAGCATTTCTGTAACAGACATAGATATATTCCACCCCAGCAATGACAGTTCCTAGGAATCTAAGAATACAAATTCTATCCCCACCTCTTTAATTAAGTGAGTTTACCAGTCTGAAAGATCGATCATATGCTCATTCCCAACTTTATTGTCTGAGGCCTCATTAGGACAACCCACTGAGTCATTCCTCCATCTTGTTCATAATTACATAGGCGACAACAGATTGTCCATGTTAGATCATGTCATCCCTTGAGACAGAGAATGGTCTCTTACTTGGGATCCATTAGAAATTACCTCCCTCAGCACTGACTAAAGGCTCACTTGGTAGTATTCCCTGTGTTCTATTTAATCCTTGGGAAGAATATGCATTACGTTTCTCTGGTTTTATAAAATGCACCGTCTACACATTCAGCAGCGTGCAGTGTACAGGGTAAGTAGTGCCTGCTGCCACTTTCAAGGTGAGTGTAAGGTTTTCTAGGCTTCACCAAAACATGAAGTTGTTTCTGAGTTGTTACCACAGTACCAGAATACCTACAGTGTGGCAAGAAACCCATTTTGAAATGGATAAACAGATGCATATGGATGTGGGAGATGTTTTTTTTAAGAGCATAACTGTATTGGCGCAGGCAGATATTTTAGCCAAACATTTTCTTTGAAGTGTTTCCTCTCCTGCAGTCGAGGAGGGCTCTGGCCAGCCAAGCTCATTGATGCCAGATTAAGATGCCTCAGCTGGTGGTTGCTTCAAACTCTTTCTCCCCTGTTTGTTGAAGCCTCAGGGCTAGAGTAGGGCTGGAGTATTCTTGTCTTACTGACAGCTGTCAACTGTTAATGGACCATATGCAAAGATGGGTAAAGTTGCCATCAGCTGTCAATGAACCATATGCAAGTGGTGAACAGAGTGACAGATGAATACTTAGAAGGCAACAAAAGGCCTTCATTGCTGGACTGGGAGTCAGAACCTTAAAATGATTTTAACAAAGAGTAGTTAAAAATAGATTGTTAAAACTATGCCACAGTCATCGTACCTTTACTCCAGTCACCCTTGTCACTCAGTTTAGGATTCTCAAACAGATGTGCCTATAGAAACTCTGCTTTCTTAGATCTTAAGAAACCTGGCATGGAAGGTGATGCATATCCCAGAGATCCCTGGTTTTTCAATTCCATAAATAGAGAGGCAGTAATCACAAATGAATTGCTCAGTCCAAAAACTGTGAAAATTAAAAATATGATTTAAGAGTAAGACAGGTTTCTGAATTGTTGCATATGTAGGAAAAAAATGAGATATGAAATGAAGAATGTAGGAAGGCTCGAAGAAAAGGCCTTACTTGACTGTTTGGGATACCTTTTACCTAGTAAGAGGATGTTGTTCTACAAGTCGAGACAGGAAAGGAGTCTCTACTTAATTTGCAGAGAGATGATTAAATCTTATGTCCAAACTACCTACTCTTAAAGTAATATGATAATAATTATCAATATAGTTGCCAGCCATTCTGGATATGTTACTTGTTTCATGGTTATATCATTCTTTATAAAGTAGGTACTATAATTATCTGTAATTTCTAGTCAAGGAAAATGAAGCCCGAAGAAATGAAGTGAATTGCTCGAGATTATAAAGTTGGGGGATTTAACTTAGTCTGACCTCTAAGCGATTGATATGATCATTATTTTTTTTAAGATTTATTTATTTATTCATACAGAACTGGGATACAGGCCAGAGATGCAGGGGCGGTGAGAGGCTTCACTAGAGACAGAGTGGGTAGCAGAACAGGCCTACTGACAAAGTACACTGCTGAGGGAGCAGCAGGCGGGTCAGGAGAGGTCTGCTGCACCATGTGGGTCACCTCTGGGACGGGGATCGAACTCATGCTGAAGTGGCTTTAGCTTCTTAGTGCTGTGCTTTAACCTTCTGTGCACCAGGGAGGGCCCATGATTATTTTTTTTTTAAGTGCCTAATTTAGAACTTTTTCCCAGTGATTGGACTGCCTATTCAGTTGGCATGTATGGGACATGGTATCTGCTTGCTATGTTTTCATTTCCTTTAAGAATGACTGAAAATATCTGAGTGAGGCAGGCATCACTCTTGATTTGATATGTCATAGGAAGTAGCTCTTTTCTTACTATGGTATTGATGAGAGATAAATTTTAACATTTGTAAAATGTGACCAATTATAAGAATGCTGTATGGCTGCTTTGAAAAATCCACAGGGCAACATATGTGAAATATCTTGACCTCAGAAGAAAGTTGTTTTTTAAATAAATTTTATTTTCATTTATCCACATTTTGGAAATAAAATACGTGTAAACTTAAAGAGACAAATCCATTTGTATTACCAGAGTTAGAAATGATACACATTGGTTACCTAGCTTATAGTTCATGTGGGAAGTCTTCAGCACCCAATTATTTCCATGATTTTCTCCTTGTGATTTTATCTGTTTTTTAGGTACAAAACCGTATGTCAAATTCATTTGATACATTTTGTGTCAAATGAAATGGAGTCAACCCATTCTATTGGGTTATTTTTCTACAGAAAAATTGTACAGCAGAAAATGTGGTAGGAAAAATTATATGGGATTGGAAAGGGAAGATAATCAAAGGAAATAATCTAATGTTTTACTGGAAAAAAATGAAGGTCCAAGTTAGGTATAAGATAACTTTAAAAAGCCAGCATATTTGTTTGTAACCAACCACCCTAAACTGCTACTCTGTACTAGGTGAGCTTAATGAGACATTGATATCTGACCATGAAATTCTTCTGGAATTAAGTGTCGTCCTAGATTTACTTTTAATATAGCAAACTGCTTTGAGATAGTAGCTAAGTCATGTAAAATGGTGAGCTTTCTACTTCCTTCTTTGTAACAGTGGTTTGGACTCCACAGTCTATTTTGTTTTGTTTGTTTAGGTATTGTGCTTTGTTTTTAATGTACTCAAATCCTTTGATTCAGGGACAATAGGTACTTCAAATATTTAGTTAATAACTTCCTTACATTAAATATTGTATTCATGTTTTATAGATAATAGAAAGTAAAATATAATTGTAAAACAGCAATCAATTGAAAGATATTTAAGATATTTATCCCATAGGTAATTTTCATGGTTATTATGACATTTGTACTGGCTGGAAGTACTCTCATTGTGACTTTAAACATTAAGAAAACTTTTAGTTGAACTGACAGGTTTTCAAAAGGAAGAAACTCCAATATATCAAGAAACCTTAGTGGCCTTTTCATGCAGTTATTTTCATGAAGCTATTTCAAATGCGGTAATTACATTCTGTAGGTTTTAGAGCATTCTTGCCTTTACTGAGTCACTTGTAATAAAAAAAAATTAAAAGTTAGAGTGCTTTTAACTTGATGTTGAAATGGATAAGACTTCAGCAGGGCTTTAAATGAGTGTTTTTCCCATTTATATTATTGATGAAAAGAAGGTGAGCTTAGATGCTACTATTCACCAATTTAACAACATTCCGTAAGGTTGTTTTACCTTCAATTTATTTTTTTTTACTACTACATTTCTTCTGTGTTGTGATTTTCTCACCTGCAATGAAGGCTGTAACTTCAAATATGCAAGTGGAATTGATACCTAAGCAATAGTCAACCTAATGATTGAGACTCAAAGCTATAATTTACTTGATCTCAATTATTTTGATAATCTTCTCAGTTTTTATCCACATAAAATAGCAGTCTGCCCAAGATTTCAGATTGGAATTGATCAGCCTAGTGTCTCCTCTTTGTGCCCAATTATTTTGCCTCATGTCAGACAAGCAGATGTTTTGGATACTTGTACACTTCTAGGTTCAGTTTAGTTGGTAAATGTTCAAGGAAGTAGGAAGATAGAACTCTTGAAAGCCAACTAGGGAGTCACTTGTATGCCTCCGAACAAGTCACCAGAATTTAAGACCAGTGGTATTTACCTGTGGTGTACAGCAAGTATTCAGTAAATGTTGGTAGGGTCACTGTTAATTTCACTTGAAAAAGCACAGGCTCTATTGTACAGATACAGATTCTGGGACAGGAGATTAATAGAGATGCCTATGCAGAGTCTATGCAGATCTTTTCTCAAAACTTTTGTCCCCCAAATACAGAATTTTTCAGAGATCAGTGGATTACAGCCCCAAAGTGGATTATAACCATGACAGATTAAAAAGAAAATGCCTTGTCAACATTCTGTCTTATTTTATTAGCAAACCACAGCACCTCTGTTAATTGGAGAAAACAAAATTACCTTTTATTTCTGTTCCAAAGTAAACCATTTTGTTCATCTTTTCTTTTTTTGAAGATTATTTATGCATACAAGAATTGGGGTATGGGCAAGAGGCGTGAGGAGGGAGGTGAGAGGAGCTACCAGAGACAGAGTGGGGAGCAGAACAGGTGGATCTGCTGAAACACACTGCTGAGGGAGCAGCCCGTGGTACAGGAGAGCTGTGCCACACCATGTAGGTCAGCTTCCTGGCCTGGGATCGAACTTGTGCTGTAGTGTCTGTAGATAGCCTCATAGTGCTGCACTTTAACCTGTTGTGCCACTAGGGAGGACCCACCCATCTTTTTACTTAGGAACATTTGGGGTCTTTTGGATGACTGTCTTTTGTCTACCACTATCAATGTCACCACCATTAGGTTTTCTCCAGTTACTATTTTGTCTGTGACATCAGTTCCTCCCTCCTGCCCACCCTCCCTAGCTTGACTTTCTGCCCTTTACTTCACTACCTGCTTCAGTGAGTGCTGGAGACTGTGAAGCCTGACCTAATAAAACTAGAAGTGCTGAAATGGAGCCTATGTACCGAAATGACTATTGCAACTAACTTTTTCCATAGAATAATAGCATTCTTTGAAGAGTATGTTAGTGTCAAACATTACACATAGGTAGATTTCTGCATATTGCTTAACCCTCACTTACTTATACCTTGAGATGGTTTTAAGCTATCTCTAGTCTATTAAGCAATGGAAAGTAACAATTCTTGTACGCTTTGTTTCCTTCAGGGATGTCTAATTATAGCGCTCCTTTATGCCATTCATTTCCCCATCCCAATTAATGAAAGGGAACTTAAGCAGACTTTTTTTTTTCTTTTTCCTGTTTCAGATCTCAGCATAGCATCACTTCCACTTCTGTTTCTCTCTTCATTCGTTCATTTACACACACTCACTGTTAGTCTGTAAAAACATGCTGGGAATTCAGCATCAAATGCAATAAAATAAACTCACTTCTCCAGTGGAACTTGCCTTCAAGTAGGGAGATGGTTAATGCAGCAGTAAGAACTAGTAAGAAGGACTAACAATACATAATACTAAGACATTAACACAAAATGAGACAGTGGTTAGCTGGGAAGGTCCTTCTGGGAAGGTCGCATGTAAATTTGGAGCCTGATATGAAAGAAGCAGACTAGGGAAGGTGTAGGGAAGAAATGCAAAGACTGTGGTAGGGGCTAGTTGTTAGCTTGGTTAACAGAAGGAGGCATTTGTGAGTGCAGCTTGACAGGCAACAATAAGAATTGTTTGATACTGAGATCGAGAAGGTCGTCTTAGGCCAGATTGTATTGGGCATTGCCAGTGAACTTGATTTTGTTCTAAATATAATAGGAATCCACTGGCAGGCTATAGGCAGAATGTACAGCATGACTTGATTTATCATTTAAAATGTCATTCTGATATCTTTTTGGAAGTGGCTTGTCTCAAGATAGTGCATATGGTGAAATGTGGTTGGGAGGTTATTACAGTTCTTTTGGATTAGTCTAAGACTAGGATGTCATAATTACAGAGAAATTGGTAAATTCAGGATATATCTTCATAACCAAACGAGTGGGACTAGTTAATAGTTTGTTCTATTTTGTAATCCCATACCATTAGCTGAATTAGATTTAATAAATCCAACCACAGCTCCAGTATCAAGTTTGAGCCTGGGAGGAAAAGTAAAGGTTGCTATGAAAATTTGGAAGTCAATTTGGGGGTTCAGTGAAAGTTACTCTGAGGAAATGTCAGTGGGAGGAGGAGTTAATTAGGTGAATGCAGACAAGGCTGAGGGAATAACAGTGCCAGCACCCCTGTGGGTAGGAGAGCGCATGATATTTTTTAAATTGGAGGCGGCACTAAAGAGAGTAAGAGAAATGGTGGCACCAGATGGGGCTTAATATACTGGCAGAGTCCAGTTCATGCATAGCCTGTCGATCAGCTTGGAAATGCGGGTCTTTATTCAAAGGACAGTGAGGAGCCAGAAAAGACTTAGAGGTCATGAGGGGATATGGTCATATTTACTTTGGAAAAGATCATTCTGGGTGTGTTCTGGAGAGCAGATTAGAATGGGACAAGGAGAGAAATCCCATGAGGCATCAATTGCAGTGATGTGAGTAAGAGATGATGTGGCTTGGATTCGTACAGGGCTTCTTCACCGTGGCCCTGTGGGCACGTGAGGCCGGTGATTCTGTGTTGTGGGGGGACTGTCTTGGTCACTGTCGGCTGGTACACAGCATCCCTGGCCTGTACACACCAGGTGCCAGTTGTGACAACCCAAGATGCCACCAGGCATTGCTGAATTTCTCTTTAGAGAGCAAATTGCCCTAGATAAGAATTCCCAGAGGAAGGGAGGGAGAGATGGAAGGAGAAGTGGAGCAGCAGAGGGAGGGAGGAAGAGAGACAGACGGGGAGACACACAGACAGAGACAGAGAGAACCAACATTTATTCTTTATCTCACTAGGTTGACAACCTTGAAAATGAAAAGTTCACCCTCTTATGGTTCTGTGCGGTTCACATCAAACTTCTCTGATTTTCCAAAATACCTCCACACCCCACCCCTCCCCATCTTCTTTATCTGGGTCAACTGGCAATCAGTTTTCTACCTAACTACTTCTAAAATCTTTGACTTTTTCACATCTAACCAAAATTCAAGCACCATTGTTCTGTTTTCCTTTCGCCAGCTCTTTTATCCTGGCTCACTGCAGACACCCTGGTTGTGACCCCTGTCTTTTTAATCCCCATTCCTCAGCCCATCCACAAAGCCCCAAGAGATGACCATCTTTCCTTCTGATACTCTGCCCAAACTTCTCAGGCCAAATCAGCCTTTTTCCTTTTACCTCTCAGCACCTGTTTCTTTTCAACATCTTTGGCAACTAATTCATTAAGAAAGTGTCCACAGGATCATCCTTTCTTTGCTCTTAAATGATCAGTATCGTGGTCTTAAGGCCTATGTGATGTTTTTGTGTATTTTGGATAGTACCTGTCCAGATACAATGCATATGTGACCTGGTCCCATTATAAAGCCTTGATTGTGCCGTAAGTTAAGACTCCAGAAACATCTTTTACCATTTTTTACAGGAGCTCTTCAAACACACATGGAGTTGTCAGAGTATATAGAACAAATCATACCATTGACTAGTCTTTTTTCAACTGTTTTCATTTTAGAGGGCAGACGCCTGAAAATCTACTGTGGTGGCTGCCAAGGAGAAACGGTGGCATTACTGTGCATGAGCTCAACGCAAATGATGTGAACTACAGTATATCACTTCATATTCAGTCCAAAATCATAGGCAGGGCTTTTTATAAAACTACTAATCTGAGTGGATGACTAAAAGACAAATATTGAAAGGTTTCCCTCCTCTCCATTGACTCAGTATAAATAGGAATGACATGTATATAGGGAGGGGAGAATGTGGCACTGTGAATAGAGATTCTTGCAGCACATTTTCCTTGACTTTAATGAGATGTGTGCAGCTAACTGTGCTAGTGCAGTTGGCAGCGTATTTTTTTTTTCAATGCATCACAATTTAGTATAAAATGTCTGAATATTTCAGGTGGAACTGGAATAAGGAAAAAAAAAAAAAAGG
>NW_004567128.1:13798056-13889302 GCF_000260355.1 Condylura cristata
AGGGCCCTATCCCCACCTCTTTAATTAAGTGAGTTTACCAGTCTGAAAGATCGATCATATGCTCATTCCCAACTTTATTGTCTGAGGCCTCATTAGGACAACCCACTGAGTCATTCCTCCATCTTGTTCATAATTACATAGGCGACAACAGATTGTCCATGTTAGATCATGTCATCCCTTGAGACAGAGAATGGTCTCTTACTTGGGATCCATTAGAAATTACCTCCCTCAGCACTGACTAAAGGCTCACTTGGTAGTATTCCCTGTGTTCTATTTAATCCTTGGGAAGAATATGCATTACGTTTCTCTGGTTTTATAAAATGCACCGTCTACACATTCAGCAGCGTGCAGTGTACAGGGTAAGTAGTGCCTGCTGCCACTTTCAAGGTGAGTGTAAGGTTTTCTAGGCTTCACCAAAACATGAAGTTGTTTCTGAGTTGTTACCACAGTACCAGAATACCTACAGTGTGGCAAGAAACCCATTTTGAAATGGATAAACAGATGCATATGGATGTGGGAGATGTTTTTTTTAAGAGCATAACTGTATTGGCGCAGGCAGATATTTTAGCCAAACATTTTCTTTGAAGTGTTTCCTCTCCTGCAGTCGAGGAGGGCTCTGGCCAGCCAAGCTCATTGATGCCAGATTAAGATGCCTCAGCTGGTGGTTGCTTCAAACTCTTTCTCCCCTGTTTGTTGAAGCCTCAGGGCTAGAGTAGGGCTGGAGTATTCTTGTCTTACTGACAGCTGTCAACTGTTAATGGACCATATGCAAAGATGGGTAAAGTTGCCATCAGCTGTCAATGAACCATATGCAAGTGGTGAACAGAGTGACAGATGAATACTTAGAAGGCAACAAAAGGCCTTCATTGCTGGACTGGGAGTCAGAACCTTAAAATGATTTTAACAAAGAGTAGTTAAAAATAGATTGTTAAAACTATGCCACAGTCATCGTACCTTTACTCCAGTCACCCTTGTCACTCAGTTTAGGATTCTCAAACAGATGTGCCTATAGAAACTCTGCTTTCTTAGATCTTAAGAAACCTGGCATGGAAGGTGATGCATATCCCAGAGATCCCTGGTTTTTCAATTCCATAAATAGAGAGGCAGTAATCACAAATGAATTGCTCAGTCCAAAAACTGTGAAAATTAAAAATATGATTTAAGAGTAAGACAGGTTTCTGAATTGTTGCATATGTAGGAAAAAAATGAGATATGAAATGAAGAATGTAGGAAGGCTCGAAGAAAAGGCCTTACTTGACTGTTTGGGATACCTTTTACCTAGTAAGAGGATGTTGTTCTACAAGTCGAGACAGGAAAGGAGTCTCTACTTAATTTGCAGAGAGATGATTAAATCTTATGTCCAAACTACCTACTCTTAAAGTAATATGATAATAATTATCAATATAGTTGCCAGCCATTCTGGATATGTTACTTGTTTCATGGTTATATCATTCTTTATAAAGTAGGTACTATAATTATCTGTAATTTCTAGTCAAGGAAAATGAAGCCCGAAGAAATGAAGTGAATTGCTCGAGATTATAAAGTTGGGGGATTTAACTTAGTCTGACCTCTAAGCGATTGATATGATCATTATTTTTTTTAAGATTTATTTATTTATTCATACAGAACTGGGATACAGGCCAGAGATGCAGGGGCGGTGAGAGGCTTCACTAGAGACAGAGTGGGTAGCAGAACAGGCCTACTGACAAAGTACACTGCTGAGGGAGCAGCAGGCGGGTCAGGAGAGGTCTGCTGCACCATGTGGGTCACCTCTGGGACGGGGATCGAACTCATGCTGAAGTGGCTTTAGCTTCTTAGTGCTGTGCTTTAACCTTCTGTGCACCAGGGAGGGCCCATGATTATTTTTTTTTTAAGTGCCTAATTTAGAACTTTTTCCCAGTGATTGGACTGCCTATTCAGTTGGCATGTATGGGACATGGTATCTGCTTGCTATGTTTTCATTTCCTTTAAGAATGACTGAAAATATCTGAGTGAGGCAGGCATCACTCTTGATTTGATATGTCATAGGAAGTAGCTCTTTTCTTACTATGGTATTGATGAGAGATAAATTTTAACATTTGTAAAATGTGACCAATTATAAGAATGCTGTATGGCTGCTTTGAAAAATCCACAGGGCAACATATGTGAAATATCTTGACCTCAGAAGAAAGTTGTTTTTTAAATAAATTTTATTTTCATTTATCCACATTTTGGAAATAAAATACGTGTAAACTTAAAGAGACAAATCCATTTGTATTACCAGAGTTAGAAATGATACACATTGGTTACCTAGCTTATAGTTCATGTGGGAAGTCTTCAGCACCCAATTATTTCCATGATTTTCTCCTTGTGATTTTATCTGTTTTTTAGGTACAAAACCGTATGTCAAATTCATTTGATACATTTTGTGTCAAATGAAATGGAGTCAACCCATTCTATTGGGTTATTTTTCTACAGAAAAATTGTACAGCAGAAAATGTGGTAGGAAAAATTATATGGGATTGGAAAGGGAAGATAATCAAAGGAAATAATCTAATGTTTTACTGGAAAAAAATGAAGGTCCAAGTTAGGTATAAGATAACTTTAAAAAGCCAGCATATTTGTTTGTAACCAACCACCCTAAACTGCTACTCTGTACTAGGTGAGCTTAATGAGACATTGATATCTGACCATGAAATTCTTCTGGAATTAAGTGTCGTCCTAGATTTACTTTTAATATAGCAAACTGCTTTGAGATAGTAGCTAAGTCATGTAAAATGGTGAGCTTTCTACTTCCTTCTTTGTAACAGTGGTTTGGACTCCACAGTCTATTTTGTTTTGTTTGTTTAGGTATTGTGCTTTGTTTTTAATGTACTCAAATCCTTTGATTCAGGGACAATAGGTACTTCAAATATTTAGTTAATAACTTCCTTACATTAAATATTGTATTCATGTTTTATAGATAATAGAAAGTAAAATATAATTGTAAAACAGCAATCAATTGAAAGATATTTAAGATATTTATCCCATAGGTAATTTTCATGGTTATTATGACATTTGTACTGGCTGGAAGTACTCTCATTGTGACTTTAAACATTAAGAAAACTTTTAGTTGAACTGACAGGTTTTCAAAAGGAAGAAACTCCAATATATCAAGAAACCTTAGTGGCCTTTTCATGCAGTTATTTTCATGAAGCTATTTCAAATGCGGTAATTACATTCTGTAGGTTTTAGAGCATTCTTGCCTTTACTGAGTCACTTGTAATAAAAAAAAATTAAAAGTTAGAGTGCTTTTAACTTGATGTTGAAATGGATAAGACTTCAGCAGGGCTTTAAATGAGTGTTTTTCCCATTTATATTATTGATGAAAAGAAGGTGAGCTTAGATGCTACTATTCACCAATTTAACAACATTCCGTAAGGTTGTTTTACCTTCAATTTATTTTTTTTTACTACTACATTTCTTCTGTGTTGTGATTTTCTCACCTGCAATGAAGGCTGTAACTTCAAATATGCAAGTGGAATTGATACCTAAGCAATAGTCAACCTAATGATTGAGACTCAAAGCTATAATTTACTTGATCTCAATTATTTTGATAATCTTCTCAGTTTTTATCCACATAAAATAGCAGTCTGCCCAAGATTTCAGATTGGAATTGATCAGCCTAGTGTCTCCTCTTTGTGCCCAATTATTTTGCCTCATGTCAGACAAGCAGATGTTTTGGATACTTGTACACTTCTAGGTTCAGTTTAGTTGGTAAATGTTCAAGGAAGTAGGAAGATAGAACTCTTGAAAGCCAACTAGGGAGTCACTTGTATGCCTCCGAACAAGTCACCAGAATTTAAGACCAGTGGTATTTACCTGTGGTGTACAGCAAGTATTCAGTAAATGTTGGTAGGGTCACTGTTAATTTCACTTGAAAAAGCACAGGCTCTATTGTACAGATACAGATTCTGGGACAGGAGATTAATAGAGATGCCTATGCAGAGTCTATGCAGATCTTTTCTCAAAACTTTTGTCCCCCAAATACAGAATTTTTCAGAGATCAGTGGATTACAGCCCCAAAGTGGATTATAACCATGACAGATTAAAAAGAAAATGCCTTGTCAACATTCTGTCTTATTTTATTAGCAAACCACAGCACCTCTGTTAATTGGAGAAAACAAAATTACCTTTTATTTCTGTTCCAAAGTAAACCATTTTGTTCATCTTTTCTTTTTTTGAAGATTATTTATGCATACAAGAATTGGGGTATGGGCAAGAGGCGTGAGGAGGGAGGTGAGAGGAGCTACCAGAGACAGAGTGGGGAGCAGAACAGGTGGATCTGCTGAAACACACTGCTGAGGGAGCAGCCCGTGGTACAGGAGAGCTGTGCCACACCATGTAGGTCAGCTTCCTGGCCTGGGATCGAACTTGTGCTGTAGTGTCTGTAGATAGCCTCATAGTGCTGCACTTTAACCTGTTGTGCCACTAGGGAGGACCCACCCATCTTTTTACTTAGGAACATTTGGGGTCTTTTGGATGACTGTCTTTTGTCTACCACTATCAATGTCACCACCATTAGGTTTTCTCCAGTTACTATTTTGTCTGTGACATCAGTTCCTCCCTCCTGCCCACCCTCCCTAGCTTGACTTTCTGCCCTTTACTTCACTACCTGCTTCAGTGAGTGCTGGAGACTGTGAAGCCTGACCTAATAAAACTAGAAGTGCTGAAATGGAGCCTATGTACCGAAATGACTATTGCAACTAACTTTTTCCATAGAATAATAGCATTCTTTGAAGAGTATGTTAGTGTCAAACATTACACATAGGTAGATTTCTGCATATTGCTTAACCCTCACTTACTTATACCTTGAGATGGTTTTAAGCTATCTCTAGTCTATTAAGCAATGGAAAGTAACAATTCTTGTACGCTTTGTTTCCTTCAGGGATGTCTAATTATAGCGCTCCTTTATGCCATTCATTTCCCCATCCCAATTAATGAAAGGGAACTTAAGCAGACTTTTTTTTTTCTTTTTCCTGTTTCAGATCTCAGCATAGCATCACTTCCACTTCTGTTTCTCTCTTCATTCGTTCATTTACACACACTCACTGTTAGTCTGTAAAAACATGCTGGGAATTCAGCATCAAATGCAATAAAATAAACTCACTTCTCCAGTGGAACTTGCCTTCAAGTAGGGAGATGGTTAATGCAGCAGTAAGAACTAGTAAGAAGGACTAACAATACATAATACTAAGACATTAACACAAAATGAGACAGTGGTTAGCTGGGAAGGTCCTTCTGGGAAGGTCGCATGTAAATTTGGAGCCTGATATGAAAGAAGCAGACTAGGGAAGGTGTAGGGAAGAAATGCAAAGACTGTGGTAGGGGCTAGTTGTTAGCTTGGTTAACAGAAGGAGGCATTTGTGAGTGCAGCTTGACAGGCAACAATAAGAATTGTTTGATACTGAGATCGAGAAGGTCGTCTTAGGCCAGATTGTATTGGGCATTGCCAGTGAACTTGATTTTGTTCTAAATATAATAGGAATCCACTGGCAGGCTATAGGCAGAATGTACAGCATGACTTGATTTATCATTTAAAATGTCATTCTGATATCTTTTTGGAAGTGGCTTGTCTCAAGATAGTGCATATGGTGAAATGTGGTTGGGAGGTTATTACAGTTCTTTTGGATTAGTCTAAGACTAGGATGTCATAATTACAGAGAAATTGGTAAATTCAGGATATATCTTCATAACCAAACGAGTGGGACTAGTTAATAGTTTGTTCTATTTTGTAATCCCATACCATTAGCTGAATTAGATTTAATAAATCCAACCACAGCTCCAGTATCAAGTTTGAGCCTGGGAGGAAAAGTAAAGGTTGCTATGAAAATTTGGAAGTCAATTTGGGGGTTCAGTGAAAGTTACTCTGAGGAAATGTCAGTGGGAGGAGGAGTTAATTAGGTGAATGCAGACAAGGCTGAGGGAATAACAGTGCCAGCACCCCTGTGGGTAGGAGAGCGCATGATATTTTTTAAATTGGAGGCGGCACTAAAGAGAGTAAGAGAAATGGTGGCACCAGATGGGGCTTAATATACTGGCAGAGTCCAGTTCATGCATAGCCTGTCGATCAGCTTGGAAATGCGGGTCTTTATTCAAAGGACAGTGAGGAGCCAGAAAAGACTTAGAGGTCATGAGGGGATATGGTCATATTTACTTTGGAAAAGATCATTCTGGGTGTGTTCTGGAGAGCAGATTAGAATGGGACAAGGAGAGAAATCCCATGAGGCATCAATTGCAGTGATGTGAGTAAGAGATGATGTGGCTTGGATTCGTACAGGGCTTCTTCACCGTGGCCCTGTGGGCACGTGAGGCCGGTGATTCTGTGTTGTGGGGGGACTGTCTTGGTCACTGTCGGCTGGTACACAGCATCCCTGGCCTGTACACACCAGGTGCCAGTTGTGACAACCCAAGATGCCACCAGGCATTGCTGAATTTCTCTTTAGAGAGCAAATTGCCCTAGATAAGAATTCCCAGAGGAAGGGAGGGAGAGATGGAAGGAGAAGTGGAGCAGCAGAGGGAGGGAGGAAGAGAGACAGACGGGGAGACACACAGACAGAGACAGAGAGAACCAACATTTATTCTTTATCTCACTAGGTTGACAACCTTGAAAATGAAAAGTTCACCCTCTTATGGTTCTGTGCGGTTCACATCAAACTTCTCTGATTTTCCAAAATACCTCCACACCCCACCCCTCCCCATCTTCTTTATCTGGGTCAACTGGCAATCAGTTTTCTACCTAACTACTTCTAAAATCTTTGACTTTTTCACATCTAACCAAAATTCAAGCACCATTGTTCTGTTTTCCTTTCGCCAGCTCTTTTATCCTGGCTCACTGCAGACACCCTGGTTGTGACCCCTGTCTTTTTAATCCCCATTCCTCAGCCCATCCACAAAGCCCCAAGAGATGACCATCTTTCCTTCTGATACTCTGCCCAAACTTCTCAGGCCAAATCAGCCTTTTTCCTTTTACCTCTCAGCACCTGTTTCTTTTCAACATCTTTGGCAACTAATTCATTAAGAAAGTGTCCACAGGATCATCCTTTCTTTGCTCTTAAATGATCAGTATCGTGGTCTTAAGGCCTATGTGATGTTTTTGTGTATTTTGGATAGTACCTGTCCAGATACAATGCATATGTGACCTGGTCCCATTATAAAGCCTTGATTGTGCCGTAAGTTAAGACTCCAGAAACATCTTTTACCATTTTTTACAGGAGCTCTTCAAACACACATGGAGTTGTCAGAGTATATAGAACAAATCATACCATTGACTAGTCTTTTTTCAACTGTTTTCATTTTAGAGGGCAGACGCCTGAAAATCTACTGTGGTGGCTGCCAAGGAGAAACGGTGGCATTACTGTGCATGAGCTCAACGCAAATGATGTGAACTACAGTATATCACTTCATATTCAGTCCAAAATCATAGGCAGGGCTTTTTATAAAACTACTAATCTGAGTGGATGACTAAAAGACAAATATTGAAAGGTTTCCCTCCTCTCCATTGACTCAGTATAAATAGGAATGACATGTATATAGGGAGGGGAGAATGTGGCACTGTGAATAGAGATTCTTGCAGCACATTTTCCTTGACTTTAATGAGATGTGTGCAGCTAACTGTGCTAGTGCAGTTGGCAGCTTATTTTTTTTTTCAAAGCATCACAATTTAGTATAAAATGTCTGAATATTTCAGGTGGAACTGGAATAAGGAAAAAAAAAAAAAAGGTAGTGTTGTTCAGAAAGTGTGCAGCCCCAGGGAGCACAAACAGGGAGGTCCTACCAGTTTCAGTAGGAATGGATCATTCTGAAACATGGAGGAAGTAATTGCAGTAGCTGTGGCCTTGTGGGTATTATGAACAACTGCAAGTGATTCTAATAACTAATAAAAGCGGAAGAGAATGGGAGAAGTGTTCCAGCAGTGAAGACTTTTTCATGCTGCAGTTTTCCTGCTGCGTGAAGCCTCGGAATTCTCAAATGTCCATGTTTAGTTATTGGGCGCGTCTTTCCATAGGAAAAGCCCATGATGATCATTTAAGGACTTGCTCAGCCATGAACATGTGTCACTCCTCTCAGCCCCCTTCACAGATGTCCTTAAGGCAGTGCCCTTAATATGGCTTTGTGGTAAGACTCAACAGTAAAGACGGTATAAGTCAGTCAGCTAACAACAGGCACTGACTGTCATCTCTATCCAATGAACCATGTTAGGTATTGCCAGGCATTTAATTATAAGGTGTAATCCCTGTCCTTGAGGACCTTGCAGTCATATGAATAGTTTTTAAGAAACCTGAGAATGGGGCCCCCCGTGCTGGCGCACAGGTTAGGACGCAGCACTGCAAGCTGGCTGCAGCTGCTTCAGTGTGAGTTCGATCCCCTGCCCTGGAGGTGATCCACCTGGTGTGGCTGACATCTCCTGACCCGCCTGCTGCTCCCCTCAGCGGTGTACTTCGTTGATCTGCCTGTTCTGCTCCCCACTCTGCCTTCGGTGAATCCTCTCACCACCCCTGCACCTCTGGCTTGTACCCCAGTTCTGTATGTATAAATAAATAAATCCTGAAAAAAAAAAAGAAACCTGAGAATGACAACAAGCAGTAAGCAGAATATATCAGTCATTTCATTTGTTAGGAGGTGACAAATACATGGAAAACATGGAAAGAAGAGCCAAGAATTGGGATTGGCTATGTTGACCAAGGAGGTGGAGAGCATATTAAATACAAGAGTAAAGGTATGCCTCACCCGGAGGCTGAGATTTGAGTAAAGAAAGTTAAAAACTGCAAAAGAAAAATGTGTCTGAACAGCAACAGGTGAAACATAGACCTTCAGGTGGGGCCATGTATGATGCTATTTAAAAGACAGTAGAAAAGAAGAGCTGGAGCGTGAGGGGAAGTTAAATGATAGGAGGTCGGACCATTAAGTTGATGGGCTGGATTATATAAAGCAGGACTGTGCAAAAGAAATACAAATCATATTGAGTAATCCTACTTATTTTTATAATTAAATCCCTATCATTAGAAGGGTATTCCCCTAAGTGTGTTTTTTCTTTCATTGGTTATTACCCAAAG
The DNA here is from genome assembly GCF_000260355.1 of Condylura cristata. NCBI lineage: Eukaryota > Metazoa > Chordata > Mammalia > Eulipotyphla > Talpidae > Condylura > Condylura cristata. The sequence continues at coordinate 13,807,131 of NW_004567128.1, forward strand.
AGATTAAGAAGTGTTTATTCTACTTATTTTAGGACACCTTTAAACATACTTGCCTATTGAATACTTATATATAATACTTCTAATCTTACTAGCTTTTTAAATAAAGGTCTAGAGATTTCATCTTCTATAAAAAATCACCTTAGCTTCAGAAATAATTTTGATGCATGTTCCATAAGTCTTTGAAAAGGCAATTTAATATTTTATTTAACATATATATATATATATATATATATATATATATATATATATTTCCCCCGTAGGAGAAAATGAATCTAAAGCTTTGGAGTGTGATATATGTCAGGTGGTGAATCATTGCAACCTAGAGAAAGAAAGATTGAACCTAGAATTTTCTTATCTTGCCTGAGCTTTTTCATTTTCTATCCAGTGTCCTTTTTCATGAGTTATGAGTCAAAGGCATTCTGTCCTAAAATTCATACATAACGTTTTAGTTAATAAACACATTAGAGTCAGGAGGACAATCTCCACACAAAGAAGAAAGGCAACTCGTTACATCAGACAATAGATTTAAAGGTCTCACCCGTCCCAAGACGTGAGATTTTCAAGTTCCCACGGCTCCTTAGAATTTTCTACTGATTTCCTGCATCTTGAGTGATAGAAAGTTTCAACTTATAAGAAGCTGTGTAACATACACAGCAGGATATGCCAATATCATTTTAATAGACACATCTTGTAAAGGTGAATTTCAATGAGCTTTCACAGCTTCCTGAGCATTTTATCACACATTTTATGTAACTAGATCAATGCTATCATTTATACATAATTTTATTACTTTACTACTATATTTTTATGATTATCTTACAAATGCTTCACTAAAGATATGCTGAAGTTTCTCAGTGATTTTATATTCTTTTTTTTTGCTTGTTTTACTTGAGAAGTCTTCACTTTCTATTCCTGCTTAAATATTTTAAAATCTGTCTCTCTCTGTTTTTTTTTTTTTTTTTTTTTATACTTACACTCTGCATCATTATCTCCTTTCTTTAGAGGCTACACACCTTCCTGGGCTATTCACTTTTTCTAGCAATTTGGTTACTATTATTTTTCTCTTATATTTGAGTATTTAATTGTGACATTGAAGTCCAGAATTAATTGCACATGTCTTGTAACTCCAGCACTTGCAGAGATCTGGGAAATTTGTGGACTTAGGGAGTTATTTAAAAGAGGGAGGAAGGAAGGCCCTCCCTGATGGCCAAGGGGTTAAAGCACAGCACTGTGCTATCCGCAGCCACTGCAGGATGAATCTGATCCCTGGCAATTGCAACAGGTGAAACACACCTTCAGGTGGGGCCATGTATGCTATTTAAAAGATGAGCTGGAGCGTGAGGGGAAGTTGAAGTGACCCACATGGTGCAGCCAACCTCTTCTGTCTCGCCTCCTGTCCCCCTCAGCAGTCTGCTTTGTCAGTCGGCCTGTTCTGCTCCCTGCTCTGTGTCCAGTGAATCCTCTCACTCCCTACCCCCACACCTCTGGCCTGTACCCCAGTTCTTATATGCCTAAATAAATAATTTTTGAAAAAGAATTATTCATATAAGAACTGGGGTACAGGCCACAGGCACAGGGGCAATGAGAGGCTTCACCAGAGACAGAGTGGGGAGCAGAACAGGACGACTGATGAAGTCCACCGCTGAGGGGAGTAACGGGTGGGTCAGGAGAGGTCTGCCGCGCCATGGCCATATGGGTCACCTCTGGGGCGGGCAGGGATTGAACTCACACTGAAGTGGCTTTTAGCTTCTTAGTGCTGTGCTTTAACCCGCTGCACCACCAGCGAGGGCCCAATAAATAATTTAAAAAAGAAAAAAGAGGGAGGAAGGAAATTATGCCGCTAAATTTGAATGATACTTAATGCCTCATATTTTTATAATGATAATATACATTTTTAAAAATCAGATACTTACAGCAAGACAGAAAGTCAGTTAAACTTTGCAAATATGTATATAGTAACTTTGAGTGTGAATTTTATTTTGTTCAGAGAAACATATAAGGAAAGGTCCTCACCCCTGAGCAGTTTTGCAAATAGAAAAACTAGGATTTGTATATTGATAGTGAAACTTACTGAAAGTCAGCAATATCTTTCTGCACTGGTACAGTAAGGAACAAAAAAAATAATTAGGCTATGGATGTCTAACTTGTTTGGGAACGGAGATGTTTTGCAAATGTGCCTTCTATTATCTATAGGCCTACCTATGGTTTATCCCCACATATCTGCCGGCTGCATGGAGTAGATTTCATTAAAATAATCCCTGGAACTTTTCAAAATCTTGATATCCACCAGCCAGGATTGGAAATTGAAGGTGGGTGGCAGGGTGAGTGGACGGCTTTTACTCAGGGTTGATGAGGGAGCAGCTAGGACTTTGAAAGACGGTGCTTGTTTCCTCCCTTCCTCTCATTGCTGGTATTTGAGGGCTCCTTGATCTTCAAAATATTTCCTCTTAAGAAATTTCAAGTTGTTTTTCATTATATGTAGAAGCAAAAAAATCTAATGTTGCATTTCCGCAAGTGAACTTCCTGAAATGGCGGCAGAGCTCCACCGGTGCTAGTCATCTCATGTGATAAATAAGTCAAGGACAGGGTAATTGTTTCTTTCAAAATATATTAAAAATTGTATGTAAGAAAATCACTACATACACATATCTTAAATTTATTTCTATATTTACATCTTTGTTCATTTTTTAAGCAACGTTTATCCCCCCCCCTTAGAATTTCCTCCCCAAACCCCCCCATGCACCATCACCACAGTTCCCTGTGCTCCTCGTTCCCTCCCCATCCCCTGCAGGATGTCTCTGGTTTATGATTGTTTTGTTTTGTTTTGCTTTGTATTGTTATTATTTCCCCCCTAATGTCTTATTTGGTTCCCCTCTGTTCCTCCTATAAGTGAGACCACCCGATAGTACTTTCTCCTCCTGACTTATTTCACTGAGCATGATCCCTGCTAGCTAATTCATGTTGCTGTGAATGGCATGAGTTTATCTTTTTTAAATGCTGAGTAGTAGTTTCTTGAAATAACTAAATACATTTACATAGTACTTATTATTATGCAATGCCTTTTCTTTAGGAATAGGATGCCAAACCAAGAATGACAAGGAGAATAAGAAATCATTCATTGCTTTAATTTATTCAACAAATATTTTTTTGAATACACTTTTGTATTCCAGGTACATTAACTTTCTATTTGATGGCTGCTGATTTCTGTTATGATCATGTATTTATTATTGATAAAAATTTATGAATTATGTAAATTATAATAAATGAGTGATTATATTTGATATGAGGTTAAAATAGTTATTAATCATTTCCTATAGGATTTATTTTTATCTTTTATTTTGTATCAAATACAAGAGTGAATTTATATGAACATTGCAGATTTTTCGATGCACTTGAATAAAGAATATTACAAAAAGAAGATGGCCATGCCACACATGGATTTTCTGTGTGAGTGAAAGCATTTTTTATATAGACCTTTGGAGAAATCTGTTGGGAAAGATATACCAAGTTCTGAAATAAATTTAAGAGACATTTTTCTATGTATGTTTATAAATCTTGATTTGGGGAGATTCATGACTATTACGAATGTAACATCTCCAATTATGTCAGGCTAAACATGAAACAGAACCTTCTATGGCTTTTTTTTTTTTTTGGAACAGTTTGTAAGTGAAAGAGCAGGTAACTGTTTGCAAAGAGAAAAATATCTATACATACAGAGAGTGATAGGTTGATAGAAATAAAATTAATTACTTTGACTTTTATCTAGTGAATTGGACTTGGAGAGAGATTTCCTGTGCTATGTTAGGACGTTTTTTGCACGATGGACAAGAATGCTTCCCACTCTTTCAAACACAGTCAGCAAGTACTTATGAGATGCATCTGTATGCATTTCACGAGGACCAACCATCACTTTCTTCCTTTTAATATGTTTTTGTATGGAGGTGGGAGCAGACTTTTTTTTTTCCACCTGAAAGGGATTTAGGCTCATAGGAATTTCATATAATGACTTTGAATATAGACTTTGAACCAGACTGAACATAATTTCACCAAGGTGTACTGCCCACTTTTTGTTTGTTCTCATGGCTGTTTTTTTCACTGTTACCTAAAGATATTGATATTTAATAGATGGTGTTCTTAAAAATCAATAAGACAATGGCAATGAAAAAAAATCTCAGGACTGGATCTCCCTTGTGGCAAAGATTCGATGGAAAATAATATTTATTAATTATGATAAAGCCTGGTTTCAAGTATAACCTCTAGTTGGAATGCTAAGGACTATATACTTGTAGTAATAACCAACAGTAAAAATAGTATTATGGGCCCTCCCTGGTGGCGCAGCAGGTTAAAGTACAGCATAGCACAGCACTGAGAATGTAAAGCCACTTCTGCATGAGTTCGATTCCCGCCTGCCCCAGAGGTGACCACATGGCGCGCCAGACCTCTCCTGGCCCACCCACTGCTCCCCTCAGCAGTGTACTTCGTCGATCTGCCTGTTCTGTTCCCCACTCTGTCTCTGGTGAAGCCTCTCACCGCCCCTGAGCCTCTGGCCTGTACCCACCCCAGTTCTATATGCACAAATAAATAAATCTTAAAAAAAATAGTATTATGGGTGAGAATAGATTTTTTTTATTTCACATAAACTTTGCATTTCCTTTGCTTAAATATTCCAAGTGTTTCTGAAAAAAAAATCAAAACTTCATATAGGCTGTCCACTTACACTGCTTATTAAGTAGAAACAAATTCATGGAGAATTTTCAATAAAATTTGTATTGATTATTAGCTTCTTTAGCTTCTTGAGAATTCAGTATTTTAAGCTTATTTCTCTTTGAACAGTAGGAAGGTGTTACAGCTTATTGCTGCCAAGTGGAGCAGATTAAAGGTCAGGACAGCGTGAGAGATCTGTTCCTCTAATAGGAACATTCTAGCACACCTGAGAGATGGACGGAGTAATGTCTGGTCTACTTTTCTCATGAAAATCAAGAGAGCATAGCATCAGAATTTTTGGGGGATGGGGTGCTCTGTTTTATTTAGTAGCTTCGATCATAGTTTTTTTCCTATTGAGTGAACACGTACTGCTGAAAAATATGATGAAAAATCAATTCTTGAAGAAAAATGCAAATAACTGCATATCCTTAAGTAACTTGTGATTTTTTTCCTTCCTCCTAAACTCTTTAAATATATTCATTTGTAATGAGAAAGCCATGCACCTGGAATCATTATCTTTTCCTTTCTCCTCTCTCTTTCTTAAACCACCCTGTCATGTAATTGTGAGATGCATATTTATGAAGAATTGAGAGTCCAGAATTGAATTTTCATGTCCAATCTACCCAGATGCTGATGGCTGTCTCCCACATATGTTCCTAATGATTTCTGTTTTACAGTTGACAGGGGATATCACTCCGTCAGCACAGAGTGCTATTTGTGACACTAACCACACAGGTAAACAGTGCTGCTGTGGTGGTGGTTGCTGATTTTGGAGAAATGGAGGGCTGTAGTTACATTTTTTCAATCACATGATAGTTTCCCCTCTAGTCTTTCTCTAACTTATGACATTTTAAACCATAAACCTACTTTGGTATAACTTACTCCTTGTTCATAGAAATAATGTGCTTTAATCTCTGTTTTGAGGTATTACTAGACCCATATTAAAATATAAGAATGGGCCCTCCCTGGTGGCGCAGCGGGTTAAAGCACAGCACTGAGAAGCTAAAGCCACTTCCACATGAGTTCGATTCCCGCCTGCCCCGGAGGTGACCACATGGCGCGGCAGACCTCTCCTGACCCGCCCGCTGCTCCCCTCAGCAGTGTACTTTGTTGATCTGCCTCTTCTGTACCCTGCTCTGTCTCTGGTGAATCCTCTCACCCTCCGCATCTCTGGCCTGTACCCCAGTTCTGGATGCACAAATAAATAAATCTTAAAAAAATATATATATAAGAATGGCTGATTTTTAGAGATTTGTTCATGCTTCTATGAAAAATCCAAAATCAAATGTGTATGATTATTCTATGCAAAGGCATTTGATACATCTATATAAAGCTATTTGATACATATTTCTAACCTTCTGTAACTAGAATGTAATTTGGTCTCGCGCTCCATCTGTATGAGTTTTTAAGGAAAGAAAAATTTGCTCAGATGATCCAAAATGAGGTTCGGTCTTAATCATACAGATACATAAATGTGTCCAGTGAAGTAATTCAGAAAGCCAAGAAGTCATTGGACTAGATGGGGCCTTTAAGAAGTATCAGCAGCTTTCAATACTTGTACCTATGTCTTGTTTAGAATAATTTTCACACACTTTTGAAAATGTTGAGAAATCTTACAAGTTCATAAATTGCATTATCTTTTCTCTCACAGGATCAATAAGTCCCCATTCCTTTGTGAAAATGTTAACATGATGATAATCAGCAAGATAGAGTAGTGGGGTGGGTTATTCAAAGAACAGCTTTTGACAAAAGTAAACCGATGGTGTTTGAAAATAGTCTGCAGGGCGGCCTAGGCCTCTTGAGGGAACATTTTGGCCAGCTCCTTTATGATCATAAAAATAAATAAATAAATAAATAAAAAGCACTTCTAAAAAGAATGAGACTATTTTTGCATTGTTAGTTTCATTCAAAAAATCATTGTGTGGTGAAGTAGAAGATAAAAAGATACCTTTCCCAAGTTGGAGGGTAATTTTCTTTAAAGTCAATGCTTCTCCTTAAGGTTATTTATATCAATGAAATAATCTTTGATGTTCACGATTTACAATTCACTCATTTCTCCTTAGGTGTTAGTAGTAGTTTCAGATAGGTATTTTGATTCCCTGGAAGAAATACTGGAATAAAATGGGGGGGCGGGAAGAGCCCACGGGACTATGGTGTTGGCACAGGGTGAAGTGGTGGTGGGAAGACCACGGGGATTCCAACTGAGATTGAAAAATGCACAAAATAAAGAATGATGTAAAAATATATTTATAAAACAAACAAAAAATACTGGAATAAAAGATACATCGATATTTGTACAGTGAATGCATTTAAAAAGCCACTTTAGCCATAAGTCTGCTAAGGACAGGACCGATGCATGTGTTCAGGGGTTTCACATTTCTCTATGTAAAGTGGTCTGAGATGACTCCAGACGTTTTAGCATTCTGTATGTATTGATATTTGTGATGTGTATTTCTTTTGAAAATTGTGTTAATTTGTATTATGTTACCCAATAGGTAATGTTACCTCATGGAACCAAAGAAATAGTGGATAATAATTTGATTCTGTTTAGTAACATGTTACTTGATGATTACTGTCATTACACTGTTAAAGTGTTGATGCAACCCATTTGTCTCAGAGTCTGTGATCCCTAAAATTCAAATATATATCTTTTTTTGGCAATGACATTCATTCAGCCAATATTTTTGTGCTGCTCACTAAGTGAGAGCATTGTGATGGGTTTAAAACTTTAAGGCAAAGACTATTATAAAACTCTCTTTCGATGAATAGAACCAGAAATTGAAACAGTATTTTACATACTGCTTAGCAGATAATACATAATATTTATCTAGTCTTCCATGCCCAGGAACTATTCCTTGGGGTTTCCAGATACTAATTAATCCATATCATATAGTGTTGCTGTAAAGTAAGTGCTATCATTTTCATCTAGGAAAATAATTTGCTCCAGCACCTAAAATTGGTAAATGACAGAAGTGTGATTTGATCCCAGGGCTCTGTGGCCCACATACTAAACATTGTTTATACTACTTCTTCGCTAAGATTTATTGTACAAATGGAGGAATCTGATTGCAAATAACTCCTTGCTCAACTGCTTGCAAAACTAGTAATGCTGTTGGAAGACTTACATAGAGGCTTTATTATTTTATGGATTATCTATAGGATCAATAATAAGCTTTCTTCTTTTTTTTCATTTCTCCCAATCCCTTAGTAAAGAAAAAAAAGTTCATTACCATGTTTATGAGCTTATTATGATAAATTACCAGTTGTATCAGAATTAGAATATTTCTGTAAATTTAGATAACACTGTACAGTGAATATTATTTTATGATGTGTAGAAATGTCCACAAATAATTACTATTTAACTGTTTGAAGGGTCTTTCCTTTCAAAATAAGCAGAGAGATTATACTTTCAGTAGTTTATTAAACCATGCTGAAATCACAAAGCCATAATACAGTGTGTATGTCAGAAGTCCTGCACATTTTTTTCCGGCTATGCTTTCATTCAGAAAGAGAGGGCGAGAAATGCATTTTCTGCAGTTGCCCGCCACTCACCTTCCCTCATACCAGTATTCTGCCCGGACTCAAGCTCCTTCATTAGGGAAGGCAGCCTGTGTTCACAAGAAAGGCACTTTTAAAGGAACTTGTTTTTCTTTTTCTTTCTTTCTTTCTTTTTTTTTTTTTTTGGCAGAAAGAACATTCCATCTCTCTGAAAGGAAACTGTTGGCTTTTGTTTATTCTAAGAACCGGAGAAGGAGATATATGTGACCACACCACACCCAACCCCGAAGCACCCATAGTATTTTACTGTAGATCATTGGGCCTGCCTCTCGTGTTCTCACACCCCCGCCCCTCCCTTCCCCTCCAGTAGTCAATTCTGCAGTCATATTTCCAGGGTTTTTGTTGCTGTTGTTGTTTTTGGTTTCCCTTTGTCACTTTGTATTTGTGTTTGTTTTATATATATCACCTGCGAGTAAACCACTGGGTCTTTGTCTTTTTCTTTCTCATTTTGAAGTGACTGATTATTTTACAGTTAGCAAATTCTCTTTCAGACTGACCAAAATGCTTTGGGTTGGGTGCATTTATTATACATCAAATATATTCTAGTTTTGTACATTATTAATACACAAGTGCATAATGTATATTTTATACTCTAATAGTAGCATATATTGTATTGCATATTTATCTTGCGCTACATATTTTATATATATATATATATATATATATATATAGTATTTCCAGTGGGAAAGCTTTGTTTCCATTATGATTATGTAATAGCCTAGGGAGTGTCATTTGAGTACAAATTTAATAGCTTTTCTAGGTAGGATTCCAGAATTAGTGCATGAAGGGAACATAGTCGATTGAAGTTCATTAAATTAGGTTATATATGCTCTTATGAAATATGGAGGAGTATAAAAGCATCTGGAGGAAAGCATAGAAGCAACCCAATTATTTAGGAACCAAAGGGATTGATTTTTATTGAATTATTAAAGATAAATGCTTTTTAATAATAATAAATGCCATGTAAGTAGGGGATATATCTAATGCCAAGATACTAAGAAAATGGCCAAGTTCAAAGATGTTTTACCCAATCATCAGTGAATACAGGAATCACTTTATTATTCTAGATGTAGTTGTTCAGGTAAAGACATAGAAAGAATTTCATGAACTTGAGAAGCTAACTAAATTCATCTGAATTTCAGGACTTTTTTCTTTTTTTTAGGTTAGAATCGGGTTATGAAAATTGTCTCTACAATGACTTACTGGGTTTTTGAAATATTCACTTAAAGTGAAACTTCCATGATGTGATAGTGAGCGTCATTAAAGTAATATAATGACTATAGTTGCATTTGTGATTTGTTTTATTTTGATTAAATGTTATGCGAGCTATTTTTTTCCCCTAAATATGGCAACACATGGTATTACCAGGTAACAGGAAATTATAGAATTATTTACCAAGTGGTGTGGCTTGACCTGACCGATTGGGATAAACAACCAGCTGGCATACCAGATGTGGATAAGCTGAGTGTACAACATAAGCAAATAGGGCCAGAGCAGTGGGAGACTGAACTTCGGCCGGCATGAAACAGAGAGAGCACTAGATTCACGGATGTTAAACACTGAGCTGGTAACACTAAGCATAAGTTCCTGCATATCCAAGTGTCGAGGTGGGTTGATCAGTGGCTGACTTGCCCTACTGTTACTAATATTGCCATCTAGTGTTAGTGTTCACATATGTCCATTGGAACAATTTTAAATGTTGCCTCTGTATGAAGAATTCTCAACATTATCAACCTAGGACTTCTTGAAGGTAAAAAAAAAAAATTCTGAAGAATATTAGAAACCATTCTTCATAATAGGAACTTTATATATATATATTTATCTATATAAAGGATCTGTCATAGGCTTTGTTCCCTAGGAAGCAGGCTCTGGTTGGGGTTGCCTGAAAGAGTGTGGTGTTGACTGAAAAGTGTCTCTGATACCAAAGCTGGTGGTAGGGAGAGGAAGGGAGCAGGAATGATAGGGGCATGACAAGATACGCTGAAAGGCCCAAATATTACCTCAGCACACCTCACAGAATGCTTTAGAGCCAGAATGACCCTTCAGGGATATACTCAGTGGTACCAGAACTTTGTACGTACTTAACGGTTAGTCAACTACTAAATGTTGGTGACACTTTACAGGCAACTCTTTGAAACTGAGGTAATCCCAGAAGTGGCTGCTAGCAGAAGCTAACTCTGATTGTTCTCCAGACTGCTGGAGCACCAAGTCCTTCAGTGAAGGAAAATCTGGTCTGCCCATTTGCTCCACTGCACAGGTTAGCTTCTTTCTCTAAAGCTTCCTAGTTAAGGAGATGTGATACACCATAATCAGTGTTCACTTTCTGACCCCTTCATATCCAGAACTGTGTTTAGAATCACATATTTTGATAAATGTATATTTTTTCTGGAGTTGATTGTTGGGCTGGGGTTGGTGGTGGGGCATAGTTGCCAAGAAAAACCGAGGAATTCCTTTCCTGTGTACTCTGTCCCTTCCTTCCATCCTCACAACCTCACTTTTTTCTATACATTTTCTTTCCTTTATTAGGCTGTGGATCATTTCCTCAAAGAGAGTCTCTACCAGAACAATAGTAGGCTTCATAAATAAAGTGAGCTATAATCTGGTTATAATAGGTTTGGGAACCTCTAACTCAGTTCTCTCTATTCCAAGAGTAAATTCCAGTGTCTAATAGGCCACAGTTGACAAATCGCTGAGAAAAAAAATTCAAATAGTTGGAAATCACCACGTTTCAAGTTTAAATGGCAACACTAAGCAGTGGGACTCTGTGTGAGTTCCACTGTCAGGTGTGTCCGTCATAGCCTGAATACTCATCATTCAGCTGATAGATGAAAGTCTCAGTGTGGCACATGACTGGGCATTTTCGGTTGAGATTTCAAAATGTGCGAGAGGATGGGGTTGTTTGAATGTTGAATGTATGTCATTAATTTTATTCTTTTAATTCATGAATGTATGTCATTTATTTTATACTTTAATCCATGAATTAACTTGAGTAAGATCCTAAAATTTATTTATAGGTGTCCATTCATTAAAGCTTCCTTTCTGTGAAATCCCAGGCCTGTTGTTTTACCATGTATATAGACTTTGAAACCATCCTTATTCAAAGCCTATGACCGATGGCTTTAATGAATACCTAACAACTTACTTAACCAAACAAATAATTAGTCTCAATTACAGAAGTGTAAATTTGACTCTAATTAATGAATATGCCAGGTTTTTACACATTGGTTTAAGTGTAATTGATCTTAAGGCCACAGAGATCAATTTAAGGTTTGGCAAAATGACAGCAAGTAGAAAGTGACTCATATGTAAGAATGCTCACCACTAGAAAGATTAATTGGCGTATTAGTGATAAACAAGTAGGTGACTGATGTAATAATGATATCCCCATATTAAGATGTCTTGAAATAGGATCACCAACTTCAAAGCTTTTAATTGTATACAATTACTGTCAAATATACTCCTTTGAAAGAATATTTGTCCTCCATTTAATTTTAGGTTTCCTCCCCCTTTTTCATAATTAAAGAACACGCTAGAGGAAGCGTATGACTATTTTACTTTATGCTTTGAAATATTCTCACTTAACTGTGTTGGTGGGCCTGGGTTTGGCGAATCAAATGACTGTATTAAAAAGACAATGACTGATTGCTAGCTAGTACTTTTCCATTTCTTCCACTGTCAGTGAAGCTTGCTTTGTTGCCATGTTAACGTCTTCCCACTTTGATGGTGAAATCTGGAGGGGGGGAAAGGAAGGTGGTTCAATTATGCCATTACATTTCTTCTTTGAAGAGTTTCTAACCCTCTGAATGATGGGTTAAAAAGCTGAGATGATGTGATGGAACTGAATGGTGAGAAAAGCCAGATCGATGACACATTCATTTCATAACAGTGTGTGAGGGGTCACTGGCGAAGGGGAGGCAGGCAAAGTCCTAGATCAAGAGAGTGAGAGGTGAGGTGGTTGCTAAGTGAGGAGTTGCGGAGATGAGAATACTAGAGCGTCTTTGTCCTTTTTCCAAATATTCCTGCCTATGTTCTTTTCTCCCTCTTCCCCCCTACCTCCGAACCCCCGACAACTCTCCTCATAAAAGGATTTTTCAAGAAAGATGTCAAAGAAAATAGCATTTTTCAAGAAAGATGTCAAAGGAAATTGTTGAATGAGGTATAGGGGCAGCATGAGACCAGAGTGGAGGAAGGTGATAAAGGCACTATTTAGAAGTTAAGCCTGGAAACTGGGGCAAGAATCAAAGCAACGCTACAGGCAGGGATGAGGTAACCAGGGCCCTGAAGATAATCAGAAGGAGCTGGAGTCTGAGGCAGGAAAAAAGGCAAGGCTGGTTAAGAGGTTTAAGGCAGAGGATGACCTACTTAGAAAAAGATCTTTTCAACAGCCAGACTTTAGACTGGAGGGGAAATAGCTCAGGAGGCCCAGGAGTAGGTTACATTCGTCTCAGTGGAAGTTGTTCCAAGTAAACAAGAAGTTGTAATTACTATACTGAATTGCGAGAAGACCGTTTAATTAAGTAGTCATGTGCAAGAACATTTCCTCTTTAAATGTTTTCTTAAAGGTCTTATTTTTTATCAAAGTTTAATTTGCATTATGTTGTGTAGTACAAACTCATTTAGACTTCTTTGGTGGAAGAACATTCTAAATCTGTGAACCTTCTGAAAGAGGCGGAATTTCACTTCTCGCAAATATTAAAGAGGCTTAGCTTAACCTTTTATACTGTGTGGACTCATTTGCACTATTCCTTAGAGGACCTCTTAATAAGTAAGTATAGTGTATATCAAAGGGATTTTAAAAACACCTGTTTTAATCAGGAAATTGGAATAGCTCAAGATCCTTACTCTTTCTGATACCTCATTGGTTTTCACTTTTATTGTTCCATTATCTGGCAGGATGGTATAGTTGTAAACATAAATTTTGGAACCAGATGAGTTGGATTGAATCCTGGCTCTTCTATTTTCTGTCCTGTGAGGTCACTTCTCTCCTCTGTAAAATGGCTTAATAGTAATACCTATTTGATAGTGCTATAGCAAAGTATTTTGTGCATGTATGTGTATATGCACACATATGTCCATATACATACATACATAGACTCATATATTTTTGTATTTAGGACAACAGAAGCAGAAAAACTACTTATTAAACATTTTTTATTATTATTAGCAACATTCCTAACAATATTTTTGTTTACTAACAAAAATAATCACTCCTAGTGGTAATAATAATAATCCAATCATACTTAATAATAATCTTAATAATATTTTTGTGTACCATCTCTCAGCTCCTCCTGTTTCTTTTCTCTTTTTTGATGTAAGACATCAATTGCCAATACTTGTTGTCCTCTGCTTTCTCTTAAACCTAATCCATCCAATCTGGTTCATAGAACTACCACTGCAGTAAGAACTACAGTGACCTCCACATTGCTAAGTCTAAGCCAGTTCTCAGGTCTAATTTTATCTTTAACATCTCAGTAACAGCTGATTGCCCACCTCTTTAATATACCATCCTCACTTGTTTTTCAGAAACTATGGTCCCTTTTTCCTCCTCCCCCCCAATTCATTGGATATTCCTTCTCAGTCTTCTTCGCTGTTTTTGTTTCTTCTTGTAGATCTCTTAATGATGGTACCAGACTCAGTCCTTAGTTCTGTTCTCAACTCTCTTAATCATAGCACAAAGCACTAGTCTTAAATACTGTTTTATTGTTGATGTCTGACTAATTGATAGCTCACCATTTCTCCCAAAATCCACTTTGTACATCTAATTTCTTATTTAGTATTGTGACTTGGAATAATAAAAGACTCTTGAAATTTCAAGTGTCCCAAAAATTTGCAGATGATATTCTCCTCAAAACTGGTTCCATTAACTCCCTCCCAGTTACTCAAAACAAATAATATTGGTCACCCTTCATTCCTCTTTTCCATCTTACTCCCCATTATACAGTCCCCATTCACTTTCAAGTTCAGATTGTGTTGGGTTGACCTTCACAAAAGATTCAGATGCTGGCTGTTTTTACAACCCGACCCTACTCTGACTATCATTTCACCCCTGCATTACTGTGGCAAGACCTTGACCATTTGATTCTTTTCTTCTCGTCAGGGATATTCTCAACACAGAAGCCAAATGTCAGTAGAACATGTCAATTCTCTACATAAAATTCTGCATTAAGTCTCCAAGGCAGTAGGAATAATAGACAAAGTCGTTGTGTAATGGCTTAAGTGGCTTTGTATGGGTGGGGTCCCATTGTTATTATGTATACAGAACTGGGATACAGGCCAGAGGTGCAGGGACTGTGAGAGGATTCACCAGGGATAGAGCAGGGAGAAAGACAGGCAAATCCATGAGGTACACTGCTGAGGGGAGTAGTGGGCAGGTCAGGAGAGGCCTGCTGTGCCATATGGATCACCTCTGGGCCAGGAATTGAACTCATGCTGAAATGGCTTTAGCTTCTCAGTACTGTGCTTTAACCCGCTGTGCCACCAAGGAGGGCCCGGTTCCTTCTCTTATTCACAATGTTTTCTTATTCCTCAGAATTGATATAGCATTTATTTTTCTCTACTATACAATTTGGTCATCACTTTTTTTCAAGGGTTCATTTTTATTTATGTATGCATACAGAACTGGCATACATACAGGCCAGAGGTGCAGGGGGTGAGTGGATTCACCAGAGACAAAGAGAGGCACAGAACAGGCAGACTGACTGAAGTACAGTGCTGAGGGGAGCAGCAGGTGAGACAAGAGAAGTCTGCTGTGCTATGTGGGCCAGCTCCCAGGCTGAGGATCAAACTCATGCTGCAGTGGCTGCAAGATGGCTGGCTTCATAGTGCTGAGACTTAACCCCTTGTGCCACCAGGGAGGCCCCTCATATATTATGTTTTTTGATAAAGCAATATAAAGAATTTGTGCTCCAATCAATCAGAGTATTTTTAATTAGAAATATTTTTTTAAGGAAGATTCCTCAGACTCTTTGGGAATACATTGTTTTAGGAGACAAAACTAAAACAGTCTCAAACAAAATATAATGCATAACAGGAAGCGATCTCAAAACAAAAATTTTGTTGAGTTATTGATTTTAAAGGATTTTTTTCTTCATTCGTATGGGTAAATTGTATAAATAAAGTATTTTTTCTTGGTCTTAATAAATAGTATCTAATAGCTATCCATAGAATAATAAATCCTTCTATGTCTTTTGAAATATTTAAGGTATTATATGGCAGGAGAACACTCATGTATTTGCTGAATTATATAATTACAATTATAATGAGGTGATGACCAATTAGAAGAATGTGTATAATTCTTGCTCATTAAAATGGTGGTTCATAGAAGAGAGTTATAAATGGCTTTACTTTCCTTCCAACACTCTTCTTCTTATCTTTTAATTTACACAGTCCATTTCCTGCAATTGCATAGAACATCTGCATATTAAACATTAAAAGGACTTAGTTTATGTCACAAACTTACAAAGCCAAATAAAGTCTGTATTAATGTTGGACCTTTAATTTCCCCCATTGTGCTTAATGGCTTTCACTATTAAGCCAACCTGTACAATTATTAGTATTGCAGGAGTGTGAGCCATCTTCTAGAATAAATAGGCAAAACAAGCTTGACAACACAGGCTGAGGTCAGGGTACATTTTCTTTCATAGGTTAGAGAGAAAAAGTTTTCTATATTTTTTCAACGTTGTTTCCATTCGAGAGTGAGTTTTGTACGGATATTACTTTGTGATACATAGTCACCAGAGGATTTTCTTAATTCTGCTTTTACAAAATGTCACGGATTCTTCCATCCCATTAACTTCTTTGAATATTATGAAGATGAATTTTATAAAGTGTTTAACAAAAGAGACCTGACTGTTTAGAGAAACTAAGGGGGTATGGAGAGGTGGCTAAGCTTCCGATGTCCTTTTGTTTCTCTGTTAATAAGTCAAAAAGTGGAATATTCATGCAAAACTTAACTGGTTATTTAAAGGAAGGGGTATAGCCCCATTTAAAAAAGAACTTTGACATTTGGTTTTAATATAGGGAATCTGAGTTGAAATATGTGATTTCTTCAGTAATTTTTAGGTTTCAGAGACACAACATGTATATCTGTATGTGTGTGTGTGTATACACATACATATGTATGAGCAATGCTTTTAAAGGTCCATCAAGTATAAAGATAGAATGACCCACAAACAGAACACTCCACTAAAGATTACATTCTTCTCAGGAATGATACTTTACAGATGACATGTTTATGAAGACATGTACATACACACATATACCTATATATGAACTTGGATATACAACTCTGTCATTATAAAAAAATTACTAAGAGATACCCTGAGTGTTTCCTGTGTGCCAGGCAGTCTGCTAGTCATTGGGTATACAAGTTGAATGTGGCTGATCATGTCCCATTCTTCATATAGTTCAAATTCGATTGGAAGCATAACTTTTTTTTTTTTAATAACCAACATTGAAGCAAAGTGGCAGAGAGGAAAAAAAGAAAAATGAAAAAAAAAAAAACAACTATCTACTTAGTAATCACTAAATTAGTAATTTAAAAGCAGAAAGTGAAGTGTGGTAAATAGCATTTTACAGCCAGAAGATTAGTTTCATATACATTATTTATCTTTTATTATATTTCCAAATATATAAATCTTTCCAGTATTTACATTTATAAAGGAAACTTAGAAATTCATCAAAGTCTAATTTATGGGACCTGGAATACCTTATAAGACAGAAAAGATTTGTCCCCCCAAATTCAACTTCAGAAATCTAGTCCATGCTAATATTTCACATATAATTTTATTAAGTACCTATGCACTATAAGTGCTTTAGGGAATGTAACCGAGAAGAAAACACTGTCTTTGGTCTGATGGCCTTACATGTCTCTGGCCTTACATAAACAAGAAGTAACGTATATTGTATACGTTATGATGTATATTGTAGTAGGTTAGTGGGTGATAAGAGCTGTGGACCAAAAAAGAAAGAGAGAAATCAGGAGTATCTATAGTCATTAGAGTATGCTAGTGGATCTTGTTGGGAAGGCTTCATATTTTATTACTTCAAGTAATTATCTAAACATGCTTTACAACCTTCAAGTCCATGTAAATGTTTTAGATATGTAAACAAAAACCTTTTGTAAAATGAATTTACTAAAACAGTTTGTCAGGGCACTTCTTTTCTCATCTGCTTTTAATGCCAGAAAGCAAAATGAAGATCTATAACTTGTGATATCAAATAGTCAACTTCAATCTTACTTGAGACCTTCACCTAAACTTAGTGGCAGATAGCTTCCCCCACCCCAAAATAAATTTTGCAGCATAGTTCTTGAGTAAACAAATAATTATGGGCCAACTGTCTGGTATATAGGCTTCCTTTAGTTATAGCTGATTCTGTTCTTCATGATTTTCCTTCTGCAATAGAGGGTTTATGTTGTTTGTTTTCAAGATGGGATATTCTTTAGCCTCTCTGATTAGAATATTCAGAAGGAGACTACATTGGCATATGTGACCAACTAAGTTGGGCAGCGGTGGAGGCAAATTTCAGTTGTCTACACAATGACTGGCACAACAGCTCATTGGTGTGTGGTCTTAAAGTAAGATTTTTGCTAAGTGGAAAGCTGCTTCTAAAAAGAAAGTAGCCAATAACTAGCCAAAGATGATTACATAAAGATTTATGGAACCACAGAAAATATTAATCACGGGCACTCAATATTCAGATTGTTAAATTTAATCCTGTGCAAGATGGTGGCCATAGTTAGAACTAAAACTACAGACTTTTTGATGCCAGGTCTGAGTAGATAAATCTCCAGCTCACAAAGCCAGTGGATTTGTAGTACTTGTGTATGATGGCACTGCATTTGATACGAGGAATAAAAAAAAATAAAAACATATTTTCCTTATTGAACTTTCGGTAGTCTTCATTAGAAGACAATTATATTTCTTCTCTCAAGTTTTATTTTGGAGTAGTTAAATCTTATGTTCTCCATTATACAGTGCAAAACACTATATAATGGATATTCTAGATTTAATTGGTGGAGTCAGTATGAGTTTCTTTGTAGAAGAAGAACAAGAAAAATATTCTACATTATTTGCCAAGAACTGTAGAGCATGTAAAAGGCTATTTCCACAGGAAGAGTAGGTTAATCACAGAAGTATTCTACAGACACTTACGGAGATTAGATGTGTCTAGAAAAATACGTTCACTTTTGTAGATGCTAAATCAATGGATACTGTAACATGGTAAACATAAGCACACTTTGTTCAGTGCCAGAAGCAGCTTACAGAGTTGAAAGATTGTATGTCTCAGAGACCTGGGTTCTCTATTATATGTTCAACTTTTACTTAATTTCTAGGAACCTCGATATCTTGCCTATAAAGTGGATACAGCGAAGTCTTTATCATAAGGTGTAGGTATAAGTAAAATGTAATTATATAGATTTCATTAACATCTTAATCTGTAAACCATCATTGCTGAGAAGAATGAAATCTAATTGGAGAATTCTGCTTATTCTCGATGGAAGTTTAAAAGTACTGCTCAGTTTAGCCTTCTCTTTTCAGCTTAAGTAGTAAAAAGGTGAATCTCAAATGAGCTCTGAAGGTCATCCAATTTCACAACTAGAATTTATGATTTTGTATGCTCAAACTAGTTATCTTCCTCTATAGCTTTGTGCCCAGCAATACTGCATTAATTTAAGCAGCTGTCACTTCATATTTAAAATTGTGTAATGGTATGCGCTTCACCTCCATTTGTATAGAGTCTCCCTTTTGAAATCACTCAGCACCTAGTCTTTGAAATAATTTTTAAGTGTCAATTTTGCAAGTATTATGGAAAATATTTGTTTTCACGATGGTCATAAAGATATTAATATAAAGTTAAGCTCTATTTCTCCATGGTTGTAAGACCTACAACAAATGATTTAGTTGCTGATCTTTATTTTACTTACTTGTGAATAATGGAATGTATTTCATATGGTTGAGTTGAGAACAAACAAATCTATGATTTTCTAAGTGCCTGCGTGAGAGAAATGTTCTACTTGCTGTTGCCACATTTACAACTTTCAGTGGTTTGTCATTGATGAGATAATACACAACAGGTATTATGTGATTCCAGAAACACTAACATATTTCTAGTCATTCTTTTCTATCGTTTTTTCCCTGTTCAACCCAAACCTTTTTATTTTATCATTTTTCCTTCCTTTTCAGAGATCCCAAAACTGATTACTTGCTTTGTGATTCCCTATATCTTGCTCTATCACAAGTCCTCTCAGTTCTTTGAATCCTAATATTTTCTGATAATTTTCAATGATCCTAACTTAACTATTTTCAACTCAAACTCATTTTAAGTATCAAAATTTATAGATTCCTGTCATTTACCTCCATTCTCCCCTCTCCTATTTACCCCCTCTTATTACAGTTTTGCTTGCAAAGTCTGTCTTATTTCTATATTATAAGTTTCTGAAGGATGAAATGAGTTTAAATTGTGCATATATATGTAGCGAAAAGGGGAAATCAACAATAGTTAATTGTGCCTGTATTACTGGGTTAAAAAAAAAAAAAAACAGCCGAAATGTATCACATGATCCAGAAATTTACCTGCATTATCTCATCAAATGTGCACAACAATCCTATAAGATGTTGGAAGGAAGTGCAGATGTGAGGCTATTTGTTCAAGGTCACTCAGATGGTAAATTCCATAAGCAAGGTATGAATCCAGACACATTTACATCAAAGCCTACATTAAACTACACTGATGTTTATGAAGCTTAGTATTCCGTCTTGATAACACGGAATACTATGTACAAAAGATAGCTCTCTATATGTTTCTGTTGCTCAAAATGGTGATAATGTGGGCCCTCCCTAGTGGTGCAACGGGTTAGGATGCAGCACTGCAAGCCAGCAGCCGCTTCAGTGTGAGTTCAATCCCCAGCCCTGGAGGTGACCCACATGGCACAGCAGACCTCTCCTGGCCCACCCACTGCTCCCCTCAGCAGTATGCTTTATCAATCTGCCTGCTCTGCTCCCCGCTCTGTCTCTGGTGAATCCTCTCACTGCCCCTGGTCCTGTAGCCTATACCCCAGTTCTATATGAATAAATAAATAAATCTTTAAATAAATGGTGGTAATGATCACTATACAATGAGTTATAGGACTTTATTCTGTGCACTGGTGATGAAATAATGAGCCCAATAGAAAAGATTCATGATTTCCTGAAGCTACTTGGGAGAGAGGCAATGAACACCTAAACAGAAAATATGCGGTATTGTTAAATCCTTTAAAAAACATAAGTTATGGTATTGGACTGGATTGACTTGAATTTATTGTTTGGCTTGGATGCTAAGGAAAAGTTTCTTTGGTAAATGACTTTTCAGTTGACTCTGTGTATTGGAAAATCATTCAAGTTAGTTCAAGCTAAAGGAGGCTTACTAACGCCAGTTAACTAGGGGCCTGGTGATAATGCCAGGAGTGCGAGGAAATTTAGCCTAGGTGCCTCACAAAAAAAGGCTCTCAAACCACCTTCCTCCGAAAAACACCGAAACACATCATGAAACCACTTACCACTGATGGTTGAGGTTTGCAACTAATCTCCTTTTCCAGCCTTCCTTGAACTGAGGGGATTATTAGAGTGGTTGCAATGAAGATGGGCAAATGGAGTTGAATTCAGGAGGTGTTTTGTGTATAAAGTCTATGACAATGTTTCCCAGCTGGTGGCAGTGACTGGGTGACTGGCGCACCCTGATAATAATGGTCTGTGTTAAGGGTGACTGGTGGAGCCTGGGGCAGTCCAGACTTTATTGTGTTCATCTTTGTATTGTGTGAGTTTTGATTTAGCTTTTTTGGTATGTTATTTAATAACATTATCAAATATAAAGCATTCACTTAAGCATTATGAAGAGAGGATACTTGCTTTAAAATATTTATTTACTTATGCATAGAAGAACTGGGGTGTAGGCCAGTGATATGGTGGGGTGAGAGGATTCAGCAGAGACAGAGTGGGGAGCAGAACAGGCAAATCTGCTGAAACACACTGTTCAGGGGAACAGCAGGCGAGACAGGAGAGGTCTGCTGTACCATGTGCGTCAGCTCCCTCGCTGGGGTCAAACCCACAATCATGTGGCTGCTGATCACTTCATGGTGCTCAAGACTTACTCCTTGCCCAGCAAGGTGGCTCCCAAAAGTATTTTTCATTCTTAAAGAGTATATAGGTATATATACTTTTTAATACTACTCCAAAATATCACCAGCGATAAGATGCATGTATGTCTTGTTACTTTTCTTTTTATCTTTACAAAGTTTCTTTGAAAATATTTTTACCTATTGATTATAATTCTCCTACGTGGTATTCTTCTCAAAACCTTTATAATAATTAATAGAAAAGTTAAAACTAGGACTTTTTTTGCATTTTATCAGTCTCCTCGGTTTTAAAAAAATATATAGTACTTTTATTCACCTGTCTACAGGTTTATGCTTTATAATGAAATGTTTCCTTTAAAGGGTCCATGTGAAAGAATACTCAGTTTTTCCTTTTTTGGTCCTTGATATTTAATTTCTAGTTTCTTATGAATTATATACACACTTACTTCCTTGTACATTTATTTTCACATCAGGCAGTGCCCCGTTATCATATTGTTAGCCCCATGGGCAGAATATAAACTGTGTGAGGTCAGGGACAATGTCAACCGTTTGTGCTTCTTAAAAAAAATCAATTTTGGCCCTCCCTGGTGGCGCAGCGGGTTAAAGCACAGCACTAAGAAGCTTAAGCCACTTCTGCATGAGTTCGATCCCCACCTGCCCGGGAGGTGACCACATGGCGCACAGACCTCTCCTGACACGCCCGCTGCTCCCCTCAGCAGTGTACTTCATAGCTCTGCCTGTTCTGCTCCCCACTCTGTCTCTGGTGAATCCTCTCACCCTCCTCTCACCCTCCACATCTCTGGCCTGTAGCCCAGTTCTGTATGCAGAAATAAATAAATCTTTAAAAAAAATCAATTTTGAGTATCTACAGTTGATGACTAAATGAGTGGAAGAGCAAGTTCAATTGCAAAAGACATCTTCAAAATAGCCCACTGAAATTCTTCTGTCTTTACCCCTACTTGAATCCTGTTGCAAGTGTTAAGTGACCTTTGGGTGGGTAAGGTAGAGCAGAAAGGGTTCCAGCTTTAGAACCAAGCACTTCTTGTTTCAAATCCTTACCATTTAATAGCTCTGTGAGTGAGGAAAGTCCTTCAACAACTCCAAGGCAAAGTCTCTTAATGGGTAAGGAGGAGATAACACCCTCTTCCCTGCAGTGGTTTCAACAGTTGTGAGAGATATCGCAGTGCTCCAAGAATATACTCTGTATATTGTATTTTCTATATTTTTCATTGTGAGCTAGAATACGTGATGTGCATAGACCCGCATGCACATTATAAAAATTAATTAATTTAAAAGATAATTAGCCTCAGAAATAGTCCACCATTCCCTACTATTCTAATGACATGCTTTTGACATTGTCTCCACATATTTTTTATTATGTCTGCTATTTCAACTCTCATTCCTAATTTATTCGTACAACTTCCTCACTTGTGAATCCTAAGCAAATATTTCCTTCTAACTCATTCTCTTACTTTATATAGCTTTAGTTCTACAGTAATACATGGTATTAGACAGGGATTGGTCACAAAAAGGTGTGTTGCTCTATAGATTTCAAGCAGTGAAGGGATTTGATACAAAGAATTAAGAGCTTTACTGAACCACTTGGAAAAGCCGAGGGAATGAAATTCAGGGGAAGATGCCACGAGCTTGTCACTTAACCACGATCTTACAGAGAGTCAGAAAATTGCATGAACTGCAGGAAACCACCAGCAATTTTCACCACTGTTTGCGTTGTCAAAGCAGGTGTTTTGTAGGGAAATGCTCAGTGGCTGCTGTAAAATTTCCTGTCTGCAGAAGTCCACACCTTTGCTCATCATCGCCAGGGAAGCTGTAATAAATCTTCAGCTCCTCCCCAACTGGAAATCCGAGTTAAGTTTCTGGAACATGTGATAGATACCAGGCTTTTGGACCCTGGGACGCAGAGAGGGAACATGGCAGGAAGAATGGTATTGAGTTGCCAAGAAACAGACAGGCATAACTCCCCTGCACGTGACTGTTCATTCGTGTTCTAGCTCTTCAGGCCTGTTCTATTTTGAATTCTGATTTCTACTCATTTCCATGGCAGTCATGATTGTTGATTGAGTAAATAGATTCAAAAATGAGTTTATTAATGTTCAGCATGTATACTACTGCTTCTGACATCTTTATAGCTCATTTATCTCAGGAACTTAGCCCTTTAAAAATGGACTCTTATTTTGAATGAAGTACCTTTTTCTTGCATTCTTGTTAATTTTTTGACAGTGCAGGATTCTCCCCTTCAGGTGTGGTCACATGTGTTGTCTCATCACACTTAGCATTTTAAAAAAAGGGCATTTGGTTAAGAGGCACGGAGAAACTATGGCACACAGGTCAAAGCTGTAGGGTAACTGTTTTACCAAAACGTTTTATTGGCAAAAAGGCACACCATTTGTCTCCACACTGCGAATGACTCCTTTTACATCCCAGCAGCCCAGTTGAATATTTACAACTTGGACACAAAGCTAAAATAAGTATTATGTGTTGTCCTTTTATAGAAAATAATCTAGAAGTATGACCTAGATGACATACAAGAAAGAGGACACCATGGAGGACTTTCCTCATTTATTCGCCTGTTGAAGTTCTTTTATCATCAATTCAGTGAATTTCAGTTTTCTGGTCTCATGGGTTAAAAATGTCATCAGAATGCAGTTTCTTGTGGAAGTCTGTCCGTGACCTTAAAACCAGAAATAAGAGTCCAACAGAGAAGTATTTATTGAACTAAAACAATGAATGAATATTATCCAGTCTTGGCTCCTATCTGCAAATATCTGTTTTGTTTTTCTTTTAAGATTGCTTTGTTTATGCATACAAGAACTGGGGAACAGGTCAGAGGTGTGGGGGTGAGTGGAATCACCAGAGACAGATTGGGAAGTAGAACAGGCAGATGGACTGAAATCCACTGCTGAGGGGAGCGGTGTGTGGGTCAAGAGACGTCTGCTGCACCTTGTGGGTCATCTCTCTGGCTGGGGATCAAACTCTTGTGGCAGTGGCTGGTGATAACTTGATAGCACTGTATCTTTAAACCCTGGGCCACCTGGGAGGCCCAAAATCTGTTTTCTTGACTCTTGATATCTTAATTGTTATATGCTCTTATCACTCACAGGGTAGCCCTATTCTTTCTCGCAACCCATACGCACTCTAGAATGGTACCAAAGATCCTTGCTGCCTAATAGGGTCCTAATTTTGATAAATTAAAAAAAAAATGCAAATAAATTCCTTCTCTTTTAGTTATTAAGCCTCCAATCTTATTAACAATTTTATCTTTCTGGTTGATTTTGAGTCATGAAGACAACATATATTGCTGCCACCTGAGGATTCATTCACTTTTCCCCTCTTTTATGACTTTGAAGTCATTGTACACTAGAGAGAGAAAGGAAGACCCTAAGGACATTTTTAAATCAGCTATTATCAGTTGTTATTTCTCATCAGTTATCATCAACTATGTCTCCTTCAGCGTTTTCAGTTGTCTTTTTAAATCCTATACAGCAGAATGCTTTCTTCCTGAGCGCTCTAACTTGTCCCTGGGCAATTTTGTATTCTTGTATGACCTCTACCTGGCTGCTCACCTTGGCTTTCATTTTACATATACTTCATTCCCTTGCTCTTTGATTTCTGCTCTTTTTCCTCCAATCCTTACAATTTCTTAACCTCTTTTAAAAATTTTCCCTTATCATTAAATACTTCTACAGATGGAAGTATTCAGTTTGTTCTTTAAAACATTTCAATATTTTCCTTCCCTTGAGTATATTTCTTATGTCATTTTAACTTGTTCCTTCATGATCAGAACTCTCAAAAGAACATTTCATTCTTGCTCTTTATATATATATATATATATATATATAGTTCCCCCTTTCAACATGAATTTATTCCCTGACTGTGACTTTTAAAGAATTATTAACTTTTGAGATATTAATTGTTAAAAAGCCATGGGCTTTCACTTTGCATTGTACTAGATCTTATTTTTTTTTTTTAAGATTTATTTATTTATTCATACAGAACTGGGGTATAGGCCAGAGATGCGGAGGGTGAGAGGATTCACCAGAGACAGAATAGGGTACAGAACAGGCAGATTGACGAAGTACACTGCTGAGGGGAGCAGCGGGCGGGTCAGGAGAGGTCTGCCTCGCCATGTGGATCTCCTCCGGGGCAGGCGGGATCGAACTCATGCGGACGTGGCTTAAGCTTCTTTGTGCTGTACTTTAACCTGCTGCGCCACCAGGGAGGGCCCTAGATCTTTTTTAACTTACAGATTTATCTAGTCATTCTGAACTTCATTCCCAGCAATGTCTTGTTTTTGTCTTAAATCTGATAGCAGATATCTAAACCTAAAGTCTTGAATTCTGGATTCTTTCTTTTTTTTAATTAAATACCATGTTTTTTGTTTGGTTGTTTTTTTTTTAAGATTTATTTATTTATTCATACAGAGCTGGGGTACAGGCCAGAGATGTGGAGGGTGAAAGGATTCACCAGGGACAGAGTGGGGAGCAGAACAGGCAGATCGATGAAGTACACTGCTGAGGGGAGCAGCGGTGGGTCAGGAGAGGTCTGCCATGCCATGTGGTCACCTCCGGGTCAGGTGGGGATTGAACTCATGAGGAAGTGGCTTAATCTTCTTAGTGCAGTGCTTTAACCTGCTGCGCCACCAGGGAGGGCCCTTTTTTGTTTTTTAAGATTTATTTATTCATATAGAACTGGGGTACAGGCCAGAGATGCGGAGGGTGAGAGAATTCACCAGAGACGGAGTGGGGAGCAGAACAGGCAGATCTACTGAAGTACACTGCTGAGGGGAGCAGCTGCCGGGTCAGGAGAGGTCTGGCGCGCCATGTGGATCTCCTATCTCCTCCGGGGCAGGCAGGGATCGAACTCATGCGGAAGTGGCTTAAGCTTCTTAGTGCAGTGCTTTAACTCGCTGCGCCACTAGAGAGGGCCGAATTCTGGATTCTTACAGAGAAATTCTAGATATGTTTTGCCCAATAACTTCTGCTTTTCTCCAGCTTTAGTATCTTTTTTTTTTTGGGGGGGGGGAACAGGATTGGTAGATATTCTTTAGACATATAATTAGTGAAGCCCAGCTATTAAATGTTTTCCCTTTTATAGTTCTTTGGATGTAGGGTAGCTATATGTATGAATGTAATTGTCCCAAGCCTCAAATTCATTTCTCTGACTACATATCTTCTGATGCAGATTGTATAGTATTAACTGTCTTCATCAATATAAATCCATGTTGACAGTTGACATTTGTGTCCCATTGACCCAAATGAAATGAGCTTCATATTTACATTGTCCAGTGTGGTAGCTACTAGCCACATTTGGCTACTTAAAAGTTCAGTTCTCTAATTAAACCAGTCATCTCAAGTGCTCACTAGAGTGTAGCTCGTGACTACCACGTTAGACAGTGCAGGTCTAGAGCAATCCCATCACTGTAGGGACCTCTGTTGGTTACTCTGAATAGTTGAGAGTGCATTTCCTT
The DNA here is from genome assembly GCF_000260355.1 of Condylura cristata. Lineage (NCBI taxonomy): Eukaryota > Metazoa > Chordata > Mammalia > Eulipotyphla > Talpidae > Condylura > Condylura cristata. Next base: position 13,833,995 of record NW_004567128.1, read on the forward strand.
CATTTGTGCTGCATCCCCCCCCCCGCCCTCTTTTTATAACAAGATAGCGCAGATTTGCTTTCACTTTTAGCAGAATCCAGGGACTGCGCCTCTAAACCTTCACTCTCACCTGTTCTTTGTACTGTGTGCTCCGTGTCTGTCCCCTTCCCCCACATTTGTCATTTGATTCAGTTGAAGTCCCTTTTCTTTTTGCATTCTCCTACCTATTTATTTCTTAAACCAGTGGGTCTCAAACTTTAATGTGCCTCAAAATCACTTGAAGAGTTTGCTAAAAACAGATTGAAGGTCCTCACCCCCAGAGGTATATATTTATACCCTGGATTCATTTCAGTTGAATTAATAAGCAAGTCTCAGTTTTATTTCTTGCTAGATTTAAACTCTCAGTCTCCTATGAAGCAACTCTTTAGGAAATAGCCTAGACTTATTAAGAGGGGCCTCTGGAGTTAGGAAATTCATTTTTGCATCCTACCTCTGCTTCTCATTTTTCTACCTACACAAGGAGCTAGTATTAGCTTTTGTCTAATAGAATCAATGAGAAGAATGATTGGAAGAAGATACTTAGCACAATATCTGGTTGATGGTCAAGTTCTATCTTGGCTGTTATTAATATTATAGAATTATATAATTGATACCATATAGTACATGTCAATATAATTGATATTATAATGATAATATCAGATAATCATACCTTACCCTGAGGAAAGTTATTTTCATTCTCTCTTGTTCCTTTACCTTGCAGAAGCTGCAGTAGACAAATCAGCAGATGAATTTACAATGAAGATTTTCCTGAGAACTATTTTCCTAATTTTTATTTGACTTTTTCATTGTTTTCATTTTCTTCATGTCTCACTTTTATAGTATTTACTTTTCTTATAATCTGTTTGACACAAAGAGACATTAAAATAAAAAAAAAATTAGTAACAGGTATGTCAGCACTTCTTACTCACACAGGTACAAATGTTTTCTTCAAGTTTTGTTTTCTTTCACAGCTTGCACTTTCCTGCCTGCACTTCATACCAATTCAGGTCAGTGACTTCTGTTCATAATTCACCCCAGCTTCACATTGTTAGACAAGCGTTTCCTAATATATGGGAAACATGGGTGCCAATGACGCCAGTCTACCATCTTCATGTATTTACATTCAGGGAGAAAAGACCTTCCCTTCCAATTCTAACTGGAAGAGTTTCAAGGAAGACCTCTGTTTTGCATTTGGATCATGTGCTTATCCCAAGACCAATTTTATTACAGGGTTATATGATAAGTAGCCCAGATTCCTTCAATCTAGGAATGAGCTATAGAGGGTCTGTATGGGGAAAAGAAGTGGAAAATTACTGGGCATACAAAACGTTTGTTACACAATGAATATTCTGTAATGCATGTAGCCTTTTTGCATTGATGGACATTTTGTTTTTCTAAGATTTGACCTTATAATTAATGCTAAGATGTCCATGAGCCTTGGTTGACATTTTTATTAGTTTTATTTTTTATTTTCCTAGTCAATCTATGATTGACTAGGGTTGAAATTACTTTGTTTAATTAATTGTAATGTATTTATGGCTTTACATAGGTAGATTGGAACCACACCTTTCATGAACTTAATTTATACAAATTCAACTGTGCCTAATCAAAAATAATCTGAAACTAGAGAAATCAAGAAAACAGTAGTGGAGAAAGAGCATGAACAAGAGTGAGAAGAGTCAAGTCTAGTTCAGTGGCTGGTTTGCATTGGGGCCCACTCATTGACCTACTCTTGCAAGGTAGCAGGGTGTGCTAGGATTCTCCACTTCTGTGTTATCTCAGTTCTCATTCTTGGCGTGCTTCTTGTAGTGCAAGATTGTGCCCAGCTGAGTTTCATTCTAGTGATGAAAGTTAGACTTTTCTTTTTTTGTACAATATGGATCCTACACATATGCCAACTACTTCATCTAGTACTCCACCAAAAGAAATAGCAATCTGTTCAATGCTAGTAGAAAAACCTGGCTGACTTCTACTTTTCAAGGCTGTCCCCTCTATTTTTTTCTTACTTAAATGTTTCTTAAGGAATAATTTTGAATATCCTTGATTTTCACCTTCTTTATTAAGTTCAAAGACGACAGCACGAAGATGCAACCTTACTGTATTGTTAAGTTACTGTTACCACATAATTTATATTATTTTATATTCCTGCTTGCAGGAATGCAGAGGCACTTTTCACACCATATTTTTCCCATTCTGGGTAAAAACACTGTAAAGTTAGTTTTAACACTATACTTAAGAGGAAGTAAAAGAGCTACTTAATATAATTAATAAAGGTTGCCAGTCACACTTCTTTTTTATGAGGTATAGTAGTGAGAATAGCAGTAAATCATAGCTTCTCTAAATGAATGGAAAATGAAACTGCTAATCTCTCATGTAGAAGGCTAGATCCAAGATACTGACATAGCTCATTTGTTTTTTTGGTAAGATTTAGATCCTCGGAAACATACCAGCTTCTTATGGTGTTATGCTGGAATGAGTTAAAAATCTAGAGAAGAGCTGCTGCCTAATAGACTTAGGTACCTAAAATTAGCTAATGTTCATCAAGATACTTCTAGTGTGCTGGAAATGTTAGCATAATTTAATTTCCAAAGTCAAATTTGATTCCGTTTTTTCCCCTAAAAATTTAATAAACTTTAGAAAGGAAATTATTTGACAGTGCAAATCACGGATGCTTCACTTGCATATCAATTGCATTATGAAAATCTTTGCATAAATTGGTCTACTCTAAAGCATCATTCAACAGCCACTCTCCGTCGTTGGTAGGGTTAGTTTGCCTTTCTGTAAAATTCTATGTAGGGCTCAGAGTATGATCTTAACATTTAGAGCACAACACTGGGGTATCCTTTTCATTTGTAGATGATTCTAATGGGGTAATTATTTTTGGAGATAAAGTGGGTTTGCTTCAGTAGAATATTTAATGAACTAAAGTAGCTGAATGAATAATTTATTTTATTTGAAACTTTAAAACACTAAAGTAGTAAAGACAAGGACTGATTTACTTAAGGCATGCTAATTTTCAGTTTACTCTTAACCATCATGCTTTGACAAAGCAAGCAGTTGAAGAAAGCTGAAATCAATAACATGATACAAATGGTGCATATCTCTTTTAGAAAAGAAGACTACATCCCCACTTTCACCCCATCCGGGTCTTCGTTTCTCAGCCTGAGCTTCAACTATGATAAAATAGTGGATATGCGTTCTCTTTATGGTAGAAGAATTAAGTTAAGAAGAGTTAAGGCTTCCTGCCAAGTTGAGGCATACCCTGTTAGATTGATCTAATGTTAAGAAGATGACAGACACCTGGATACAAGGAAGCCTTTACAGTAGGAAATGGATTAACTTCTTGTGGCACTGCAAGGTCTGTGGAATTTTCTTTGCTTAGCTGATATGGGAAATTGTATGAGTGGCTCAAGTTTATCAGGTCACTTTTTGGGACTTCGAAGAATATAATAATATTAGTATCAACTAACACATACCAGGTGTTGACCACATGCCGGAAACTATTCTGTGTCCTTGCATTAACTCACTTAATTTTTACAATCTGAGGAGGTAAGTTCTAGGTTTTGAGTGTAGAGTATGTCTAGGTGAAACTAATTAATGAATGTATAAAACTGAGAACACAAAACGGTCCAAGTCTGGGTGTTGGGAGGTCGTGGATTAAAAGTAGGTGTTGCTGCTTGTCCATTGTCCATTGTGTGATGTGCTCACATATTCATTTCTGTAGGTTGCCTTTTGTTTACGATTGGGTTTCTTTTGAAGGAATAAAAGATTTTTAGTTTGATGTAGTTCCTCCCACTTGTTTGTTTACAGTAACTTTTCCAAATTTTAAAATGAAGTACATTTTTCCTACATTGTTAACTTTTGGACAGCATATGATTTCTCCTCTGGGTAGGTTCTATTTTTATCTCTGCTTTATAGTTAAGGATACTGAGATTTAATGGACTTAAGCTGATCACACTGATTGTCAATGGATTCAAACCTAGACATTGAATATGCAGTCCATTAACCTCTGGATACTATATTACCTCCAGAAAGAAAAAGGCAACTCTGAAGCATTGAAAGAGAGCTTTTGTTTTCATTATTAAAAAAGGGCAGGGTTTTTGAGGAAGGGATATGTATTGCTAACCGAAGAGACTTTTGATATCTGGAGTTTGTTAATGAGAGGAATAAAGCAGGTCACGCTCTGGAAACGTGGAGGGCGTGGTGAAGGTCAGGTGAGCTGCTCTGAGTCACTACTGTGCCCTCGGAGTTGTTCTCTAGGCTGTAGACGAGGGGCTGTAATCTATAACAATTTTGTTTTCTGATAGATTTGTGGCTGGACATGAAAAGAGAAATGTACCTAACGTGTTGAGGCACAAAACTGTCAACTTCTCAGTCATAATATCTATTCAAAGAATGACTTTTCAGTACCGTGTCCTAAATTTTACCTGCAGTCAAGGTGAAAATCAGAAATGTCACCTTCTTACTCTTTAAATTACTACTGTAGAGGTGGTTGAGTTAAAAAACAATTTATCTAGGAGCTCTCAAGATTGCCCATGCGCCTCAGTCATCAAATCCAGCTACTTCAAAAGCTGCTCAATACACTCGGTAATTTACTTATTTAATAATGCATAAATAAGCCTTTCTATCAAACAGTGTGTCATTTCTAAAATTCTCTTAAACTTTCAGATACAAGTACAGGAAAAATCCCATTGTATGTTTCAATCGTGTAGCTGTTGAACATGGTATTTTCAGGATTTGTATTTTATCTGAAAAAATACAGATGTTATCAAAGCCAGAGTGCTTTTCCAAATGCAGAGCTATCCATGGCATGGCTGTGTTTCTCTACTACTTTGTTAATCACAATGAAATTTGAATTTCATATAATGGTCATGTGTTATAAAATATTTTTTCTCTACTAATTTTTTAAAGATTTATTTCTGCATACAGAACTGGGGTACAGGCCAGAGGTGCAGGGGCGATGAGAGGACTCACCAGAGACAGAGTGGGGAGCAGAACAGGCCGACTGATGAAGTACACTGCTGAGGGGAGCAGCGGGCGGGTTAGGAGAGGTGTGCCATGCCATGTGGTCACCTGTGGGACAGGCAGGGATCAGACTCATGCAGAAGTGGCTAATGCTGTGCTTTAACCCGCTGCAACACCAGGGAGGGCCTTTTTTCTCTAATAATTTAAGTGTCAAAGCGTTCTTAGTTTGGAGGCCTTCTACAGATGGCAGTTGGCTGGATTTGGCCCATGGGCTATCATTTGCTTACTCCTAAGTCATAGCTTTCTAATGTCTGCTTTTATTATAATATAAAAACTAGTGCGACTAAATCCTCAAAACAGAGACTTAGAAAATGGGTTTAAAGAGAGGCTGTGTCCAAGAATCTGTACCTATGTGTCTCTGCATCCCAAGTATTAATTTCCAGAAATCAAGAAAGTGAATCAATTAGGAATTAGTCTCAGAAATCACTAAGATTTCTTTTGCAATCAATTAATCTTAGGTCAATAACTTATTAACCTAAGATAAATATTAACCTAATCACTGATATTATTATTAACCTAAGGTTAATAATAGTTAAAACCCATCAGTAGGTTTTAAATGGTCCATTATTTAACATCATTATTGATATTGTCTGTCTAATAGTGAATTGGCCTCTTCTCTATCATAAAAACCCACCATCATCAGTGGTCCATTCTGATACTTTCTTTAAAATGATACCTGAAGTGACTGATTTGGAAAGTACAGAATGATTGAATAATTGAATGATTGAATATACTTTTCAGTTGAATTTCCTGAGAAGGGTGCAGTGGAAGGAACTCAGGGTGGCTGTAATAGTTTATATAATTTACTATAACGTAATACGGAAACAGTATGATATGTAACTATATACCCACATATATATAATTACCCCTTGGTCTTGCTTGACTATGTGTGTGTGTGTGCAGGCATGTATGTACATACATGCGTATATTCAGGATCAAAGCATGAATTTTATGCAGGAACTGATGAAATGTCTTAACATTCAAGTTATCTAAAATGTATATGCAAAAAGGCTAAAAGAGGATCCCTGATCATAAGCAGACCATTTTCTTCTGTAAGCCTGAGGATTTGGATTCTATGAAAACTTGAACTAGCATTTGCATCATACAAATATGCATGCTTAGAGTATCTGTTACATACAAGATACTAACTAATGTGTGGAATAAATTCCCTTGTGTTTTTATTTGTCATATTTAGAACAGCATAATAAGCTCTAATTTCTCAACTGTCCTAAGTGGTCCATGAATATGAAACATGCAATGGAGATGTTTATTTATTTATTATCTTGAGTTTTATGTTCATGACCATATAACTCAGTTTAGTTGCAGTTAAAAAAATTATTTATGCATCTCACAACTCAGGGGCAGTGAGAGGATTCACCAGAGACAGAGTGGGGAGCAAGACAGGCCGACTGATGAGGGGAGCAGCAGGCAGGTCAGGAGAGATCTGTTGGGCCATGTATAACACCTCCGGGGCCAGGGATTGAACTTGCACTGAAGCGGCTGCGGCTCACTTGCAGTGCTGTGCTTTAACCCGCTGTGCCACCAGGGAGAGCCCTACTTGCAGTTTTACAAAATTCTGATTTCCATCATCTTGACTACATTGATTTTGTGCACTTTGATCTTTATTTTGTGTTGTATAAAAATCAATATGCTGATCCACAAACACATTTGCTGCTTGGATAGTAGCTATTTTCGGATTGACTCTTTTTTCTAAGCACAGTTATGACCCTGAGAATCGGTGCTGTATCCTCCTGTTGGCACTTCCCAGTCATAAACTGTATGAAGAATTCCAAAAGTCACGTGAAGGAAACTCCCTTTGTTTTAATTTCACAATAGTGTATAGATTAATAACTATGCTTGTGAGAAAATATATGAAACGTGAGTGATCCTTGTTTTGTTCATCTATTTCCTTCATTTCCCAAGTGTTGATATCAATTGTATGCCATGATTAGGAATTTCATGACTGCAGCCCATATGTGAAATCATCAGTTTGTTAAAATTCTAATCAGTGTAACTTTGCTTTTAAGACAGAGTTTTTAAAGCCTGTTGAGTTGGCTCTCTCTTAGATAAGGTCGTCAAACTGTAACAACTGTTTTCTTTGAGTGTAAAGATTGTATATTTATTTGTCATTGGATACCTGAAGCCCTAAAAAGTATTAAAAAACATCAAGAAAAGTAAGAAAGAAATTATCGAGAATGCTGAATGTAAAATGAGGTCATTGAGTGTGAAATGAAATACATACCTGATGTCATAGATATGATTGCATAAAGATATGAGTTGAATAGTAACCTATATCTAGAATTTATAGATAGCTTTGGGAGGAGGAAAGTAAAAAGGAGGCTTAGTTTAGGTTTAATGTAAGAAATGTTCTGGTATTTATTGCTGAATAACATGAAGCATAGAATGTCATTTCTCTGTGTTCCTATGAGTGTTCTCTGTGTTCCAAGTTTGAGTGGAATGGAGGAATAGATTCTAACTCATAAGGGAGGCGTGAACATCTGGAAAAGATGAATTGATGAGCCGTATTAGAAGTTGTTTTATAAAGAGTAAATGTTACCTATAGATACTTGGGTGAACTGACTTTTGTTATCATGAGAACAGGTAAGGAAACAATGAAAATAATTTACATGGGCAATTTTGTTCTCTTAGCTCCATGGTTAAGTTATGCATATAGGCTGTGTTTGACCATTTGATAAAGCTTTGTGTGACAGTGATTATATCTTCTTGTGCTTCAGATTGACAAGTAGGCAGACCAAGTTGTCATTCTGGAGGACTCTTCCCAGTTTGAGGGGGCTGAGTGTAGGTAGGCAATAGGAAAAGAGCATTCTCTAGTGTCGCTGCATCTGTCTGTTGCATTGTGAGATGAAGTCTAACTAAAGTGATATGACACTGAAGAATATTAACAGATTATATAATTTCAAATATCCAAAGAAGAGATTGTGGTGATTATTATCTCCACTTACTTCATCACAAAGATAAGGATACTAGAGAATCTGGAGAGGTCGATCTTAATGTTAGTGGATAGTTTAGCACACTGAGGTCTTGAATCTAGGTCTCTTAACTGCCAAGCAACCACTCTTTGTGTTATTCTATACATCAACACTCCTTTTCAAAAGCCTGTGCTAATAAATTACCATCTGGTAATCCACATGGAAAGACTATCTTCCTCAAGTGGTGACTGAGAGCTTCTTATTTCATTATATTGTCAATGTTTTAGGGTCTCTAGAAAGCTTAAGGTGTTTAGTCAACTTGAGAAAGAGTTTGCTAGTGAGTAATTTCAAGTACCATGGTAAGCAGAGGAAAAGCTAATTTTGATGGGCCATAGAGTTTATGCAATTTTGGTCCCTATCTATAAGAATAAAGGTTTTAAAATTATAACAACAAAATTAAGTACAGGGCTTTAATAGAAGTCTCTAATTTAAGGGTGCTTAAGCTCAAGCTTCATCAGCCTCTGGTGGTTAGTCAATTACTTTGATTGAAGTAATAGAGTTTTGATTAGACTTTTAGAAGAACATGTCTCCCCAGACAAAGTATTGATACTGAACACAACTGAAGGATGATCTTCTCTCTGGACTTAGGGTGATATACTTCAGTATTTATAATGGATTTCAGCCTATTTTGATTCATTGTTTGTTTCATTGACATAACATTGGTTTCCAGCACTATGTTTTAGGGGTATGAATAGACATGTCTATAAATGTTATGTTTTACATTTGATTTCAAATACAGTTTTGTTTACATATATGAACATATACAGGCAAGTTCAGGCATTGCTTTCCAGTTCTAAATAGTACCGTGCTGCTTTGCATAGTGATTTTGACATGCAACCCTACTTTTTTCCGGTACAAAAGTTTTTCTCTATGCAGTCTTACTTTTGAAAAAGCCTCCAATTATCAACATTTAAATAGGAACAGTGCTTCTGAGGATAGGTGGATGAGGAATTAAATAGATGTGTTAAAGTTACCCCATGTTTCTGCTTATTGTGGAAATAATCTAATTATAAATTATTTGATTTAAGTTTCTCCACTTACAATCTGAGGATAAATGGAGATATCACTTTGTTTCTCTTGAAAAGTGACTTGATAGAAATGGGATCAAGTGAAGTTCAGAAATAGAAAAGCAGGCCTATAGAAAGCAGCACTTCTCAAGTCAGTGTTCAGTGTTAGGATGCCACACGTGGAATGCATGATAGGCCCAGAGGAGACAAGACTAATATACATATATAAAGATTTATTTATTTATGCATACAGAACTGGGGCACAGACCAGAGGCAGTGAGAGGATTCACCAGAGACAGAGTAGGGAGCAGAACAGCCAGATGGATGAAGTATACTGCTGAGGGGAGCAGCGGGCCAGGAGAGGTCTGCTGCGCTATGTGGATCACCCCCAGGCCTGGGGATCAAACTCACGCTGAAGCAGCTGTGGCCAGTGTGCAGTGCTGCACTCCAACCTGTTGCGTCACCAGGGAGGGCCACAGACTAATATTTTACATCAAAAAAATGTTTTGAGATAGCCAAGACCATAATTGGGTTTCCTATTATTGAAAAGAGGATTAGTTGTAGGACATGAATTTATTTCCTTGAAGTAGCATAGTGGGGAAGTCAAGCACAGGGCAGGGGACAAAGGACTTTGGCCCTTTCATTATGCCACTGTCTCTTTCTAGGGTCAGGGGAAGTTGATCCGCCCCACTGTCCTTCCGCGCCTGGAAACATTTGCATTCCCAGGGCCTTCTAATTTGGCTTTTTGTTATGACTGCTTTTTTCTGAGTTATTTAATTAGAATCTGAAGCTTTTGGCAGGAAAATAGTCCACCCAGCATATTTCTAACAAGCAGTGTCTTTAGGGGAGAAAGTGGAAGTGAGCAAATAGAGGAGAAGGAATGCATGATAGTAGCTGCTAGAATATATTAGTTGCAGGCAAATTTCAGTGGGAGTGTCATCACCATGAATTACATTTTTAAGTGAAGTGACCTGAAAAACAAGAATGGGATGGAACAAAGCACATGTATCATTGTACAGAAGATTTGGAATTCTCCCAAGCTCATCATCCCTTAGTGGAGGAACTTACAGGCACCAAGGAGGGGACCTGTGATGATAGAGTGATCTTGGGAGATGTTTTCCAAGGGCAACTTTAAATATTTCAACAGAGAGTGATGTTTGGAAAGGCTTTTCTGTTAGATAAATAAGATTTTCAAAGCATTAGTTAATATGCATCTCATTTTAAGATAATCAAATTGAGGTAGGTCAGTGGATACTGTAAGCATTCTGAAGTGTTAAGTTTCACCAAATGAAACATAGTTTAGCTTTCAGAAAGAACTGTTACAGAAGATAAGTGTTAAATACTAGTTGAAAAAACAGAAGTTTTAGTGGTACTGACAAAGTGTGGATTAAGAGGTCTTTGTAGCTCTTTGGTTCAAAGTGTTTCATTATTAGGAGATGGAAAACAGAAGAAAATGAGAACGACCCTCAGCAGGGAAGAGGTGATATTTTGCTGTTGGGGATGATAATATCGGCATGGTCTTTATCATGTCACTGCATACATTTTAGGTCTAGTAAATACTCAATGATGTGGTTCTCTGCATGATCTTGATGAAAAACTATTTTTTGATCTCTTTTCCTTGAAGCCCATAGGTTTCTCAGAATTAGGTTTTCTGCTGGCACGATTGCAATAATATCTCCTGTAGTTTAAAATTGTGCCTAATTTTCCAAGAACAAGTTGTAAATCCTATTCCATTGCAACGTTAAGCCCAGAGCTTGCACAGAAGTTGACAGAGAGAGACCAGTAGACTAGCTTCGAGGCAGCAGTGTGAAAGTATTTAGACACCATCTTGCTTGAAAGCATTCTTCTTAAGTGCAATCATTGGATATGTTACCCAGGGAGTTAAAACACACGCAGCTAAAGGGAACTAGATCTTTTCAATCTGTCAAATTATGTGTGTCTGTTTCTTAATCATTATTATGAAGCTGTTCTATGGGACTACTTGAACCAAGCTAGCTTTCAATTAGCATGGCATTCTATTGGCAGCTCTAAACTATTGGGAAAAAATATGGTTCTGGCGTGGGCATCATATACCTACCAGTTTATTGGTGTAGCTTCGTGAGTCAATATTTTCAACCTGCTAAACTCTTAAAGCTCTTGCTTCTCTATTTTTCTCTTAAGCTCACTTGGAAACAGCTCTAAACAGAGTAAAACACAACTGTACACCTGTTCCTGTCTTCACCATGTTGGACATAGCCGAAAGTCATACCATCTTTCTGACATAGGGTCAACGGATATGAAACATTTCCATCTTTCTCTTCTCCGCTAAGATGCTCATTTTTTCTTGGGTTGAGCTAGTCCATTTTCCATTTTCCTCTATTGTGAATCTTCCTGCTCTCTTTACATATCTCTTGCACTCTTCTATGTAGCAGTTAGCTTACCTTTTCTAAAAATAATGGCATGTGAATACAAACTCACTTTTCTACCACTACATTGCCAGCCTATTCTCTTCCTTCAAAGTCTTCCTGCTATTACTTGGTGCCAACCACAGCATTTGTGTTTCTATATGCTCTCTCAAAGGCTGTCACTTCAGTAGGCATCACTCCCCTCTCAATTATTCCCATGAGCCTGCAAATATAGTTTTTATCACACATCTTTGGGAAGATATTTCCTTGAGCCATGATCCTGTGGACTTCATAGAAAAACTCCTCTGAGTATTCTTTATTCAGTATTCAGAGATTTGCTATCTCACCTTCTGTTCTTTCCTTAGCTAAGTCTAAAGAGATTTCCATTGCTCACAAACTGTCTGTGTAAGGTTACTAAATGAACACCATTACCAAATCCAATGACCACTTTTCAGTTCACATCTTATCAATACACACACACACACACACACACACACACACACATATCAATTTATACTTTGCATAAATTGATCTAGTGGCTACATTTCCATCTCAAAAAAAAGTTCCTTCTGGTTTTCTTTCTACCTTGTACATTCTAAGTTTACTTTGCTGATTCCTTTTTCTTTTCTTTTTTGGTTTGGTGTCATTATCTTGTAGTTCAAAGCCTCAATTGGAACCTTTTCTTTTTTTTAAACTTTATTTTCATTTTTTTGCATACAAGAACTGGGGTGTAGGTCAGAGGTGCAGGGAGTAAGAGCATTCACCAGATAGAGAGTGGGGAGCAGAACAGGTGGATCTGCTGAAATACACAGGTAAGGGGAGCAGCAGGCGAGACAGGAAAGGTCTGCTGCATCATGTGGGTCTCCTCCCTGGCTGGGGATTGAATTTGTGCTTAAGTGGCTGCGGCTAGCTTTGTAATGCTGCACTTTTATCCTTTGTATCACCAGGGAGGGCCCAATAAATCTATATATATTTTTTTAAATAAAAGAAGTCACTAGGTCCGGCCCCACATTCAAAAGAAGGGGATCACACAGGTCATGAATAACCACAGGTGGGAACCACTAGTGACTCGTATGGAATTAACTTGGCATCTCAAATTCAGACTCTCCGATATGGACCATGTCTTCCTAACACCTTTCCAAACTGGCAGTTTCCCTAACCTGCCCCATCTCAGTTAATGGCCGCAAAAATATATCCCTATTCTCTGCTTAAACCTGGAAGTGATTGCTGATTTCATTTTTACTCCCTGACTACTAACTACACCTAATGTATTAGCAACTCCTATTGCTGTTATCTCTCAATTGTACTTCTAGTCTGATGATTTTTCATCATTACGTTTGTTGAATGCTGATCTAAGCCAGTATCAGTTGTTTAAACTCCTGTATTAGCCCTCAAGCTAAATGGTATTCCTTTTTCTTCCTATTTTTGTCCCATTACAGTCCATTTTTCATATGGCAGTCAAGGCAAACTTTTTTTTTTTAAATATTTATTTGTGCATACAGAACTGGGGTACAGGCCAGAGTCTCGGGGGTGGGGGTGAGAGGCTTCACCAGAGACAGAGTGGGGAACAGAACAGGCAGATCGATGAAGTACACTGCTGAGGGGAGCAGCGGGTGTGTCAGGAGAGGTCTGCCACACCATGTGGTCACCTCCGGAGCAGGCGGGAATCGAACTCATGCGGAAGCAGCTTTAGATTCTCAGGGCTGTGCTTTAACCCGCTGCGCCACCAGGGAGGGCCCCAAGGCAAACTTTTTAATAGGGTATATTATCTTCTTTGTACCTGCATTAGTTTGCCCGCACTGCAGCCACAAGCTGTCACAAGCCAGGTGACTGAACACAACAGAAATTTATTCTGCAACAATTCTGAAGGCTAAAAGTCCATAACCCAGGTGTCTGCCGAGATGGAGGATTCTGGGGGATAATCCTTCCTTGCCTCTTCCGAGCTTCCTGTGGTTGTTGGCAGTCCCTGGCTGGTCTTGGCTCGGCGATAGCGTGCCAGTCTCTGTGTGCATGGTTAGGTGGTCTCCCTAACTATGTCTGTGTGTTTCTGCTTATAAACAAACCAGTCACTGGGCTTAGGACCCACGCTAGTCCAGCGTGAGAACCTCCTAACTTGATTTCACTGGCAAGGACCGTCCTGAACAAGGTCTCACAAAACGTTCCAGGGTTAGGAATTCCAACATCCGTTTGGATGATACTGCTCAGCCCACCATAGGAATCTTTCCAGTCCAAATGTCTTTTTTCTACAGATGAAATAAAATACAAGCCCCTTCATGAGTTGGTTCCAGTCTGTTCTTCATGCCTCACCTAGTGCCCTTTCCTTTGTCGAATCTGCTGCAAGCATATTGATGTTTTGTTGCACAACTTTGTCAACCTTGTTTTCATCTCATCGCCTTTGCATATATTCTTCTTTTTCCTTGGATGATTCTCCCCATCTCTACACGTGACTGTCTCCTCATTATTTTGGAGAAGTGAAAAAAATCTGACTTCTCTGCCACATTCCTCTCTCTCCTGTAATGCTATTTGTATTTTTCTCACAATATTTATCATTAAATGAATAGATCACTTGCTCTGGTGTTGAATTTAAAAGTGATGGAAGAAAGCTCTTGTCTTGTCTCCTATACCCCAGTATCTGTGATATTGCATGACGAATGCTGGTTGTTGAGTTTATACAACCTTTGCAATCTCAGAGAGCTAAACAGTAGCAGGAAAATAGTCATTTTCAAGTACTGATCTACCTCTGGTCTTCTGAATTTGTGGAGGTAGCAAGAATTCATGTGAAATGTTTTAGATGTGGTGGGAAGAATAGTCAATCTTAGAATTCAATTCTTAGAAGAACCCAAAGCAAGTAAAGTCATGCTAAACTCTGGAAGGTTAAGAAGTAACCATATCATACAGACGTAAAGCAATTTATATTCTCTTTCAGATGATAGTGCTGCTCCCATGATAAAGAAGCAGGAGTCTCAGATAGTGAAAACCTTTGAGTTGAGTAGCTGTAGCAAATACCTTCTTGAAAACCACGTAAATAAAATTTCAGTCCATGCACAGATTTTGTAATCACACTCTCTCCAACAAAACAGTAGCAAGCGTGGGTGGGTCATTGGATCTGGGTTGCACATGCTTTTCATCTGTGGATGTAACTGCACCAGAAGTTTCTGACTAGCTCTCTTTTACTTATTATTTAAAATATCATTAGTGGAAGATTGAGAAACTAATTTTCTAGCTGTGTGACCTTGGGAAAGATACTTTATATACACCACCATGGTGTCTCCATGATTGAAAATTTGAAAGGTTTAACAAAATGGCTTATGTACTTAGAAACATGTCTGGCACTTACTAAGTGCTCAGTGAAGGTCAACAACTGTTATTAATAAACATCGTTAGCAGAATATGAAACCCAGATTTGAATGTGTAAATATCATGCAAATGATAGTGATAAACAAGAATATTCCTTTTAAGTTTCTGGCTTCTTCAGTATTGTACGAACTTCCTATTAATGCTATAAGAGTTTGTCTCAGGCCCTCCCTGGTGGCACAGAGGGTTAGGACACAGCACTGCAAGCTGGCTGAGGTGCTTCAGTGCGGGTTTGATCCCTGCCCCGGAGGTGACCCACCTGGCATGGCAGACCTCTCCTGTCTCACCCGCTGCTACCCTCCGCTGTGTGCTTCATCGATCTGCCTGTTCTGCTCCTCACTCGGTCTCTGGTGAATCCTCTCGCTGCTCCAGTACCTCTGGCTGTATCCCAGTTCTGTATGCATAAATAAATGAATCTTTAGAAAAGAGTTTATCTCAAAGTTCAAACTTTGGGGTTGTCAACTGCACAATTCATTCTCTTCCAGTTCTGAAAGTTAAGACTCCTGAAATAAATTTTACAGGACACTAATCGGGGGTCAGTAGGGCTAGTTCTTGAGGGGGCCTCAGGGAAGAATCCATTCTTTTAATCTTCTAGTTTAATCACTCCAGTCTCCACTCTGTTATGATATGGTCTTCTCCCTAACTTGAGTACTGTCCCTAACTCTCCTATAGTGTTTTGTGATTACAGCGGACCCACCTTGTAATCTAGGATAATCTCTCCATGGCACAATCTGCAAATGAATCATACTTGCAGAGACCCCTTTCCCACTTATGATAACATATTCAGCAATTCCAACGAATGAGACATGGCCATTTCGGGACACCATTTTGTCCTGCACAAATGCCTTCCCTATCTTTTCACTTTTGCAGTTCTTTTTTTAAGATTTATTTATTTATGCATGTAGAACTGGGGTATAGGCCAGCGATACAGGGGTGGTGAGAGGCTTCACCAGAGACAGAGTGGGGAGCAGAACAGGCAGATCTATGAAGTACACTGCTGAGGGGAGCAGCGGGTGGGACAAAAGAGGTCTGCTGTGCCATGTAGGTCACCTCCAGGGCTGGGGATTGAACTTGTGCTGCAGCGGCTTCAGAGAGCTTCATAATGCAGTGTTTTAGCCTGTTGCACCACCAGGGAGGGCCTGACTTTTGCCATTATTTTAAAAACAATTACAAAACTTCATCATTTCTGTTTGCTTCATACCAGGTTTCTACTGTGCTCTTGTTCCAGAAGGACAGATGTTTATATTTCTTTCCTTGGCAACTTCTGTGGTCATGCTCTCACTGAGTACAGTACTCAGGAGTGATCACTAAGCATCTTTGTAGAAGACGACCAGATTTTCTGCAGTCCATGGCCTCAAAATTGATAGTGCGGTAAAGCTAATTATTCTGATTAGTGATTAAACTCATGCTACAGTGGCACCAGCCATGCCACAGATCATTTGACAATATCTGGAGACTTTTGCTTATGGAAACTGGAGGAAGGTATTCTTGACATCTGGTGGGTAGCGGCCCTAGATACTGCTAACCATTGTTGCAGTGAAGAATTGTCCCAACTGCTGATTGTGTGAACAGCAACTGGTTTGACAACTCCTACCATATTTACCACCTAAATAATGCTCTTGCTTAGTCCTTACTTTTCAAAGCTTGGTCCATGGCCCTGCAGTTTACATTACCCAGGTAGGTGATTAGTCTCCTTGAAAGCTGCCCAAGAACCCCAAGATGCAGCCCTGGCTGGGGAGCGCTGTTGCAGTGACTCTCCCCATAGCCTGCTCTCTGCTACAACTGTGGGCATCTTGAGTTTGACTGGAGAAGTCAAACTGTTTGCCACATACGACAAATATCAGTCTGATTAACTTACTGCCCAGGATTTCTTGAGAAGCGCAGTGAGTCTAATATGTTGAATTTTAACCCCCCAGAGATGTGAGAAGGGTCAGGTTTATCCCACTGTCCTTAACACTGTTGGCAGGGCGAACACACAAGGAAGGGCAAGTCCCCTCGGCTCCGGTCACGTTTGCAGCCCACAAAAGCGATGCTGGAATATATTTGCTTTTCCTCCCTGGCTTTGTCACTTGCCTCATCCAATCTGCTGACTTTGGAACCCAAAAAACGTCTTTGGTCTGAGCTTTTGCAGCTGAATTACAGTGGAGGGCATGATGAATATGAAAGGTGTGAGAAAGGTGAATTAGAGGAGTGGCAGATGGAAACTGTGTGGTGTTTTTATTTATGCGCTCTATTCCCGTGCACAGTGCACTTTCCATTTCAAATAGTCAGGTTCATCCATTTACTGGATTTTCTCCTGTCACCAAATAAGTATGAGTTGTATAGAATTTTATAGAATGTTCTGGCAGCCTATGGAATATTTCAATTTCCTCAGTCATTCCTAGTAATTTAAGTTTGGAATTATTGCAGACAGTTAATTCAGTTAAGGCTGTTGTTAATAGCCTAACCCTGTAAATGTTTAGAGACTTATCACAATAAAGGATAAAGCACACCTCAACTAAGAAACTTCTGTTTAATGGTAATAACACATATTTGATTTTCTTACTAATCCCCTCTCCCCCTGCCCATTATACTGGTGAGGAGACTGAGATGATGAAACAAAGTATTCTTAAATTGTCCAAGCTTGCACAGCAGGTATGAAGTTGAAACCGATTCAAAACACAGTTTTACTCCTAAGTGTGAGCACTTAACCTCTTTCTTTGCACAGTTCTCACATGCCCTTGATATTAAGCCTTTTGTAAGATGGTATGTCCCTTTCCCTGAGATGGGCAATCCTGCCTTTCCGAGGCTGAAAGGCAGCTCTGCCGTTTCCACATACCTTTATGTATGCTTGTTGGTGATAATGCTATAGAAATGAGCTTTTCTATTCATCTTTTCAGTTCTACTACACTGTTATTTAGCTGCCTTTAATGTGTCTTTATATTGCTGTTCACATGGTTTCTGATTATAACACCATGATACTAAGTAGTGACTAGAACACCGAACGTAAACGTAATCTGCATTGTAATTTCTAATTTATTTCTTTACTTACTTCAAAGCAGTCATTGACTAACTTCATTATAATGCATGGATAGTTATTAAGTTTGCTTTTGAAAAAAGTCATGACTCATAAAGATATAAACCCATGTCTGGGATTTCCTTCATTTACAAATTAAGAAAGAAACTGAAAGAGACGGTATAACTGGTTCAGTGGAGATGTCAATGAACCATAAAGGTACATGCATAAAGGAATTTTAGAATGGACTTATCACTACTGGTCTGTATGTAGAGCAGTAATCAGCTGCATCCCACCATGTACAAATAATTTATATTTCTGTGGGTAAGACTTACTTGCACGGCTGTAAAATAGTATGGTCAAAGACAAAGTTGTACATACAGGATCAGATAATCCCCAGCGGTCCAACTTTCCATCAGAATGATATCCAGTAACTTCTGTGACTTGTTCCAGAGTCTCAAATATTTCGTCAAAGTATTGTCATGTGGGTGCCATTCTTCTGCAGTGTAAATTTCATTCTTTCAATTGTCATAAACACTTAGACTAGGAAATCTGTTGTCTGTTTAGAGGTGTGTGTCATCCAGAATCTAGTTTTTTGGATTCTGATTTCTCTCCTAGTAGCTTGTTAGTGACCCCTTGCAGTTGAGCTTCTGACTGATGGCACTGGCAATGGTTGTAGCAAAGCAGCTAGAGTATGGCTTATGCAGATGACGCCTGGCCTGAAAAAGTATTGCTTCTTAACTTGTAGAATTCTAGTAAATCATCTGGATGTTTGAAAACTTTGAAATAATTCTGCTTCCTTAACATTTTTATTTCTCCAATTTAATTGTGGTATAATTGACAAATAAAACTGACATATTTAAGGCATACAACTTGATGTTTTGATATATGCATTCATTGTGAAATGATCGCCACAATCAAGCTCATTAATATACCACCAGCACTTTATATTGCTATCATTATCTTTCATGTGGTGCTAATATTAAAACCTGCTCTGTTAGCACATTTCAAGTATCTAATATTATTATCTATAAGTATGATGACTTATAGTCACCATGCTTATAGAATATTAGGATTGTGTGAAGAGGGACAGGTCTGAATCTCAGGTGAGTCATCATTTTAATTCCTAGGAAAAACACTCAGTGTCCCTACCGTTTTCATGACTAAAGGAAGTAAAGCTACATAAAATAGCCTTAGATGCTGAAATTGCACAGAATATGAGTGAAAAAAAAAAAAACAAAACAAAACATTATAGGGGCCATGAGGGAAAAGCCTCAACTTCTTAGCTAGCATATCTTACAGGAAAATTCTACATAGACATCTCAATTCTAGTAGAATTGAGAACTAGAGCCCAGAACCCCTGACCTATTTACCTGTTTACACTTTGCTCCTGGAATTTGTCATTTGACATCCTGGCTGTGATAGTTTCCTATCGTTGCTGCTAAACTTAGTGACTTTAAACAACCCACATGTTTAACCTGATAGCTTTTGTGAACAGAAGTTCAGAATGGACTGGATTTGGTGGAAGTCAAGGTGTTGGCTTGCCTCCTTTTCTTCTGGAGGTTCTCAGGGAGAATCTGTTTCCTTGGCTTTCTGGGTTGTTGTAGAAGTCACATAGATTCCTTGGCACTTGTCCTGTTCCTCCATCTTCAAAGAACATCACTCCAACCTCAGGCCTTTGTTTCCATCTTAAATTTCTCTTCCTGAATATGATTCTTCCATTCTTCTTTTATAAGAATGCCTGTAATTACTTTGGGATTCCCTGCATAATAATTTTCCATGTCAAAGTCCTTAACCATATCTGCAGACTCATTCCCAGGTGAGGTAACATACTCAGTGATTCTGGGACTTCAGTTGTGAACACCGCTGTGGGTGGACATTGTTATTCTGTGCACCAGACGACATGTTCTCCCAATCTTTGTTTTAGGCCCAGAATTCCCTTCCCCTTAGAAAGTTTCTCCTTTGTGACCTAGCTGAAGTACGCCTTCATCTGAAAGCCCTTTCCTATGACTTCACCAGACCCAATCTGGAACAGAATTGATAGCTTCCTCCCTGTTCTCCCTCAGCACATTATACTCACGTCTGGCAGTAGGGCCAGTCTAACTAAGTAGGTAAGCATTTGTCTCCTGTAGTGGGCTGTGAGCTTTCCTGATTCGAGTGCAGTGCATGTCTTGGTGGCTCCATTGAACCATTGCAGCGCATCCTGTAACTAGTATATACTTACTATGTGTTTATCATGTGATGAGCTTGAGTGCCAGAATTCAACTGCATGTGATAGCAACAACATTCAGTCTTTCACTCATCTTTCTTTCCAGTCAACTTTATTGTCATATCTTTAAAGAAATAAACTAAAAGTTTGGGGCAGGATGTAAAGAGAGCTGGTATGTACAGAAACTTTTATGGATGACAGGATGTGACTTGAGCCTACAATCATAGCAGTAGCAGTAGTAATGATAGTAGTAGTAGTAGTATTAATTATGATATTAATACTAATGCCGATAGCAATCAATTGCAATAAAAGCAATAGCAAAAGCAGCTTTCATTACTTGAGTTTCTTCTCTGTGCCATGCTGTATCTACTTTAATGATACCTACTTTTACAAAGAATAGAGAAAGCAGTCATGAAGATGTTATTTTCCCTGAATCAAATCACTGATAGGTGGCAAACTGGCATAAGAACCCAAACAGACTGATTGCTTATAACCACTGTGATAAGTTCATTTCACATGAGACTTACTTGTGGTTTATGTGAAGCTGAGTGGTGAATGGTACCTTTAACAAGAAACAGGCAAATGATTTCAGGTCCATCTACCCAGAAACTGAAGCCCCTTGAAATGAGCTTCTATGTAACAATAAGAAAATGCACGTGAAGCTCAGTAAAATATATGTAGTTTGTACTTTGATTTCTGGGAAAGAATTTTAGTTATGCAACAAATGCAGCAAAGCTGGATGTCCATGACTAGACATACTTAATCTGTCTTTCAGTATAAGGTTTAGTAGTAAGTTACCACAAAGAGGTTTGTGAAATTCATTGTAGATTGATCAAGATGTTAAATCTGTGAAATGCTGCATAATTCTTTTGTTTTTCCCTAAGACACAGCATTTCAGGATATTCAATTAAGCATCTTGATGTCACCAAATTGATGCTTTCCAAACCAATTTAATTTCGAGAAACAGATTCACCAACTAGCTGCATGCCTTGTAGAAATGAAATGTGTAAGGAAATAATATTCGGAGCAAGAGAAAAGTAATAAGATTGTTAGGCTGGAAGGTCTTGCAGTGTGTAGTTGGATCTTGGAGTTTCTTGGGCAGCACTGATTAGAGTCACACTGAGAGAGGAACTGATTCTCACTGCTAACCTGAAGGCTGAAGATACCAACTTGAAGCTTTCCTACAGCTCCAGTTAGTACGGTGGCTGGGAAAGGGGATGGGATTTTAGGAATGTGTGACTCAGCCTGGCTCTTTAATGTTGCAGTTCCTCAGCTGTGTCTGATGAGTCGGCTCTTCAGACGATGTTTCATTTATGTCTTTATGTGAACTCAAGGTCTTTGGTTAGAAGACTGAAACAGGCTATCATCCTTTCAAGGAGTTGAGTTAAAATAGCTGCTTCTTAATGCTTATTTTAAAAATTCACTGACTTCCTTGCTGAAATGACGCTGGTGAGACTTTCCTGCAAGTGAATGGATTTGGATTTTGTTTTGTGAATTACAATGTATTTTAACAGAATTTCATTAATGGGAGTGAATTCATGATTTGAAAATATTCAGAGGTACCTGAGGCTCAGGAGAGCAAAAAAAAAAAAAAATGACATTTCAGCTTCCCCATCTTTAATAAAATCATAGTGATTGAAAGCTGAATATGATCGGTCCTCAACTGTCTTGCAAAGAAACTTGTGCTGTCATGGATTGACACTGTATTTGAACTGTGTTCTGACTGCTACTTTTTGAAATTCAGTCTTTTGGCTCTCAGTCTTAAACGAAAGTAAGAGGGATGATTTTCCCAGGAAGACATTGTTCATTTCAGTTAATTTCAAGTGAAATCTTTCCCTTCTTTGGATACCCAAACACTCTGTTCCTTCTAGTATCCCTCTGAGAGCCTTGTGAGACAAAGAACTGATGTGGCTTTTCGCCTAGCTCATAGACGGTGTACTTTATTCCAATAGAAACTAAAGGCTTAAAATTCTCTTGAAGTATCTTTCAGAGTTGTTTGAAAGAGAATTGTAAAATTATAATTCAGTCTTTAGAGGTACAACCTTTGTGATTTCTTCTCAATTAGGAAAAAAAAATGATACTCAATAAAACCATGTTCTATTGCAGCTTGGAACATTAAACAAGTCATTATTTGGTAATTTATATTTAAAACAATTGTTAGTGAAGTAGTTCTTTTGAAGGCACTGTTTCCATGTACTTAAATGCAGTGAGGTTTACATAAAAAGAAATTTTAAACCTTAAGTGACCTTAATGGACCTGTAGAGACATAATATTGGTCGGTATAGCTGCTCATAGCTGCCCTTGCCATAACTTAGGAATTGTAGTAGTAGGAGAAAGATACAACAGGAATTCTCCTCACATTCTTTCTGTGCGTGTGTGTGTGTGTGGGATTCATTGCAACATAACCCTATAATGTTGCTATATGTCTTTCTAATATATGTTTATTTGTGTCTTTCCTTTAGGGAACAGCCTTTAACAGCTGGAAGATGAAAGCTCCGATTCCACACTTGATTCTCTTATATGCTACTTTCACTCAGAGTTTGAAGGTTGTGACCAAAAGAGGCTCTGGTAAGCAGTGTTCCTTTCTTCTCTCATTTTTATGACTTTCAGTGGTGGTGCTGCATTTACGCGCGGGGCACTTGTTGGGAGGTTGTGGAAACATTTTAAATGTAGCTTTTGGAAAAACGTCGTAAATAGGCTTTAAATAAGTGGAGTATACTCATGGGGAATTAGAGATAGGGAAATAGGTTTAAAGCTGTGGCTTATTTCGGTAATTTCTGTGAATCGAAATGGATTCTCTATGAAAAGCTTCAGTTTGATTTCACCTTATAGCATAATCTTCATATAGTTAAGTATGATTTCATTATATATTGTTTTTCTTTTCTAAAGAGCATCCTTTTATTTTTTGCATGGAAATACTGTGTATTTTTTCATGTTTACTTTTACTGCTACCATTTCAATGTCAGCTATGTTCAGGGGATATCCTTTTCAGTGCTGTGCTTCATATGATTTGCTGAATTACTTTGTAAGTGTTTAAGGGAAGCACTGAAGTTATTAAAGCAAATGTCATGGAGAGGCATCCAAATACGGTAGTAGGAAGCAGAGGTAAAATGGAATGGCAGTATGAAAGGAGCTGCTGGATGGAATAGTGTGTGCATGTTACCAGGCATCTTGGTTTTCAGTGGGCTGATGATACTTGGAGATGGTGAAATGTAGGAGGCAAATGAATAAATAGTGTTATGGATGGGATGCTGAACACTATCTTTTGTATTAAGTCGCCAGTAAGATGACACATTCACAGCTGATGTGAGATTACAGAATTTTTGCAGCTGTACCTTTCAGGTATAATGGAAGAGGAGGAGTATTGTGTTTCATTGCTGGAACTGACGTGATCTATGTTAGTTCTAGACAGAGGAGATGATGTGCGAGAGACTGCCGAGTGTCGTGGTCTCGGATTGCACAAACAGAAGCATCCTTGTAATTCAGAAGGGAGAGGGAATGGAAGGGCTGAAGGAGCTTCAGTCCTTCCAATGAAGAGGTGTTAAGTCACATTGATCATATAATGAAAATGACCATGTTCAAGGGAAATAAAGAGCAATTCGGGTCTTGAGGGTCCCAGCAGGGGAGAAAGACCGTGGAGGAAGTGAGTCTTGAGTTCAGAACATTTTGGTAGTTGGATACCTGTGGTACCTACCATTGAGGTGATTAGAGACAATGTGAAAAATAGCATTTCTGTTTACACATTTTATCTGTTTCTCTTGATGGATCTTTCTGAATGAAAGAAAATCTGTGGCAGGATTTTGTCATTTAATGGATTCCTGGTAAATAGCAGATATCTTGATTTCTTTGTCTGCCAATTACCAAGAAAGTCAAGCATACCCAAGGGAGTTAGAGAGGGTGGTAGACAGAGTAAACATGACTGAAGCTGACCCTTCTTGCAACAGTGATAGCTCCTAGGACAGTAATTTACATTAAAAAACAAGCAAACACTCTCTGTGTCTCTTTGGGATACTGGCCACCTAGCTGAAAAGCAATATGCATAGTGTATAGCAAAATGAAACTATCTATAATAGAAATAGTAACTGGATCTTAAACAAAACAAAACAAAACAAAACAAAACAAAACAAAACAAAAAAACCCTCCATTTTCTGAGTTTTTATCCTGGATTATATAACTTGGTTTTTCCTGGGCATGTCAGATCTATGATTTCTTTATTGAAATGCAAATGTGACATATTTTCCCCTATCATGAAGTAGTGGTAACAGGTCCATTCTGTAGAAACTCTAATTTGGGGGCAAGGGAACCTTTCATTAAGTTGAGACTTTGAATATTTGAGAAGCACAGGAGCAAAACTAGGTTTGTGAGACAGTTGGAAAATTTGTATACCCTTCTGCTCCAGAGACCTGAGAAAACCCAATGAGTGTTCTTCCTCAGCTTCAACTTTTATTTTGATGATATGAGTATTTTAAGAGAGTGATGGTCAGATGCTTCCCCAAGTTTGGCAGAAGTGCGGAGACCTTGTTCTTGTGTATCTATGAATGTAGCTACTTGATAACTTCCCAAGTATTTTCTGCAACAACATGTCAGAACGGCAAATAAGGCAGATAATGACATGTATCTGCATCTTAGACTTATTTACTATTCTGTAAAATGTGCTCTAAGTTAGCCTCCTGCCAGTGTCTGTGTTAAGAGCACCATGGATGAAAGTTTGCTAGATGGACATCAAGTGTGCGATTTGAGAATAAGTGCTATTACTTTATCCATATACTTTCACAACCTGCACTCATTTCTGCTGATCTCTGTTACCATGGCACCTTTTGGGAGAGAAGCAGGTATGTAGCTTACTGAAGAGTGTCATTACTGATCTCCACAGATCAAGTAGAGGAGGAGTGCACTTGGTTGGCATCCTCTCTTTAAAAGATTAATGGCTCAATCTTCATGCCCAGCCCAACATATAATAACCAGAGGCACCAAGGCCAGGCAGTAAAAATCACTTTTTGATGTTTGATCTCACACACCAAAAGGACTACTTTTCCTTAGCCTTTCTTCTTATTTAATTCATTCTTCAGGCTCAATTTTATAAATCTTTTGGAAAATTCAGTAAACATGAGTCAAACCCAATGCTTTTCATGGGCCTTTGCTAGAATCTTAGTCTTAATTCACTATGGCCACTAGAATGCCAGAACTAGAGGTTAATAAGCAAGAAAATTTAAATATGATTATAATGCACACAGTAATGCTGGATTTTTATGGCATATTGTCGATAGCATTTACTTTAGATAAACACATATGGTCATTCCTTAAAAACTTAGAAGTATTTGTTTCTCATTAACAGAACTAATTTGAAAGCAATAGGAGCTCTTTATACACAAGCTGGAAATGTTTTATTTTTATCACAATGGCTTACACCCCCATTGCTATTAATTTAAGGAACCAATTAATTATAATAAGGCTGTTATATCATCGTAACATCCTTGATTAAAATATTAAAATTCCATTTTATATTGTTTGTTTTGCATACCACTTCAGGTATGTATCTAATAATAAAGATTTGAATTTGCTCTCGGCTCATGTGCTATAACTTGTGTAAACTTTTAAAATCAAGTCCTTAATATCTCTGGAGGCGGATACTCAGTTTTGTTATGCAATGGACTTTCTCTTAGAGCAATTTTATACCTTATTTTGAGTTTTTATAAGCAGTATTTGAAGAAAAAAAGCAATGACAATTTTTACCTATTCTGCTCAAGTGTGTGAATACTTTAGCAATTCAGAAAGTAAACATTTGAGTTGCTGTCATTTGCAGAATTCTGTACAAAAACCACATATAGAGGAAATAGTTGCTTGGAGAGTATATCTTAACCAGTTTGAAAAGGTTAACCTAAAGTTCTTGTTTATCTGACTCTTGTCTCTTTCTTCATTTTCTTCTTTCTTTCAATCCCACCCTTTCTCTTATGTATGTATTTTTTTTTTTTTTGGCAAATAGAAGAATCTATTTGAAATATTCCCATTGTGTTTTTGTAGACATTTTATGCTATAAGAATACTGTCATCACTTCGTTTGAAAGGTCAGTGTTCATGAAATGTTATGTCTTTACAAGGTCATTGCAAGATAATTGTATGGTCTTTGTGAATAATGGCTGTTGTAAATGTGTTTAATATTTTGTGTCAGTAGGGTAATTTGTGGTACGTTGGATCAACAGAGTAATCATATAAACCATTGAGGAACTATGCATAAAGTATTGGGATAGCATATTTGGGGAACTGAAGTGTGACTTATGATTTGGTCCAGAAGTTTAGAACAGTGAAGAGGAATAAAACTTGAGGTGTCTGGGCATAGTGATTAGGGAAGAGGCAGGGAGTTAGTCCTTTGTCTGTTTCTCTTTGCTTTCATATCCATCCCTAAAATATAAAATATTGAGTATGAGAACAAGAACTCATGTATGTCCATAGACTGCAATGCCAAATGTCATGTGTGTTTCAGGGTCAGAGTTCAGGGAAATAGTCTAATGAAGAAGTAATTGAGTAAATGAGTAGCTTTTATATTCAAGTTGGATTACATAGTGACTGTGCTATAATACCAACAACATGGTGTTAGAAAAATACAGGTAAAATAAAGAAGAAGCTTTTAGGAAAAAAATTTTCTTGTTAAACAGAAAGTAGTATAATACATGAGATTACGAAATCAAAAGATATAAACTCAAAACTTCCAAGTCATCATCGGGGTTTACTGGAAGACAGTGAAATTTGCAAATCATGAGGGCTTTTATGAGTTTGGAGTACAGCTCAAAATATGTTCAACAGAAAGGAAATGATTCTTTAAATAATTATTATATTAGAATTTGCTACATTTACTGCTGCTCTAAATAACTGCTGTCATTATGCAGACATTCTGGTTTTAATTATATTGTTCAGTATGAATGACCCTGGAAAGGATGTAGCTCCTGATTACTAATACACAATAAATAAACAAGTGACCTCCATACAGCCAAAACAACTACAACAAAAGAAAAAAAAACACACACTTATTAGGTTAATTAAGAACAATTAAGTGGTTATACACATAAATTAAAAGGTATATCTTCGTCTAGAAGGTATTTAGGAGACCTAAAATCTTCCTTATAGCAGTCAGCTACAAGAGAGTAACAGGGTCACCCAAGGAGTTGATATTCTCTTTATTCTGGAACCCGACAATGGACACCTGTTTTGTGTAAAATGATTTGGAAGCAATTTTTCCTGATAGGACCAGGAAAACAAGTCTCTCAAGAGATTTTTTACCAAACTCATAAATCTGAGCCAAAATAATTTATGAAAGATGAGGGCCGTTGAATAACTGAAAACATAGTTTAGGTTCTAATCTTTCTGTTTGTTATTTCGGAACCATCTTTTCTTTAAGTAAGAGAAATTATGCTGCTGTGTAAACAAACTACAATTTTACTAAATAAGAGTGGAAAGTCTAGTGGGGTGTTTCAATCTCATGCCAATGTGATTTATGTGCATTATCTCTCTTGGGCATTCCTGGAAGTCGATGAGTTTAATTCCACATGATTAAGAGACAACTTAGTCCCCTAACATCTGCCTTTTATTATGTTTACCATGTGTTTATTCCGAGTTTGTCAAATATGTCAAAAAGTATGAAGCATTTCTCCCTTTATTCCTTCGGGATATCTTACAAGACCAAACTTCCGAGGCATTGTTTCTTTACTTTTTGATGTGAAAAAAAAATACACTTCAATTTTTGTTGGGAAATTTTTTCCATCTCTTTTTTTTCCCATCTCTCATTTTTTTTCTACCTCTTTTTTAAAAATAATTTTTGAAATTACATCTAGAATACTTCAACTTTTTATTAGAGTTGCATTGTTTGTCACATGTAAGTTTCAGATGTACATCACTTAAGTCAACGTCTGTATAGCCTATATTATGTTCACCAGCCTATATTATGTTCACCAGAAGAAAAAGTCTCATTCCATTCTTTACCATATATTAATTTGAATCAGTGTCTTTAATTAGAACAAATCTAACAAATGGAACTTACATCTGACAAGATTGTCAAGTGTCTTTGATAATCATCCTCTATACCTAAGAATTTCACCACAAATTTGTTCAGTTTTAGTTGTGAGTATAATTTTATAAGAGTTTGCATAGACTAATGTTAATGGTGGAGACTGATGTCTGGCTTATGGTGCATTTACTTGGAAAATTCAGTGTAGAACAATCTTGCAAGTTGAATAGGATTTCAGAAGGGATGAGAATGTCCTAAGTTGAAGAACAAAACAGTATTATATAGTATCACAGGAGTAAGAAAATATACTGTGCTTCTGTATAAAGGGTGGAGTGAGAAACAGGATGCCACAGTAAGAAGCTAGTTACTGGAGGGTATATTAACTCACATGAAGGAATGGATGCTCATGCTAGAGATGGCACAGAGCCTGACCCATGAGTAGCTGACTGTAGACTCGAAGGTGATCGATGAGGAGGCTTGGAAAAGGGGCATCCTACAGTTGCTTTAATAAATTATCAAAAATGTAGTGGTGTAAAGCAACACACATTTGGGGGCCTCCCTGGTGGGGCAAGGGGTTAAAGCACAGCACTATGAAACTATCTGCAGCCATCGCAGCACGAGTTTCCTCCCTGGCCAGGGAGGTGACCCACAGGGCACAGCAGACCTCTCCTATCTCACCTGCTGCTCCCCTCAGCAGTGCATTTCAGTAGATCTGCCTGTTCTGCTCCCCACTCTGTTTCTGGTGAATCCTCTCACCCCCTACACCTCTGGCCTGTACTCTGGTTTTTGTACGTGTAAATAAAAAATCTTTAAAACAACATAAAGCCACTCACATTTGTTACCTTACAATTTTACAGGTCAAATGTCTGCAAAAGGCTGACATTGCTGAGTTCTTTGAGTAGGCTCTAGAGAAGCATCTGTTCCAGTTCCCTTTCCAGCTTCTTAATGGCTGGTGGTCTCCTATCATTCTAAAAGTCTGCTCCTGCTGTCAGAACTTCTTTGCCTCCAACTTTTCTGTTTTACTCTCTTCTAAAGGCCTTTTTGATTACAGTCTAGATAAACTAGGATATCTTCCACATCTCAAGATCCTTAATTTAATCAAGTCTCCTGCCACACCCTTTTGTAATGAAGCATAGTAACATATCTTAGATGGTAGGGTGTGGGCATCTTTGGAGAGGTGGGGGCATTATTCTGCCTATTACAACTAATAATTAGCTAACTCAATCAGTCAAGTTTATTGAGAAAGGATTAGAGATTAGAGAAAGGATGGTTAGTCAGGGGTAGGGAAAATAAAAATGGGGAAGTTGAAAAATTTTGATGAAAGGATCATGTGATCTCTAGTCTATGACGAAAGAGAGAGAGGGAAGTTGTTGAGGAGGGAAAAAAACAGCCAAGAAAGAAGGAGAGGAGGCAGGGGAAGAAAAATAACACGTTCTAGTGATGCTTTGGATCCTGATAACTTTTAAGTTTCATGTGAACTTCACAAATACATTTTCAAAAATACCTCGTTTTCTTTGTGGTTTCCTGAAGGAGTATGTGTTCCTTTTAACAAAAATGTCTGAAATGAAAATGATTTTGTGATTTTGTGATTCAAAGTAACAGTGGTGAGAACAGGGAAGAGAGAAGAGAGCAGCTTTAAAGTTAGAATTCATTGAGTTCAATGATTGGATGTTGGACATTTGAAAGGAAGAGGTGGAGAAAATACTTATGCAATTAAGATTGTGATATCATCAGTCATGTTAAAGGGCTCTCAAGAACAGAAACTTGTTTAAGGAGAGTAAGTAGGAAGGTTTCTGTGAATCAGATGATGTATCAAATGAAGATTTGGCATGGAGTCTGAGGGATTTCAGATGTCTTGCAAGGGAGTTTGGATTTTATCACACAGAGCAAAATATCTCAGCTAATTTAGTTACTTTGCAAATCCCTTTAGTACAAAATTTGGTCCGAAGAGTTGGACCACTTTCTTGGCAGATCATTCTTTGAGGACATTATGGTCTATACACACACCGCAATGATGAACTTCCAGGTTGCACATGCAAGGCAGCTACCAAGATGCTTGTATCAGTTCATCAGTAAAGCTTTCTTTACAGAGCTAGGCAAGACATAACCGGTCACACATAACACCGACATGGTCAGCTCTACTTTGGGACAGATAACGCTTCTTGTAGGAAAGGGTGCAGTGGGTGTGGGTTTTCAGAGTTGGGGAGTCTGGCATCTCAGTGAAAATCATACTCAACTGTAGTTAGGGCTTGAAAAGCAGTCAGTGGACTGAAAATATGTTTCCAAAAAAAGAATAAATAGGGTCAAATGAGCACTTGGAAATGTAGTATGAAATAATTTGAGGAGAAGTTATGTTGATGAAATCCCAGTTAGAGAGGTGGAAGAGCCGATTTTTTTTTTTTTTCAGGGAGAGAAGAAATGGAATGAGTTCAGTTTGGAATGTATGAGCTCTGGCAGTCATTGGAAATATTGAGCTGAAGGATTTATTGGTCTGGAGTTGTGGCTCCCATAACAAATTACCCATAGCTGCCATAACAAATCACTACAAACTGGGCAACTTGAAATTTTAGAAGTCTATTTTCTTCCAGTTCTGGGGCCACAGATCTGAAATCAGCGTTATTGGCCAAGACCAAAGTCCTTCTGAAGGTTCTTGGCCAAGACCAAAGTCCTTCTGAAGGTTCTTGGGGAGAATCCTTCTTCCAGATTTTAGGGTCTCCAGTTGTCCCTTGGTTTCAGGTGTATCATTCCAATCTCTGACTCCATCTTCATCTGTTTCCTTTGTGTCTCTTCGAAGCCTCCCTCTCTCAGTGGATTCAGGCTATAGATGGATGATCCAGGATGATCTCACCTCATATTCTTAAGCACATTTGTAAAGTAGCTTAATCTAAATGAGGTCACATTCATAGGTGCTGGGCAGGCATATCTCTTGGAGAGCTACTATCCAACCTACCCCAGAAGTCAAGAGCATCATGACAGTATGAGATTATCCAGAAAGAGCGTGCAGAGGAAGAAGAACAGACAGAAAGGTGAAGGGGAAAGAAGCCAATACTATCCTGAAGAATTTGGCTAAGACAGACGAGTCAGTCAAGGAAAGAGACTATAAGAAGTTAAGAGAGGAGAACGATAACTCAGTATTTGTCTAGAAGCCAGGAGAGGAGACAGTTTCAGAATGCAAGGATGAAGGGGTTAAATTCTGTGGAGAACTGCGTCAGCCAACTGAAAATTGGTCCTCAAAAGTTCAGGAAAATTTAGAGATGGGGATGAAAGGAAATTGCAAAGAAGTTGGTGTCATATTTAAAAAAAACATATATTATTCAAATGAGTTTATTATAAGGGCTGTTTAAGGTTTACTTTAAGCCTCTAGAAATTATTATGTAGAACTCTTAATTATCTACAATGCAATAATTGTACTATAGGAAGAATAAAGTTTTGCTCAGATACAATCTTTGACCTCGATTTGCTATATATTTGCCACAGATGAACCATTTGGAGGTAGGGTGATACTGATTATTCTTAACTCTGTGAAGTTTTTCAACAGTTTAGGATCTGTCTCCTCAGCTGTATTCGCCATAGCACCAGAGTGCCCACAGTGTCCACTGCCCTCCACTGTGTTCTTCACCCACTTCTCTACTCTCCCCCACCGCTCCTCCTGAGGGTGTCAATCTACTCTCAATCTTAGCCAAATGCAGAGAAACAATGCCTGTCTCAGATCTAAGGTCTGTTTTCAGAGGTCAGAGTTACAGTTCATCTTCTCTGATCCTTTGTTTGGTTTCTCTAGATTCCACATATAAGTGAAACTATCAAGTATTTATCTTCTCCTCCTGGCTTACTTTGCTTAGCATAATCCCTTCCAGTGCCACCCTTGTTGCCTCAGATGACATGAGTTTTTCTGGGAGTACCTTCCTGACTGAGTTCTCATTCCCTTACTTAGTACAAATTGATAAGAAAGCAGCTCATATCTGCCACAGGTAACCTTTTGCCGACTGTGGTCGTGTGAAGGATACTGACAGTCCAACTTTTGTCTGTGATGGTGACCACTAAAATCACACGCTTTGAGTCCCTTTCCAGCAGGGATTTGGGTGGTTCTAGGGTGGTCTGAGGAGTGTTTTCAAACTTGCAGGATTAGAAGCCAAGAACTTAGGTTTCAGCCCAGCTCCTAGTCAGTCTTGTTGATTGGGACAAGTCCATGAACACTTGAAGACTTTGGATTCTTTTTTTATAAAGGAAAAGTTTTGAACATCAGTAGCTACAATTTCATCCTTTTGTTCAAGTCAAAAGCATTTATTGAAACCTAGTGTTTAGTCAGTAAAGTGATAAGATTTCTCTTATTTGCAAATCCATCAAACAGGTGTTAGATGGCTGGAATTTGTGTTCAGAGTACTGGAGACCCATCCTGGATGATGTGTAACTTTATGCTGCATGTTTTTTTCCTAACGCCAAAGAGCACAGGTTGTTACCAATTTAAAACAGGGATTTGATTTTATTAATAGAAAAACTATGACTTTTGGGCCTCCCTGGTGGCACAGGGGTTAAAGAGCAGCACTATGATACAGCCTGAGTTTGATCCCCCCAAGGAGGTGACCCACAGGGCACAGCAGACCTCTCCTGTCTTGCCTGCTGCTCCCCTCAGCAGCATATTTCAGTCGATCTGCATGTTCTGCTCCCCACTCTACCTCTGGTGAATCCTCTCACCACCCCTGTACCTCTACCCCAGTTCTTATGTGCATAAATAAATACATCTTTAAAAAAGAAAGGAAAAAAGTATGACTTTTAGTCATGTAAAAAATTATATGATACCTGGCTACAAAGCTAGAGTAAAAATAAGGCACTTTTTCTATCAGGTGGTATTGTGTCTAAATAAAATTAGTTATGGCAATTCAAGACACTAAACTGTGTTTCAGGCTATTTTTTGCCTATTTACAGCAAATTTCCTTTTGTAGAGGGTTGTCTCTTAAGACATCTAGAGTGCCGCCTTGCATGGAAAATGTTGCCTTCAGGCAATGAAAATGGGTAATTGCCAAATTTTAAAATCTCAGAGGGTTATATAAGTATGTATATTTATTTTAAAGGTAACAAAACTCTCTTGTGGGTATCTTCAGTACTATTTAATTATCTGCATTTTACTAAAATATTTCACAACTGACATCAATACCTTGATTTCAGTAGTTTTGTCATTGGCTTTTCCAGTTACTTGTATTCCACAGATCACATAAGTATGTTATTAAATGGTAAAGGAATTTATCTTATATCAATAATGAGAAAAGTTAATATTTTCTGTTCAGTATGTTTTTGTAGCAGAAAAAAAGAACTTGCAACATTAACTGGACTCTCCACTGCCATCTGGTGGCTGCTCCCAGCTGGTGAAAAGGCAGTAACGACCTCAGAAAGCAGAGAGAAAACAGGGGAAGAAAACTTCTAATGAATCCCTGTTCAGAAATTATTTTAATTGGCCCTATTATGGTTTTTTTTTTTGGACCACAAATTTATCTTCTTCAGTTTATTGCCTTAGATTAAAAATAGTGTACAGATTTACAGGTTTTATTTTTATAATAGAAATATTCACTGACTTTTTAAAGGAGACAGAAACAATATTATGTTTTTCATGATATAATAGTCAAGTCAATTTACAATCGTCTCTTCTCAAATTTCAAATTTTATTGACAATGGCGTTCATATTACAAAGTATCTAGAACACTCATTTTAATATATTGCTGCCCTTAAGGTTTTGTCATTGTAGCGGTTCAAGTGTCAGAAGGAGTCATTACAGATTTTCCAGTTGTTTACTAATAGAAATGAGAACTGCTGGTGGGAATATGGATGAGAAGCACATGGAACCTGCTTACATTTTCCTGCTGGTCCAGGGCACTGGCCTGGGATCCGAGGTGCATGTCCTGAGGATAACTGAGCTAATGCAGAGCTCCGCTCACTAGGTGAAGGCACGTTGAAAAAGCTGTTGCTCTTATCTGCATATACTAAAAGCATGCGGTCCAGGTAGAAAAGAAATTCTTTGTTAACGAATTTTTTTTTTAAAGATTTATTTAATATATACACACACAACTGGGGTACAGGCCAGAAGTGCAGGGGTGGTGAGAGGACTCACCAGAGACAGAGTGGGGAGCAGAACAGGCTGACTGACAGAGTACACTGCTGAGGGGAGCAGCAGGCAGGTCAGAGGTCAGGAGAGGTCTGCCACACCATGTGGGTCACCTCCGGAGTGGGGATCAAACTCCTGCTGGAGTGGCTTTGGCTTCTTAGTGCTGTGCTTTAACCCACTGTGCCACCATGGAGGGCCCTTAAAAAAAAAAAAAAAGAATTTACTCTTTCTAAACTTTGAAGAGAATGTCCACATGTTTCTAGTTATGAGTACTAATAGATAATGTATACAGCTCTGGTGGTGTTTCTTTACGCTTTGATGTACTTCTGACCTAATATTACGTGGGAATATCTTCATTTTCCCAAAGGACAAAGTAATATATTCTGCATACAATTATAAACCAGAGTTATTTAATCCCCTACTGTATTATGTACTCGGTAGCATTGAGTAAACTTCAACTATCTTGGGTATCATAAAGATTTGACTCTTGGAGTCCTCATTCAAGAAATAATCATCTAGGAAGATTTAGGAACAGAAACAGGTAAAACAATGTATCTTCGTTAGGTTTGATTGCTTCATTCTTTATTTTCCACATCCAGGAATTGCATTCTGAAAATTATTTATACAGCAGCGCCCCCCCCCATAGCTTTGGTGGTTAATTGTTTATGAAACATTTGGGAGTACTTATTTTTGTAGCTGCGTGCTTTTGCACATTATACAATCCATGTGTCTGGCATAACTTCGGAAGTGGTGGTGCCAGCTGCATGGCCCTGCCCTATTCACTAGTCTGTTCTTATTCCTTGCATATTTTGCAAATATTTTCAAACCATGCAGACCATAAACAAGCAATTGGACTGGATTCTCCAGGGAATGAAAAAAAAAAAAAAGATGAGCCAGCTACTGTCTGCATTGTTAAAAAATCTTGCAAAAAATAAGTGATGTTGAACTACAGAGCTGTAGTGTGTTATTTTGCTGTCATTGCTATAAAAATCACTGCAAACGAAGTCACTTGAAGTTACACATGTTTCTTAAAGTTCTAGAGATCAGAAGTCCTAAAATCAAGTCGTCAGCAGGACTTAATTCTCTCAGGAGGCTCCAGGGGAGAATCTGTTTCCTTGCCTTGAGTTTCTAGAAGACATCTGCATTTCTTGTCTTGCGGCTCCTCCCTGAATTCAAATCCAGTGGAAAAACTTCCAAACTCTCCCTCTCCTTCTGTGTCACCTTTCCTCCTGCTGACTTTTATACTTCCTTCTTCCAAGGATCCTTGTGATTGTATTTCAACTCCAGTGATTGAACTAGAATCATGCCCATATCTCAAGATCTTTAATCCTATTTGCAGTGTCCCCAAAGCCACTTGAGTACCATGTTCTCTGGCTCCAGGAACTAGGATGTGGGAAATTTTCAGGGACGTCATTCTGTCTATCCCAGAAGCACACGAAGAGTGGCTTTTACATGAACAAGGTAGACATGGCTGCAGTATGTGTACATTAGGGCACAGTAATGGTGCAAGTGGAGGGAGGGAGTGTGTCAGGATAAATGGTGGAAAAAGATAATTAGGGGCCTCCCTGGTGATGTGAGTGGTTCAGACACAGCACTATGAAGCTATTGCCAGCCACTGCAGCAAGAGTTGATCCTTGGCCAGGAGGGTGACCCATGTAGCACAGCAGACGTCTCCTGACCAGCCCACTGTTACCCTCAGTAGTCCATTTCTGTTGATCCTCCTGTTCTGTCCCCCACTCTGCCTGTGGTGAATCCTCTCACCCCCACACCTCTTGCCTGTACCCCAATTCTTGTACGTGTAACTATTTTTTGTTTAAGCAGGAGCACTAAGACAAGGGGCTTTGTATGATTTGACAAGCAACGTGATTGTTACCATCTTGAAAATAATGAGCCACTGAAGAGATTGATGTATAAGTATGGTAGCAGTAGCCTGATCATGTAGATGGGAAAGAACCCTGAGACTAGAGGTTGGGAGATGAGATCAGTTGTTAGGCGAGGTATTGTGAATTGAGGCTTTAACACTAGCCCAGAAAGGGACAGATGGGTTGGTTGCCAGTACAATCTAGAATTAGTAAAGAACTAGTGGTTTATTGTGTACTTGGAGAGAAGGGCTAAATGGTCTGTAATGTCAGCTTTATTTGCTAAAATAAAAAGTCCATTGAGTATTAATAGCTAATGTTGCATTTCTAGACTGCGTATGTCCTGGTCAGATACATAGTTAGGTTTCTAGTATGCGTCCTTGTGATTTTGCTTCAAGACTGATCCAGTCTTCATCTGACATCAGAGTCTTCATTTGCGAGCTGAATCACTCTTGTGTAGTATCTCTCTCACACAGAGCATTTTCCTAATACTGATAATTCTTCCTTAGAGTTCTTTCAGTTCTCTTTTATGATATGTGCTTATAATGGAGGATTGTATCAGTGAGCCATCCTTTGCTGATTTCAGCAAAATACCTGAAATGAACACAGAGCAGAACATTTTTCAAAGTGTCAGGCTTCTTTTAAAATAGGGTGGCATGTGATGTATGCATACCTGCCTGCATTTACACGCAGACACCCACATACCTCACATGTCTGCATGCAGATATATCCAGTTAACTGTTCATTCACGAAACACACACTTGTCAAGGAACCGCTATGTACCAGGTGCTCAGGATTCAAAATGATTAGGATCTGTGATTGCTGCGTTTTTTAACATCTGTGTTTTATTTACCCAACTAAATAGTGTAAGCTCATTGAGTGCAAAGATATCTTATACATGTTTATGTATCTGTCTTTTAGAATCACTGTGCTTCACGGAGTCATTGCATAATTAGTACTCAATATTTGATTGCTGGATTTAAGCATGTTGATGAATCTTGTCACTGTTCTCTGCATTTTCCTGTGGTAGTTTTATGTGCATGTTAGTACCCCCAGGACTGGAAGGGCCTTGAGGAATCAGCTCTGGATAGCTGAACTTCAGAACCTTTATAAGCCCTTGCCGAGGGTCTCGAATTTCACATTCTCTGACTAGTTGGTAGCAAATGAATGAAGGCAACTTACATGAAAGGGATAGCTTTTAGTTTGTTTACTTTTAGGTTACCTTTCTCTGGTAAGAGATAATTAAATTTTATCCTTACCTGGCACGGTGATCTGACCACTCATTGTTCCTGCATGTAATTCATGGCTGTGATTGTAATAGCTGAAGGCAGAAACACATGGGAAGTGGATCTTGAGGTGGCTGCTCAGAGGACAGCTTTTCAGTTACTTCATTGTCAGGGGCCTGGTGCAGCCTTTTCCTCAATCTTATCCTTGGAGTTTTGACAACATGTGTGCATATGTAGGTCATTCCATGAAGGAGGACGAGATATAGGAAAGGAGGATGGGCGAAGGGTGCCTGCCAGGATGGGGCTTGAGCCAAGGCAGCTGCCTCCACGTGTCCCAAGACAGATCGCAGCAAACCCTGGGAATGCTGGTGAAAAGAAGTGGCCTGCAACATCGAGGGTGTTTTATTTTAATTCAGAACATGAATTAGTTCAATTTGGCAACTTGCACATTCATTCTGCCTCTCTGTAACTGACATGCCGCTCTGCAATGAACAGTGGTGACTTACTGTTTGTTTCAAAGGCATGTTTTTGCTTCTTTGGGAGACGTGCTTGGTTTGTTTTGTTCAATTTTTAATGATACATGATTTTATTTTAAATTTCTTTGGAAACTGCTTTGTATCCTAGGGTTTCCGGCTTTCTATGAATTGAGAGGAGGTTATTACCTTCTAAGTTTTCAATTAGGAAAACAAAGCAAGTTTGGAAGCTCCATTGGGATCTTGTAAACCCTCTCAAAGCATGTTCTGAATGAGACAATTTCTGTGCAACTAGCTCTAATTGTCTGAGATGAGACAATCGACAGAAGCTAATTGGAGAGAGTCTCTTTCTGCAGCATGCATGGAATTGATACAACAATAAGTTTGCATCTTTGGGTTGTTTTGGGTTTGTATTTTATGTTGGGGGTTTTCTTTATCGGCTTCTTGGTCCACCACCATTCCTTTCAATTCCTAGCACTTCTCAGGGAAGTTTTTCTCAACTTAAACTTACTTATTCTTCAGTGGTAAGGTTCAGGCTGTGGGTTTACATATGGCACTTTCTAAAACTTTGCACAGTGTTCCAAAATCCTCAGTAACTTTTTTATATGATAAGGATAAAACTGTGTAAACTGAGCAAACTGTGGCATTACCTGCATGTGATGATAAATTCTGTTTCAGTTTAATGTTTGCATTCTGAATTACAGCTGGTAGGTAGAGAATAGTATTTATCACACTTCTTTTCTTATCACCCCCTGAGTGATTACACTGTTGACATATTCTGAATTAGAGAAGAACATATGCTTGACTAAATTGATGCCTCACATAGAAAGTTGAATATAATGAATTTCATTTGTGCGGTTATTTTAATTTTTGATTACATTCTTTGGTTTTAGTTTTATGTTGTTTACGCTTCCTCAAATCTGTTCCTTCACAGCTTAAAAAATAAAAGACTTCTCTGAAACTAACCGTGCAGACTTCTTATCATTCTTACTTGAAGAAATCAGTCTCAGCATAATGCAGGGAAAATATTGAAACATTATAGATGCATGCTATTAATTATCACCCTCAATTTGACTTACAGTTTATAATCATCATTAGAATAAGTAAGAAAAAATAGGGTCATATTGGCAATTTTTGGATATGACTGGGAGGTTTTTCCAAAAGCCCCTGGTGTCAGATAATCTTCTCTGCAAATCTTCCGGTGATGCCTGACAATTCCAGAGGAAATCTCTCACCTCAGGTGGAGTGGAGGAGAAGAGACTCAAGGGGGAGGTAGCTGAGAAGGCAGAGTAGGGAAAGTTTCTGAGGGCGAGTACTGTGTGACCTGCAGTGATCTAGTAGAAACTTGTGCCTTTCAACCTCTCTTTCCTGTGCCCAGTGCCACACTTTGCTATCACATCCTTTTGTGATAAAATCAAACCGAATTTCCTCACAGTAGGAAAAGGTAGGAATTAATGAGGACAGCACAAAGTGCCAGTGGATGAGACTCCTTAAACATGTTTCTGTTGTTCAGAAATCTCCAGAAAAAGTTCAAGACCAGGAAAAATGATGCTATAGCCAGATGTTTTGAATTAAGGAAGACATCTAGATGCTGTTTGAGATTATTTTTAAATGAGAACACTTAGTTCATGTCGCCATGTGGTTATACCACACCATCTGTAAATTAGTGTTCAATGACAAATTATTAAAACTTCTATTCAAACTCATGATCAAATTTAATTTAGGCCCCGCATCTCTGGAAATTGCAAACAAACTAAAAAAACATGAATTTGTATTAATATGTGAAGAGTAAAGAATCTGCTTTCATGTGTATACAGTGTAAATGCACATTCTACTTTTATCCGATTTAGTTATTATTTAAATGATTGTATAGGTATATATTTATATATTTTGATACATTAAATACAGTGGTACTACTTAAGCTATGTGATTTTAATAAGAAAAATATTTTGCAAAACAAATTTGTTATTCATTGGAAACAGACACACACACACAGTTGAGAGGACTTTAAAGTTTGTACCCCACTTTGTCACCACAAAGGAGTTACATTACCTTTTGTAATTATTATTTATGGAAGAAGGGGGAGATAGCAATCAGTGGATAGGGTAGAAGACTTTCAGTGGTGCTGTTTTTGCCCCTAAATAACCTCGTAAGTTGTTATAGAGCTTTAACAATTTTAAAGAAGTGTTTTGTTAAAGAAAAATTTGAATCATGCCAATGGAAGAGTAAATAAATTTTCTGTCCATTTGTACACACTCTTAAAGTCTTATATAGCTGAATTGTTTTTAAAGTGATTGGGTTGTGTGTTTTACTTAACAGAGCATTCTGGGGGTTATTAGAACATGTGCTACTGCTCTTCAGAAAGCAGATGACCTTGTAATTTATTTCTGTTTAATACCCTTCAACATATATTTTTGAGGTGTCTTCTGTGGGGCAGCTACTGTTCTCAGCCCTGGAGATGAAAGGATAGGTTTGGTGTGCATAGACACATAGCATTACAACAAGACAATTTTACAATATTTCATGCTGTGAATGAACTTTTGAAACAAGGTGTCCTAATCATGCTTGGCCAAGCTAGCTGCTTCAGGTAGGGTGGTCAGGAGGCTTTTCTTTGAGGAGATATCATTGTATTGAGACTTAAATATGAATGAAATGCTCATTATATAAGTATATGGGGAAAGCTCATTCGGCTCGAAGGAATACTGAACACCAAAGACAAGCAGCAGGATCAATTGACATTTATAAAAAATATAACAGAGGGAGTTAAGACTGACAAGTAGTGACCAAGAATCATACAGTGAATCAACGAAGAGTTTTGAAGTTCTGTAAAGCAATGACTGGAGGAGTGAAGTGGAAGGAGATGTTGGAGCATTAGCTGTGAGCCTGCAGGTAGTGATTTAGAATTTGCATTTTATTCTCAGTGTAATATATATGAATCCAGTGAAATCTGGGAGCTGGAACTATGATAAGATCCTATTCACACTTTTAAAAGTTTTGTTTGACTGTGGAATGAAAGGTTTTTGAAGTCCTTTTAGCAAGAGAAGACAGCATTAGAGAACTAGTGAGTAGAATGATTTCAGTTGGTGCCGTTTTTGTTCTTGAATAGCTAGCTAAAGCATTACAGGGAGATCAGAATTTATCTCTTTTAGGTCTAGTATGCTGAATTGAAGATGAAGAGATAAAGACTGGTTTGGTTGACAGTTATAAGTGAAACCGGACGGGACTTGATGGATTGGATGTGGAGGATGAGGAATATATACTGGATGACACCTAAATTTTTGGAGCAACTGTGTTCATGGTGGAGACATTGACTGAGATGGAGACAGTTATTAATTTTGGGGGAGGCAGAGGTTATTAATTTTGACATAATAAATTTGAAATGCCCACTTAAACGTCACAAAGATTTTTTTTAAAGATTTATTTTATTCATACAGAACTGGGGTACAGGCCAGAGATGCGGAGGGTGAGAGGATTCACCAGAAACAGAGTGAGGAGCAGAACAGGCAGATCAACGAAGTACACTGCTGAGGGGAGCAGCGGGCGGGTCAGGAGAGGTCTGCTGTGCCATGTGGTCACCTCCGGGGCAGGCGGGGATCGAACTCATGCGGAAGTGGTTTAAGCTTCTTAGTGCAGTGCTTTAACCTGCTGAGCCACCAGGGAGGGCCCTTCACAAAGATTTTTTAAGGCATCTGCAGGTAGCTCATTAGGCAGGGCAAGGCTGGGTATCTAAACAGAAAGAGTCACTGGCATGTAAATTGTACTTAAAGCTGCTTACCTGGATGGGATCACTCAAGCTGAGTATAGTAGATAGAAAAAAATAGAGGTCATAGATGGGGCCTGAGGATATTTCAGGATTTCAGGCATTGGCAGCAGGAACTCTGAGATGTACTTCGGATGGGATAGGAGCAAAACTGAGTGTGATTTCATGATAGCCCAGAGTGATTCAAAAAGGATAAAATCAAATGCTTGAATAGAACTGAGAAGTGGAATAATGTGGAGATATTGTTGCTCATTAGATTTGGACATACATACATCGATAAGTAATAGAGAACAATTACTTTTGAATGCACATGAGAGAAAAGTAGGGAATGATGGCTGGACAGAGGCCGAGGGAGCCAGTCTCTGGGCCTTATTTGCAACATTGGTGTCATTGAAGCATATTTAGCGTCCTCCGCTGTGCACTGGTGGAGGTTAATATGCACTGCCAGATCACTGCCGGATAGCTCCAGGTCAGTATGTAGGCCAAAGGAAAAGTGAAGAGAATGAAAGCATAGTGCTCAAAGTATTTTAGGATAAAAAATGAAGAACTAGTTCACATCAAAGGGATAGCAA
Organism: Condylura cristata; assembly: GCF_000260355.1. NCBI lineage: Eukaryota > Metazoa > Chordata > Mammalia > Eulipotyphla > Talpidae > Condylura > Condylura cristata. Next base: position 13,875,959 of record NW_004567128.1, read on the forward strand.
TTTCTTTCACAAACACATACTCCTCACGCCCACTGTCCTATTAGATCTATTATGTAATGAAGAGCTGAGTTAATTATTCCTGCCACCTGCAACTAATGAAATTAGATATGAAATTTCTGATAGGTACAGATGGCCATTTAAAAACAAACAACAACAACAAAAAGTGTCTCTTTTTTTGCTATCAGTGGGGCAGATTTCATAAGTTAGAAATGTTCAGATCATGAGATAAATGAATGACCATCCTTCCTCATAAGTATAAATAATAAGCACGGGCGATAACTACCTCAAGCTCAAATAAACTACATTTTATTTAGATTTTGAGTCTAAATAATAGCCAGTTAAGTGTACCATGCAGACACATTGTGATTTAAAAATTGTTTGGTAGAGGTTTAACCTAGTTGAATTATTCCAGCTTAAAATTTTGGTGTGTCTTAATTTGATGCAACAAATTTATGCAAATATATTTTAAGCTCAGGATATATATAAAGTAGGATATGAATACAATGTGTAGAGGTAAATAATAAAGCTGTCAATATTATAATGGAGTACCTGGAAAAGATGCAACCTGTTGTACTTAATAATGTATACCTTTGATATGTTGTAAAACATTAATTATGGCAAGGAAATAGGGAAAATAGGTGGTAATGGGTGTCAAAATTCTATTTATTTTATATAGACTGCTGCCAATATTTTCAATACGAGGATTGTTAAAATAAGGGTTTAGATAGCTGTAAGAAGATGCAGGCAGGAGATTAGGAATCCAGGTAGATATTCATGGCAAGATAAAGGTCGGATAACACAATAGAGAAGCAGAGAGAGCTTGGTCTGTGTGAAGAGATGAAGGAAAAAAATCTCAGCTCTATAGTGTGATTAGAAATGTATCAATTAAGCCTAGAGATAAGGAATAACAAAAATTAGGAATCTGTTCAGATCACATATGTACCAGTGCGATGAATATTTTACACCTCACTGTGAAAACAGGGCCTGGATGGGACTTCAGATGACCAACAGGGAATTAAGATGACTAACAAGCTGAGGGAGGCCCAGAACCATAAGAATTCACTGAAGAACAATGTTGAACAATATAATATTAAAGTCCATAATGTCAAAGCCCATGTGGTATAGCTCCCTCATGATAGATGAAATAAAGTGGTTCAGCTGGTTGAATGACCCGGTTGGTTGGACCATCAATGATGATGTGGTTGTGTTTGTATGAGCAGTTTAGAAGAATATATGTGGGCTAAAAAGAGATCACAGCTGTAGGTTGGAGACTGATCTTTCCACATCACTCTCTCTGCAGGATGCCGGGGAGAAAAGAAATTGTTGACTAGTATGACAGAGATCAGCATCAGTATCATTATTGCATAGAAATTCTTGTGTAAAGAAATGATTTGTGTGCCCATCTATTTAGTTTTTATTGGTTTTGTCCATACAGAATGATATACCTTATTATATATAGATTAGAGAAAACCCAACTGAATTTCAGAAATCACAAAATGCATAATTGAAACTTATGTTTTAATTCAATTATATTGATTTACCATGACATCATTCTTTGATAAATAATTTAAGAGTGTCAACCTTCTGGGTTTTGCAAAAGATATACTTTTGGGCAAACTTAACTACATATTTTTGGATCCTTACCATTTTCTTCTCTTGAATATAAAAGATTTGGAATATGTCTTGACTAATTTTTTACTTGTAATTAAAATGTCAAATTTCAAGTTGTTAAAATACATCTCTCTCATACTGATAATTTTTTTCTCTTAAAAAAGCATTTATCTGTTATTTAATTTCATACATTTTAGTTAGCTTAGGCAAATAGAATAAAGGTGATTGTTATCATAATGTGTCCGTAAGTGAACATAGTTAAATATATCTAAAATTCTTTGTGCACAATAATATATGTTCATAAATTGGAATGTGTAAAGAATGAAAAACAAGTATATTCCCTAAAATAAAAAGTACAAACGTAAAACAAAATTCAGCTGTTTGAAAGAGATGCCTACAGTTAATACTATACACAGATTATCGCACAGCTATTATAAAAGTCACCTTTGGGTGTCATATCCTCAGGCACAATTAACTCCGTCAGCTCACCAAGTGTTACCCTTCCTCCACAGCATGTCATGTTACCAATTCTATTTTTATTTGTATCACTCATGGCCTTCTGAAAGCATTTTAAAATTTTTCTTTACTTTTTTTTTTATTCTTCCCTCAGGTATAGCAAAGTTTTTCTTTTGGTTCACTCCTGTATCCCCAGAACCTAGAAGAATGCCGTCTTCGTGTTTGGTGTCAGTGAAATTAATGCTGACATTTTTCTTCATTGTAATTTCATACAGAAATTCAAGTCTATTTCTACTGATTTTTAGATATTTCTTATTTTCTAATTCATGCATTTTTAGTGCTATTAATTTCCCTCTAAGCACTGCTTTCACTGCACCCCACACATTTCGCTAAGGTATATTTTATTGTCCAACTTCACTATAATTAAAGTTATACTTGAGACTTTTTTATTTTGATAATGGATTATATAGTTTAAATATAAACAACACAAAATATGTGGAGATATTTCAGCTATCTGTCATTCCACTTTAATGTCATTATGGTATGAGATGATGCATTGAGTGATTTATATTTAGCATTTTTAGGTGTATTCATAGGTATTTAATATTTTTTGGTGTAATTGTAAATGGGGTCACATCTTAAATTTCTTCTTTTATCTCATGTATATCATGACAACTGATGTATGCGTGTTGATTTTATACTTTGCCACTTGGCTTAAATTAATTGTTTCAGTTAGTTTTTCTGTAGAATCTTGAAGGTCATCTGCAAATGATGATAGCTCTCCACTTGAATTCCTATTATATCTTTCTTTTGTCTAATTGCTCTAGCTACAACTTCTAGTAGTATATTGAATAGCAATGGTGAGAGTGGATCTCCTTGTCTTGTACCAGATCTTAGTGGAAAAACTAATATTCTCAGCATTGAGAATATTAACTATGGGTTTGTTGTAAATGGCTTTTATTATGTTATGTTTTGTTTACCTCCAATTTTTCAAGGGTCTTCAATATGAATGGTTGTTGGATCTTATCAAATACTTTCTCAGCATCTCTGATATGATCATGTAGTTTTTGCTTTTGCTTTTGTAGATGTGGTGAGTGACCTTGATTGATTTTCAAACACTGAACCATTCTCGTATTTCTAATATGAATCCCACTTTGTCATGACATATGATTCTTCTAATACATTGTTGGATTTGGTTTGCTAGGACTTTATTTTGGATTTTTGTGCCTGTGTTCATTAGAGAGGTTGGCCTGTAATTTTCCTTTTATGTGAGTTGCCTTTGTTTGGTGTTGGTATTAATGTTAACCTCATAAAAAGTATTTACAAGTATTCCTTCTTTTTCCTGTAATAGGAAGACTTTGAGCAAGATAGATAGACATTAGTTTATCTCTGAATGTTTAATAGAACTCACTTGTGAGTTCTGGACTCTTATTTTTGGGGAGAGTTTTTGTTACTCTTTGAATATCCTTGTTTGTGATTGGTTTGTTCAGGATTTCTGTTTTTGTTTGTTTGTTTGTTTGTTTTTTCCTATTCAGCCTTGGATGATTGTATAATTTGGTGAATTTGTCCATCTCTTTGAGGCTATTAATTTACTAGCAAATATATGCTCATCATATTCTCCAATTATCCTCTGAATTTTGGCATTCTGTTGTGATTTCTTTCCTTTCATCTTTGGTCCTCTTTATATGAAATCTCTCCCTTATTTTCTCGGTGAGCCTTGCTAAAGGTTTTTCTGTTTTATTTTATTTTTTTTCAAAGAACCGGTTTTTGGCTTCATTGATCTTGTGGACTGTCTTTTAAATTCCTATTTCCTTTACTTCTGCTTTGATTTTTATTATTTCTGCTCTGCTGCTGGCTTTTGGACTTGTTCTTCTTTTTGTAACTCCTCAAGTTGAGAGAAGTTATTTGAGTTCTGAAAGGCTTCTTTGAGGGTACTAGTCCTCAACTGAAATTGCCAGTTAATGTAGAATTTTATATCCTTTGTGAGAATTGGTAAAACTGCCACCAAATATTGTTTCATTCAAGCCACAAATGTGACTCAGAGCCAGTGGGAAAATTATACAAAGCCATTCTTGAAATAGTAGATCCACTTGGCAATGGTTACTGAAACCAGTCGCCACACTACGACCTGTGAAAATTGTGGCCTGGCCCAGTTATAGCCTCTTCATTTCTTTTCCCCTTATTTCTGTCCTCAATCCTTTACACTGAAAGTAGACTTTTGTTTGTGCATTGCTGTCTACCCTCCAGGCCTCTGAAACATGATTCAGGCATCATAATCTTTAACACAATTCTGTTAGTGTCCTCTTGACACTAGTGATTCGATACATCTCTCAGACCACACAGTCTACATCTCAGCATCTGTAGGTCACATCTAAAATTTGGTCTAACATGCAGGATTCGCCTCTTAGGTTATATAATCTTTTAGTGTTTTCCTAATGCTGGAAATAAACTCAAGAACCTTGCCAAACTAATAGCACTTTGCTCTATTACATTAGGCTTGTCTCCTGTTGTGATCACGCTCAACTTGATACCGCTTAATGAACTCCAAGAAAATCTTCCTTACTTTTGATTATAGCTATTAAATGGACTTAACAAATGACCAGAGAACTAATACAGCACTTTTATTCTTCAGGCCAAATGGTTACTACCCGTAGAACACAAAGATATTTCGTGGAAGAGTTATGCTTTATGTCCAGGGCACGTTTAATAGGAAGGAAAGAAAGAATGTGAGTGTTGAATGGAGGCAACATATTGTGGGAATGAAGTGGCCTGTGTACTGATGGATGATGGATAACACAGAAAAATAAGGAAAACAATAAAACCCAACAGTGAGTTGAAAGACAAATGCTGTTTTTTTTTTCAAAATTAGCTGAAAACTCTCAATTTAAATGAAAATATAAATGTGAACTCTTCTCTAACACTAGTCATGAGGCTTTTACTAGCTCAAAGTTACTTAGGCTCAGTAGTCCAAGAATTCTCATATATGAAGTAAGAAGAGTAATGGATCTCATAGCATTGTTGATAATGCAAGTAATATATTTGTTGTGTATTTTATGCATATTCAGTGCTCATAAATTAGCAGTAATTTAATGATAAAGCACAGAATCAATTATTTGATAGTCTAAATCTAAGATAATTTAGAAACATTTATATAGTTACATACATATGCAATTTGATCAGATACCTCTTCATGAAACCTAAAGCTACTCATTCTTATGATGCTAGAGATTGCCATTATATATATATATATATATACTCAGTAATATTTCTAGAAATGCATTATGAACAACAGTTGTGGAAGGGAGAAAGGAAAAAAAAAATTTTCTTATAACCTTATGTACTCCCACTCTATCACTTCCAAGACCTTAGATACTAGATTTCATACACGGTAACCTATGAGTCAGTAACCATGAACTCCCAGTATCAGTTTATTTGCAATGGGTCACCCATGTATCAGCAGACCTTTCAAAATGATGGATAGGAGGAGAGTGTTTAGAAGCTACCCTGCTGAGAAGCCAACAGGGTGCTATGATTTCCTGGAACAGTACTGACTACAGACCATTAACAGAATCTACGTAATATATAATGTGCTGAAAGACATCTCTAAGTCAGTTGGAACAGTCATACCCCAGGCATATGATCAGAAAAGAAATGTAAATATGTCCTGTAAAAGAGGGGTTGTGTTTTCTTTTTAAAAAATATTTATTTGTGCATACAGAACTGGGGAATAGGCCAGTGGTGCAGGGGCAGTGAGAGGATTCACAAGAGACAGAATGGGGAGCGGAACAGGCCAACTGAGGAAGTACACCACTGAGGGGAGCAGTGGGCGGGCCAGGAGAGTTCTGCCTGCCATGCAGTCACCTGTGGGGCAGGCGGGGGTTCGAACACATGCTGAAGTGGCTTTAGCTTCTTAGTGCTGTGCTTTAACCTTCTGCGCCATCAGAGAGGGCCCGGGGATGTGTTTTCTTAAAGAGAAAAAAGGTTTGGGGTCCATTTTGGTACCATTTTGAATGTCTTTACCTAAGTGTTGATACTTTTCTGCCTGTGACTAGTCACTTTAACTTAGAGCTCAGACAGGCAGCTAAAGAATTAATTTTCACTACAGAGGCCTAGCAGAAGATGATGACCTCTTTGTAACATTGAACAGACACATAACTGAAAGATGGGGTATCATTTACTGCAAAACAATTTTCTCTTTTGGTAGGAGAGTAGTAAGCACACTGGACTTGTAAATGCAGACAGGAATGTTGGTCTACCTGCACTTGAGCAGTATAGTAATGTACATGATTATGATGACTGCCTGACAGCTCCAGGCAACTTTTTGCTTTTGATCATGATCTCTCAACTTCTGACACCTAAATTGCAAATCAAATGGTAGGAGATGAACCATGATGCTAGAGGCATGGCTTCGTCGTGCCAGCCAGCTCTCAGTTGGGTTTTGTGAAAGGAGAGTAGCTTATCAAAAATGGCAAAGGGCTGGGAAAGAAAAGTTTTATCAGTTCAGCACTCACTGGATGGCAAGTTTATAAACCTTCAGGGACAGAAGGCATTGCTCTTTTGGGAAGGGTTGTTTTCGGACACTGGGCATTAAACATCACCATTATAAAGAAGCATGAATAATAGTATTTGGGCAAGCAATGATTTTAGAGCTGCAGTATTTGATGTTAAATTTGTAATCTGTACCATAACCAAATTATGGGCACAGAGAGGCACTGGTTAGTATCCAATACATACTCTCTATTATAAAACTGGCCATATAATTACACATTTGCCTGTGAAATGCTTATACCAAATGAGAGTCCACAGACTGAGAAGTTAGTCTCTCTTTTGTTGCATGAATTGTGGTTTATATGGGCAGGTGTGACCCTGTTCACTCTGCGTTCCTCTTTAACACTGAAAATCAGTTAAGATCTGACAGTTTCTAAGTTCTCGATGTGGTATATTGTTTCTCTTATGGTTTAGGGCTAATAACCTATAATTTCATTCTCATTTGAAGGAGGTTAACTTTTAAATCGCTCATGGGAGTTTGAAATGGTTATAAGATTTAGTTACAGAGCTAAATAAGACTATATTTCTTCTGACTTACGGTCTGGTGGATATCTTAATTGTCACCTTTAGTTTCTGAGCTTCATTCTCTTCCTCTAGAACACTAATTTCTTTAGAAGTCTCAGAAACTATAGGCTGTTTTGGGGATTTCTGAGGATAAGACTGTGTACAGAGTTTTCATTGTGTTGATGTGGAGGGAACAAGGAAGGACTATTTTAAAACTAGGTGCAGTTTTTGTCTGTCTAACTATGTCTTTGCTTTTTATCCAAAGCTTCAGGAGCTCAACAAAAGCTACAAGAACATGCTGTGCCTGTGTGTGACTTGCAAGTCAGTGTTCTAAAGAAAATAAATCTGGATATGTTCATCATCTTTTTTTTTAAGATTTATTTATTTGTGCATACAGAAATGGGGTACAGGCCAGAGGTGCAGGGGCGGTGAGAAGATTCACCAGAGACAGAGCGGGGAGCAGAACAGGCAGATTGGCAAAGTACACTGCTGTGGGATCAGCAGGCGAGCAGGAGAGGTCTGCTGGGCCATGTGGGTCACCTTCGGGGTCGGGATCGAACTTGCTCTGAAGCTGCCACTGCTCTGCATAGCTCCACAGTGCAGCATCTTAAAGCTGTTCCTTCTGTCATACTGTAACTTAAGCCAATACAGATTAGGCTTATTTAACTTCAGCAAATATAGATTAGGCCTATTTCCTTAAGTAAATACAGATTAGGTTGAGAAAATACAAACACAGGCATTTTAGCATACTTTAATCCAAGGTTGTTTTATTGTTTTGGGAATCTTGATCTATTAGGTAATTAAAAATATTCCCTGGATGCGTCTGTTTATGTACTGTGCATAAGGTATGATTTGGAGCAAGTGAATTTAATTCTTCTTACTGATCGATATTTTCTTCTTTTACTAAAACATTTTTTATTAATAATCCATATTATAACTAAAAATAGCCTGTGGAATATGGTGTACTATTATCAAGATTTTTGTATACCAGTATCAGCAAACTCCCTAAAGACACAATCTTAGGGTAAACTGAAGTGTAGTTTAAGCCAGACGTAGACTGCTTTGAAGTCCAAATATTTGTATTAAAAACTGGGACTCCATTGATGAGAAAATGTTTTCTTAGTTGTAAACATTTATGGAAAAAATTCTAGGTGTTAAACATCCCATTTAGCTATATAGTGCATCCTAATTGTAGACATTTTTTAAAAGATCTTTTTTTCCCCCCTAGAATGCAGAGTTACTTGTTAGGATAATTCCAGAGGCAAAGTGAAATATACTGTTACCAGGTTTATACACTCATTGGTATGTGCTGACATAGTACTAAGTATTGCCTGCATACTTTTCTTTGCTATGTTGGCACTTTTAGAATGGCTGTGCTTTGTTATTCATTGGTTAAGCTTACTAAATTTGATTTATATGAAAGAGTATGTTAGAATTTCTTGAGCTACATTTGGATTCCTTAGTTTTTTCTTCAGTGAGTGAACTTTTGCTTTATTTTTGCCCCATGACTCTATGCATAAATTGGATTTTATAGAGTCTATATTTAGAAATGGCTGTATGTTTATTAATGGAATTTAAGTAGTTTATCAGTGGAAAGTCTGTATTTTCCTTGATATAAAGTACTATTGACTTTATATATGTTCATGTATAATTTCAGAGTGAGCACAGTGACTTGACAAAACCTACACAACTTATGCAAACACTAAACTATTGTGGGAGTGTTTTTTATTCTGCTGAAGGGGTCACTTTATTCCCCAGTGAAATCAGAAGTTTGGCACTGACATTTTGTTGAGATATACATAATTAAATTATTAGTTTTGGAAGTACCCTTTGAGAACATCTACAGCTGCCCTCTCCTTAGTATTAAGGAAACATATCTGTAGTAAGGAAGTAATTGACTTCATCAGATGCAGATAATTGGTTGCAGAGCCTGGATTAGAATTGATTCTCCTACTTTCCACATTTTCCCCTTGCCTAAGTGTTAGCGATGTGTCGTCTAGCGCAGTGCTGAATTAAACTACTCACTGCTTGCTTGATCCAACTGCTTCGTTATTCCGATAGCAACAAAAATTGATATCCCAGGACAAATAGAAACATCACATGTGTATGTTGGTTCTGGTTTCAGCAGGAAGACAGAAACCACCGTCGATTTTGTAAGTTGGAGGGGTTTTCACTCAGGGAATTAGAGAGCTAAGCCATTATGGGAAGGGTTGACGACAGAGAGGTCAGGGAAGCTACTGCTTGATTTACCAAGTCAGCATGTTGGCTGGGAGGAAAGCCAGGTAAGCATGGTGTCCGCGTGGGGGTGTGGGGGCTCAGCGCAGCAGCCCAGGTGCACTCTGGTAATCTGATTTTGCTGCAACTGCTGCGGAGACTAATGTCTTACCCTCCTTTCCAGTCCCCAATATAGTGCAAGTGCAGCTAATTGACCAAAACAGATTTGAAGCATGGGAGGAAAGGGACTCAAGAAAATGTATTTACAGGTGTCCCCTTAGGAGACTGTAGAGCACAAAGGGGCGATGATTGTGTGGAGTTGCCGAGAGGCAGCATGTGAGGCAGCATGTGAGGCAGCATGAGAAGAGGTGTCTTGCCCAGAAGGGTGTTCAGTGAAGGATTAAGAAAGAAATGTAGCTAAGTCCCAGGTTCTCTTGTTATAAATTAAAAAAAAAAAAACAAATTGGGATTAATGGAAACATTTTACCGGATTTAAAACTCTATAAGGGCCTTCCTGGTGGCTCAGGGTTTAAATCTCAGTATTATCAAGCTGTTACCAGTCACTGTGGTCTGAGTTCGATCCTGGCCAGGGAGGTGATCCGCATGGTGCAGCAGACTTCTCCTGTCTCGCCTGCTGCTCCCCAGGGTCCTTTAGGTTTCCCTGAGGACAGAAGTGTCTCGGAGGATTATTACCTTCCAAGCAGCATTAGGATTATGCATAGAATTCCAGAGGTGTGTGAAAAAGCAGTATGTTGTCATAGGGGCTCTTGACACTGACGATATTTTTCCTAGGCTAAAAGAGGTTTTCCTTCTCCCTTTGCAAGCAATGTTATCAAGGTGTTTCCCATCCTCACTTTACCTGTAAACTTCACCTTCCCCTGTCTTTCTTGGACCCCCGGGCCAGGAAATGGATAGGTGGTGATCTCAAGGTGACTTGTGCCATGGGAGAGGGCCCAGGAGATGAGTGAGGCTGAATGATGGATGGAAGAGTCTCCTTCACACTGTTATTCTCAGCAGGCTTTTGATCAGAAGAAACAGAGTATCCAAACTAAACTTGTTTCAATTATGACAGCACTAAATACATTTATTATTTACTTCGAATGCACGATTCGGCATCAGCTGCTCGGTTATCCCATTGAACCACCCATTTGAACATTATCAGCTATCCAGCGCTATTCCTCTATGATTGTGTTGGCTCTGTTCCCTGCGTCCTCCCCTTACCTCTCCTTGGTTTGTTTGGGGATAATATGTGGTTTTCTTGGGAGTTCCCAGATCGTACACAGGAAGAGTTCCTTCAAAAAGCCCCTCGTCATGCACACCGGTGCCCTGCCCTCCGAAACAGTCCCCTGCTGTCTCTCAGCACTTTGCGTACATTTTCTTTCTCTGCCTTGATAGTCTCTTTTACTTCATTCTCTGCGTACACCTTGCAAATGACTTGCTAGACTGGAGGTTAGTAAACTGTGACCTGTTTTTGTACAATCTATGAGTGAAACATCTTTTTTTTTTCCCCCAATTTTCAAAGGATTGTAAAAAAGAGAAAAGCCATATGTGATACAGACCTATGTGACCAGAAATCCCAAAATATTTACTACCTGGCTCTTTATACCAAAAAGGTGTTAAGCCCAGTGTTAGACTGTTAGGTACTGCACTCAGCCACATGCCTGTTGTATCTATTGCAGTTCCTTCCTCTTAGCATTATTAAATCATTCTTCCCCTCTGGCTTTCTATGCCATGTTTTCCTCTTTGCTTTGAAGGGGAAGCATTGTCAGGGAAATTTGTATTAATTCAGGAGAGGAAAGACTTGTAGGAGATGGTTGCTGGAGAGGGAGGTGCTGAACATTCTCCTGGATGTTAAAACCCACTAGTGGTGAAGGATCTGAGCACTGAAAGGATTTTAAGAACACCCTGTTCAACTGCATCTTATTACAGAAGGGGATACAAGGGTGGAGCTGGAAAGGGCTTTGTCCAAGGTCATAGTCAACTGGTAAGTGCTATGGTAGCACGTCCCCTGATGCTTGTCACCCTATTGATACTGTGTCTTTGATTTAGAGATATTCAGTTGTTCTAGCCATACCAGTGCTGACCCGCACTGTCCTTTTAACCCTGAAGTTTCCCACCAGTCCATAGTGACTGCTGGAAAGAATGATTATGAGTTTCCTCAAAGGGATATTTTTTTCTCATGCATTGTGCTTTATTTTCTTTGGCCTCCATCTCATAAAGACCTTTCGAGATTCTTGCGGCCTAATGCTCTGTCAGGAGCCTAACTTTCTTTAGACATCCCTGGCTGCTTTCTAGGATGTCTTGGTGGCATTTTCCCATTTCATTGATTAAATAAAGGTGGTAACAAAACATGTCCGAGAAGATGAATGTAAGCTCTTTGCTTACTCCAAGATTGCCAGTGGCCCATTAACAAATCCTTAGGTTTATTAATTTCCTCTGATCTGATTTGCCTTAATCTCTTTGCCTTGTTCCAACTGTTAACCAGCTCCCCAGTTGTGATGTCAACTATGATACCCAGAGCACCCACTGTACCTTGGTGGAGGATTCTGGGGACTTTGGTGGTGAGTGTTGACTGTGTTGTAAACCAATGTCCCTCAATAATAAATGCTACAAGAACAAAAGTAAAATCTATGAAAATGCATTCCAGTTTGACTTGTCCAGGCACACGGTGTGGAGCTCTGCCCTGAGTAGATTTGTGAAGCTGGGGGGGAGCCAGTCACATAGTGACAGCGCCCAGCTCCTTGAGAGCACAGGGCTGCTACTGGGAGTTCCATGAGACCTTGATATATGCCGGGGCAGATCTTTAAAATGTTTTTATTTGATTTGTCAGAAATGAAGTGGCTGAGGGAAGGCGTGTGTGCCCTCGTGCTTCACCTCCTCACAGCTATTGGGGAAGGGGGGAAGGCACAACAGTGGATGCCTCACACAACTTTCTCTAATGCTGCTTGGTATAGTGGGACCATCACGATGTTGGGTGTTTAAGGTCGAGGAAGTTAACAAGCCTCATGCTTGGTTATCTATGCAGGCTCTGGAATATGCCATTTCTTGTGGCATATTTAAATGGATATTTAAACCATTGTTCCCTCAAGTTGCATAATTACCTATGTCAGTCCCTTTTTTTTTTAAAGATTAATTTTTTGTATGTATGCGTGCAAGAACTGGGGTATAGACGAGATGTGAAAGGTGTGAGAGGATTCACCAGAGACAAGAGTGGGGAGCAGAACAGGCATATTATCTGAAATACACTGCTGAGGGGAGCAGTTGGTGGTACAAGAGAGGTCTGCTATGCCATGTGGCCAGGGATCGAACTCAGGCCACAGTGGTTGGATGATAGCTTGATATAGTGTTGAGACTTTAAGCCCTGTGCCACCAGGGCGGCCCTGTGTCAGTCCCTTTTCCTTCAGGAGAACGCTGTTTTACTTTCTTCACTCGAGGATAAGCGACTATTATGGTGCCATTTCATTTGAATGTATATACCAATCTATTTTTAGGAATCTTTAGCATTTACATACATATGTTCAATTGAATAAAACCTCAGATATGGGAAATGTATTTTTGAGTAACCAAGTTGCCTTTCTGATAATAAGCAGTGACTAATAATTGATTGTGTTAATGTACTATTTTGAATAGAATGGCAATGACCCAATGAGGTTTATTTGCATTCCTGTAACCTATGGATATTTCAAGAAGTCTTATTTGTCAACACAATCTGAATTAGTTAAGACTCTGAATTGAGTAACATAAATTGAATAAAACATGGCATTTGAATTTTAACTTTTCTGAGTGCTGACACTGTGTTCCATCATGTAAATACAAAACTCAGGATAATATTGAGGGAGAATGAGTTTGCATATTGATAGGCAACAATAACCAATATTAGACTGCCATCAAAAATCACCACTTCAGTAAACAACCCCATCAAAAAATGGGCAGAAGAACTAAAAAGACACTTCTCCAAAGAGGAAATGCAGATGGCCAACAGGCATATGAAAAAATGTTCAACATCACTCG
>NW_004567128.1:13890052-14052840 GCF_000260355.1 Condylura cristata
AAATAAAAAAAAATCATCACTTCAATTTACTGGTATAAAAGTCCCATAATTTGCTTAGCACTGTACAGTGTTCAGAAAGTAGACTATTCTTTGATTGCCAGATGTAAAAAGTATATTAGTTATATCCTATTACTGAAGGAAATTCTTAGCATTTTGGTTATCTCCATAGGGTTGATGTATTTCATTTGGAAATATGAGATTAGTGAACTTGGAGTAAAGTCAAAGTATAACCACTGGTAGGTGACAATGTGAACTTACATTTCTATATTCTCGTATAGTTTAAAGGATTTAATTTATGCAAGCATTATTTGTTGAATGAGTACTAAAGACCAATGTTCACTTCTGAATATACAGAGACAAAAGCACAATAATTCTCTGCCAATGTATTCTGAAGGCGACTATGGGAAAATACAAGAACCTTTCTATTCATAGGACCAGTGTGATTGAAGTGATCTGTGATTAGTTTGGCTACAAAATTATATCAGAAGATTTAACCTGGATTTCTTTTTTTGATCAGAAGGAGTAGCGCTTAAATTTTCAGTCAAAGTAATCTCTGTTTAATAAATGATCAGTGCTTTATATAAATAGGTATTCCATAAAGTACATGCGAAGGTCTTTCACTTGGAATACATTATGTTTAAATGTAGTGTAAGGTGTTCACATGCATGTGTATATTTGATAATATACTTTGTACACATACATAGTATATGAAACGTTGCACTATACTTGATTGCCTTATACTGTTACTATGTTAGCCTCCCAAACCTACTCCAGAGTCGACTTACTGTTCAAAGATGAACAGCCATTTTTGAGACCTTATCACCCCTTTGCAGCAGGTAAAGTGTGCTGCTAGATTGTGATTCTCTGGCACACAGTATATGCCTCAGTGATACATTGTCCTTGTGGACAGGTTACAACATATTTAAAAGTATGGCAGTACCAGAACCAATTCGGGGTCATGGACCTAAACCGTTTGAGCGCTAACTCAGCTGCTTTGTGACACTTTACCAGTAGTAACAGTGACCTCTGGCTTGCAGATACTGGATTGCTGTTGCAGGTATAGCTATGTAAGCAGCACCAGTAGTGGAGACGCACTTACCTTCACCGAAATAGCAGAGCCCTGGGAATAGGGAGAGAGAGCAGGGCCATTTTGCATGGCACGTTTCTCTGCATATTCAGGTGGTTTCAGAGGCAACCCAATTATACGAAGCAGGTCTGTCTTCCCAAATCTGCTGAGAAGATCATCAATTATCTGTAAATGTTGGAGAGGAGCAGTGTGGATAATTAAATTGAATTTATTTGAACATAGGTAGTTTTCACATTGGCTGTTGAAGTTGCTATTTGTGCAAAATAAAAAAAAATCACTAATTAGGATATTTTCTAAGAAGATTTTTGCATGAACCATATTTTCATGCTCAGTAGAAATATATATGAAGCATAAATGTTTTATTTAGCTACATATTCTTATTTTTAAGTTCCCAAATATTTAGATAATCTAAAAACTTGGATTAATTTCATTTTTTTTTAGATTTATTTGTTTGTGCCTACAGAACTGGGGTAGAGGCTAGAGGTACAGGAGTGGTGAGAGGCTTCACCAGAGACAGAGTGGGGAGCAGAACAGGCAGATCGATGAAGCACACTGCTAGGGGGAGCAGCAGGTGGGTCAGGAGAGGTCTGCTCCACCTTGTAGGTCACTTCCCTGGCCGGGAATTGAACTCTTGATGAAGCGGCTGCTGCTAGCTTCCTAGTACTTTGCCCTGTTGAGCCATCAGGTAGGGCCCCTAATTTAATTCTTAACTAGGTTTATAAGCTGAAAGTCTAAGTACTGTACACAAGACATTTTGTTAACATTTGTGATTAGTTTAATCAAGGCTAGTTAGGATTAAGTTGAGTGTTCACTCATGAAAATTCACTGATAGGAATAAAAATAGAATATTTCCAAATAACTCACTTAATATGAAATAGGAAGAGAATTTGATGTAGGCTATAAAAAGGTTTCCTTCTGACTCCATTAGATTATTTTCACATTCATTTACAGTACTTCCAAGTGTGTTGATATTTTTTTTCTGAAATTTGAACAAATTTTCCTTCACCTTACAGTGGTTTTAAAGAGGATTTATATTGCGTGGTAGCTATATTTGTACATTTAATTAATTTTTCCTGTCAGCAGTATTGAAAAATTTTATTCATTTATTAGTACTGAAGCAAAGGTGAAGTTAGAGAAGTAATTAAGATGTGGGTTGTTTTGCTCTCCGACAAATATTGGATGTCATTAACATTTTAGTAACTTTCAGTTAGCTTAATTAAGACTTGAATTACTTTAAGGAACAGTTGTGTATTTTTAGTAATTTCAAAAGTTTCACCGACCTCTAAAGCATGTTTTTCACCTCATGTATGCCTTCGCGTTGTTTTCTGTAATAGCATCTTCACATGCACAGCTGTTTTCTCTGGGATACTGCGATTTTGCAATTGGCCTAACAGTTCCTAATGTTTATATGTCATCACCAGTTCATTTTTCTATAGTAACCTGTGACTCAATCTTAAATTGGTTTGCACATTTATAAGTACTGATCCTTTTGAGTTGAGTCCAATCATTCGTGTTGAATCCTGGTTTTATTGTAAATTGACAGATTGGTGTAGAATTACTTACTGCAGACCACCGGCCAGGGCGTTCACACAAGGAGATCAGTCCAGGCCAGTATTCAGTGTGAGGAAATTAAATGTGAAGTAGCACCTTTATATAAGCTCTTAGCAGTGCAACATCAGTTCTTACAAACATCAGTTCCCATCACAGTGAAATTTCTAATAAAATAGTTTTCTATATTGGATGTACCTTTCATTTTAAGTACTTTTTCAGTTTCACTTTCCTAGCATTACGAAATTATTTAGGATATTAAAAAGTCCTATTTTGTCTACTTTTTAATTAGGTTGACTTGGGAATGCCTTAAAATATATTATGGATAGACGTTCCTAATCAGAAATGTATCTTGCAGATATTTTCTCTCCATCTGTAGGTTGTCTTTACATTCTTGATTATGTCAGCTGAAGGGTTTAATTTTGATGATGCCCAAATTATTTATTTTGTTGGGTTATTCATGTTTTATGTGTCATATTTCTAATCTAATGTACTGAATATATATGTCTGCATATGAATTTTATAGTTTTAGCTTTAACCTTTATGTCTTCAGGTGGTATGAGGTAGGGAGGTAACTTTTTTCCTTTGTAATGAAGATTCAGTTGTCACTGGACCATTTGTTGAAAAAATGATTGCTGTTCAGTTGTCTTGGTACCTTTTTCAAGAAACAGTTAACTGTACATTTGAGGGTTTATATTAGAATTTAAAGTTTTAATGATCCAAATGTCTATTCTTTACCAGCTCTGCACTCTTAGTTACTGTAGCTTTTCAGTATGTTTTGAAACTGGGAAGTGTGAGTCCTTTAAATTTGTTCTCCTTTTCAAGATTGTTTTTGCTGTTCTAGACCCTTACATTTCCTTGTGAATTTTAGGAAAAGGTTGCCAATTTCTGCACAAAAAAAGAAATTAGGATTTTGCTAATGTTTGCTTTGAATGTGTAGATCAAACTGGGAATTGTTGTCATCTTACTGTTAACTCCTGTTCCTTGAGCGTAGATTATCTTTCCATTCATTTGGGTCTTAGTTAATGTCTTTAAATAATATTTTGTAGTTTCCAGTATATAAACCTTGCACTTATTATACAATATTTTCTTGTACAATTTATTCCTGTCTTATTATTCTTAATGTTACTGTAAATGGAATTATTGTTATTTCACTTTGATTGCTCGTTGCAAGTGTATAGCATTAAAATTGGTGGTTTATTTTTAGATCCCTTTATTCTTTGTATAAAATCATGATATCTGTAAACAGTGATAGTTTTACATATTCTCTTCCATTCTGGGTGCCTTTTATTTTATTCTCTTAATTTCCTTAGAGTCTGTGTCATAATGTTGAACAGAAATGTTGAATGGATAGTCGTCCCATTTCTGATCAAGGAGAAGCCATCCAGCCTTTTTCTTTTTTCTTTTTCTTTTTTTTAATAATATCTTTCCATTTGTAGGTTCAACTTTTTTTTTTTAAGATTTATTTATTTATGCATACAGAACTGGGGTAAAAGCCAGAGGTGCAGGGGCAGTAATAGGATTTACCAGAGACAGAGTGGGGAGCAGAACAGGCAGATGGACGAAGTACACTGCTGAGGGGAGCAGCGGGCGGATCAGGAGAGGTCTGCCTGGCCATGTGGGTCAGCTCCGGGGCCAGAGATCAAACTCCCACTGAAGCAGCTGTGGCTGGCTTGCAGTGCTGTGCCCTAACACGTTGCGCCACCAGGGAGGGCCCCAGCCTTTTATCTTTTAATGTAATTTTAGCTCTGGGCATTTCAAAGATGCCCTTTATTAGGCTGAATTAGCACCTTTCCATTGCTAAATCACTGCATTTGTATCATGAAATGGTATTATTTTTTCTTAGGTGGTCTTATGCTTTTGGTTGATTTTTTATTATATGGTATATTCCTTTGATTCGATTTTGGATATTTAACTAGTTTGATTTCCTGATAATTCCCCCATTTATATTTTGGGTATAATTATTTGGATATGCTGCTGGATTTAATGGCTTATTACTTTTTTGAGGACATTTTCAGCTTCATTTATAAGTAATAGTAATCAGTGGTTTTTGTTTATTGGATTTCTTTGTCTGATTTTGTTATTAGGGAAATTAGGGATTCAGAATAAAATAGGCTGTGTTTCATGTGTTTCCATTTCTGTAGTGAATTATGTTCTGATTTCTGTTGTTATCAATTAATATTGATTGTTATTGAACTTCTTATAAATGAAATTATATAGTAGGTAGTCTTTTGTGTCTTTTTTTACTCAATGTAATTAATGATTTTGAAATTCATCCATGTTTTGGATGTCCATAGTCAATTTTTATTTGTTGAATTTTTTTGATAAATACATAGCAATTTTTTTCCGTCCCCTTGGAATGGAAATTTGAGGGGGGGTGTATTTTCATCTTTGGGAGTATTGTAAAGAAAATCTTGGCCAAGATTTTTTAAAAGGCAGGAAGTGAGATAGAAGGCATTATAATTCTGTAAAAAAAAATTGTTAATTACCTGTGTATTATTTATTAAAATTTGTATGCACACAAATGCTACACATGTAATAATAGATGGCAGTTTACATTTGTTTGAGTGTTTCCTTTTTGGTAGGCTCTTTCCTAAAATCTATGCATATTTTACCCCATTTACTCCTCATAAGAGTATTAGAAGGCATTAAATGATTATACTGTCTCTATGTAGTA
Organism: Condylura cristata; assembly: GCF_000260355.1. Lineage (NCBI taxonomy): Eukaryota > Metazoa > Chordata > Mammalia > Eulipotyphla > Talpidae > Condylura > Condylura cristata. The sequence goes on from NW_004567128.1 coordinate 13,895,365, forward strand.
AATTGCAACTTTTAAAGCATAAGTAATTTGCCTAAAATCACAGACCAAGCCAGTGGCCAAGTGGAAATTTGAATTCTAGTTTTTGTATTATCAAATATACTGTGGTTGTTGTTTCTTTATCATTAATAATTTTTGAAATTTGCTATATGCCAACACCAGTGGAATGTTGAAAACACACACGCACACACCAGTACAGTCTACATAAAGATTGGCTGAATATACCATGTAGAGGTCACTCATTCCTCAGAGGCCACAAAATGTTGAGAGGCAGAAGCCAGTTAGCTGATGTGCACTGTTTGACCTCCTCACTGTTAGGAATTTATATTCTCTTTGTTGCCAACATTTGGAAATCAGGATATCACACACTACATCCTTTATTTCTGTTATATTCAGATATCATAAAGTATGAAAACATTGCATGCTGCAGTGGTCTGGAGCTGACCCTCAGCCCCTCCCTCAGGCCTTCAGCCAGCTCTCATAGCTTATTTATGCTTCCTGCAGAGAGGGATGTGAGTTTGTGAATCTGGAAATAGCTTTTTGAGGAAGTGACTTCAAGCTTTTCTCTGAGGAATTTCAACAGGCTATTCCGAGCTGAGTGAGAAAATAGCCGGACAAACTGAAGGCCAGGGAATTAGGCAAGAAGAGTGTGGAATGGGCAAAAACCAGATGCAAAGCCCAAGCCAAATTTACGCCGTCTGGCCGCAATATTTTAGAAAATCTCGTCTTGAATGTTTTGACAGAGGAATGACGAAACCAGAGCTTTAACTGCAACAGGCAAAATGTACCTTAAAGTTGCTAGTTACAGAAAACACCATTTAATTAATGGTGGTTATTTGAAGCGAACATATGCCTAAAACACACCAGATTGCCATTTTCATAGGTGAAAAGGAACAAAACATCAACAAATATGTACCGCTTGTCTGTACAAGTTGACCTAGTAGAACTTTATTTTAAATGAGTCACTTAGATGTCATTTGTGCTCTTCATTTATATTTGGTGAACCAGACAAGGAAACCAGTGAAATCTGTACTCTAGCAATACCCCCTCGGTTGCGGTTTTCTTTGAATCTTTAAAAAAATATTCTCATATTTGTTTCTTGAAATGCTGAATTTCCATATCTACTAGAATATTTATTAAATATATTGAGTTGATACTTCAGTATGTTAGGGTGAAACCATTTGAGTTATATAAACAAATAATACAGCTAACTAAAAATAGACAGTCCTCTTCAAAATGTTGATGCTTAAAAGACAAAATTATGTGGATGAACATACGTAAGCTACGGAGAGCTTTTCTTGTACTAGGCATTTAGCTGTCTTGCAACTGTTAATCAGCACAGGCCTTAAAACAGCTGCTATCAGATTAATTAGAGGGAATCCAGGAAATAATTCAACTGAATGTAGCATTCATGTAAGTGTGTTGAAGGCAATTAAGAGTAACTATAGTCATTACTGAGACTTCCAGGAAGTATGCCAGAGGGCCTGAACATTATAAAATCCCTTCCCAGTTTATATATATGCATGTTATATGCATATTATATATACAATCATGTATATAAACACAGTAATAGACATTAAAAATAAAATTAAAATGATTTGCTTGAATTGGGGGCACTGATTCACTTCTTTGAAGTTGAAGAGTAAGGAAAATAGGTCGTTTAAACTAGGCTAGAGAGGTCCAGTGGATTATGGCGAAGGAATGGGGATGCCTTGGTAGAGGGTGTGATCACACATACCTGAAGGGCATGCCCTAAGCCTCTGAATTACACACAGTATGTAAAGCAATATTACTGCAGTACTTTTTTGTCAAAGGTGACATAAAAAGAAAAGGGCTTATTTGTTATGTTGCTATACAGAGTATTACAATGTAGTACATAAATTATGCTTTGCTATATATTCTTTTCCTACTTAATAATGCACTGCTTAAAATAAAAGAAGTTGATGTTTCACCAAGGTCACAGAGCTGCCAGTAGGCAACCGATAGGTTTCCAAACTGAAGGTTTCCAAATGTGGGATTTAAATCCCTGAGAAACTGCCCTTAGCATGTGGCACCACTTCGGCGCCATCCTCAGCACCACCGCCATCCTCATCTGATGTTATTATTAACCAAAGGCTGCTTGCCGGACATCTCTTCTCATTTCCACTTGGCTCGGGTCTCTTGACTATCGAGGGATAGATAGTATCTCACCCCAAAATTAGTAATGGGAAAACCGTTGCTCTCTTGAACCAGTTTTGTCCATGGTCGGGTCCTTGAACAAATCCGTAGGCAATCAAGAAGGAAAGGAACCTGATGTGGGAGGGGAACACAGGTTTCAAAGCAGAAGTAATACTTCCTTCTTATGTGGTATGACTGCAAGCAGAAGTCAGAGAGATGTGGGTGCATCTTACTGTGCATTACTGTGTTTATGTCTGCTTCTGTGTCTTCTTAAATATGAGCTGGAAGAACTGACTTCTTTCTCTTTTTACTTTTTCTTATTGAGGTAACATTAGTTACTGTATGTATCTCAACTGTATATATCACCCCACCTTCACCACCCACTGTCCAGTCAGCGCCCACCACCAGCCAATCAGCCCTTGGCCCATCTCTCCTTCTTCCCCTCTGCTAACTACCATTCTGTTTCTGGAGTCTAATGGCTTTGCCTTTTGTTTCCTTTATGTTCCACACATGAATAAAATCACACATTTTCCCCCTTCTGACGTATTTCACTGATCATAACCCCCCTCAGTGTCCATCCATGTTGTCACAAATAGTGAGATTTCATCTTTTCTATGTGTTGTGTAATGTACAGAACTCGTCTTTTTATCCATTCCACCATCTTCAGGCACTTGGGTTGTTTCCGTCCTCTTGGCTGCCATGAATACTGCTGCAGAGCACATAGCGGTACCCCAACTTTGGGAAGTAGAATTCCTCTTTTTCACTCTCCTAAACACCCTTTTCCCAAAGGACCTTGAAGAGTGAACCAAGGACATACTTATAATAATTCTGTAAATGAATTTTTAATGTTTTCCAGGAATATTTGTCTCTTTTGTGTTAAAGAAAATAAACTGGCTTGGGAGTATGAGAAATCACTGATCAGAGTGTGGTGGTGGAACAGGGACGTATGGGAAAGACTGCTTTTATGTCATCATATTCTGTACCTCTCACCCCATAAGTAACAGGGTAACAAAACGGCCATCCTAGGGGAGATCTGATGGACCATAAGACACTGTTCTCTCAGAGCCCTACCACTTTCTTTTTGGACTCATTTTAGTTACTAGGTCTTTCATTTACCAAACTTCCATTTCACACATTAGATCCTGCTTTCCTTATCTTTCTCTCTGACATCCCTGCCAACTACCATCCCTTTTCCCACATATAAATACCGCATGCCTCCTCCTTTCTTGAGATCTGATCTCTTACTCCTTGTAGACTCTTTTATATTTTTAAATTCTCACCATTGAAGCTCTCACAAACTGCTCTTTCTCTACATTTTCTTGTTTCTGTAAATCATCAAGCATAAAGTATGTGTCCTCACATATTCTTGGGTAACTATTATCAGTTCCCTTTGACCTCCAGAAATGAATGCCTTGGAATCACTCTAGGGCAAGTTAGCTATTTATTTTCATCCATTTAATTCCGAGGTGGAAGTAAGGGGGGAAATATTAAGGCTATATCACAGAATTGAAGCTTTAAAAAAGAACTGAAAGGAGTCTTGGAATCTATCAAGTGTAAACCCTTTATTGGAGAGTTCTAGAAACTGAGGCCCAGAGGGCTCGCACATGTGGTAAGCAGTGGAGTATATATTTTTTTTGACAGGAAATACAAGAAATTAGGTCTTGTAATTCCCTATCCAGTATACTTTCCACAACACTACACAGACTCTAATCCTTGGGTTATAGTATTTGAACAGTTTGAACAAAGATGAGAAATAAGATTTGACAGCTGAAGATAATCAGAGGTAAAAGGAGTCAGTATTCTCCAAACAAGAAATAGACAAAGCGGAAGTACAGGGAAGAAGAATGAGTGTGGTCCTTCATGGGAAAAGCATATGACATACTATTTTATAGAGCACCTTAGTAAAGAGGATAAAGACGGTTGCTTTTCTATTTGTTTGCTTCTTTTGTTATTATTATCATGATCTGGAAATTTCAAACAGTGTCAGTGATAAACTACTGTTCCTTAAGAAATTATTTTTGTCTAAATTTTAAATAATTATTGCAGTTGGCAGTTGTGTTCAAGGTTTTATATATATGCATATACATACATACATATATACATATATATATATGCACATACACACAAGCTCTAAATAGTCATACAATAAATAATCATACAAGTTTCAAACTCACATGTATTTATTACTATATGCTTGAACAAACATTGCATTCCACCTGGGAGTTTGAGTTTATTGGGAGAACTTCTGGTTTTATACATAGCCCATACACCTGCACACTCAGCTATTACATGCTCATTTTAAGAGTAAATTTTTAAAGGTTTCAAATCACCAGAGCTTGCTTCAAGACATGGAATTCCTGTCTCCAGTCCCTGGAGTACTATATGTTCCTGCATTTAAATAGTAGATTTGAAATAAACCAAGTTAGCCCAGTGATTACAAAGGTGAGGAAAAATAACTTGTTATTCCTTCTATATCGTTACTCTATGACCACTGATTTTATATGTGTTTAAAATTCAAAAAAGTGAAATAATATAAACCATCTGAAATTTTTCTGAAATGCAAATTTATGTCATCAAGTCAATATTTTACTGAGTTTGAATAATTTTTCTAAAATTAAATTTAATCGTATATGTTGGCATATATATGCTCACAGTGGTAAGCAGGATAGAATGTATGTGAAGAAAAATATTATTAGAAGTAAAATTAATACATCTATATTTTTGTTACTGTCTAGTTATTGAAAATGAATGAAATACATTTCATTTTAAGATATATTTAAAACATTCCTTTAAAGTATTATCTAAGACACTAAAGGAAAATAGAAATTTTTAGACAGAAATCTGAAATATAAATAATAGCTACTTAAATATTCACAATACCAAATTATGTGTAATTTTTTTTTTATTGGAAAACTAGAGTGTTCAAGACATCACAGAAGTCCATACTGTTAGTGAGCACTTCAAGCCACATCTAAACATCCGGTTGAGATGGGATCCATCTATTATGAAGACAAAAACATGGCAAATAAAACTGACAGTATATATTTGACTTATGACTACTTAAATGAGGGAATCTTCTAATGTTTTACATGGCATGTTTCAGTGACTTATCTTTGTAAGGAATTCTGGCTGTAAGTCTTTGTTTTTTTTACTGTATTTTTTAAACATATTCATTGTATCATTCTTCATTTTTGTATAATGTCTGGTTTCTCCGTGAAATTCCCACCACCAGGTCACCTGTGCATCATCACCATCTTTTACTTGAAGAGAGCTTGAGGAAAATGGATTCCTTAGAAAGGATAAGGAAGAAATGTTGTCAGTTACTTCCATAAAATAAATCTCAGAAAAGACTAAGTAAGAGAGAATTTTAGAAGATAGAATTTAAAACTACAGTCTGTTTCTCATCGTGTTACTTTGAGATTAAATAAAAAATGGTACACAAGTTAAGAAATGCTAGTTATGTTTATTTGCAACAAAATAAGAGCGGGTATTGGAGTCCTGTTTATTTATCACCTGACCAGTACTTACAGGATTCCAAAACAATAGAAAGTTTAAAAGCAACTTATGTAGGAGTAAATTTCACAAAGGACATTATTAAACTTAATATTCTAGCATAATGTTGTACTTATTATCCTAGCATAATATCATAATAGTTGCAGAAATACGGGCACCACATTGAGCTCCAATCATTTCCCTGGATGATGGTAATAACATTTGCACAACTGCCATATATTCTCAAAGCCAGGAAACTGGCATTGGTACAACACTTTTCACTCATAACAATTATACTTTACTGGGATCACACCAGTGGACACACCCTTTTTAGCACTAAATATTTTAAAGGAATTAAAAAAAAAACACTTGTTTAGAAATCTCATTTTTATGTGTGTGATGAAAATAGAATTCAATTTTCTTATCAATTTTATACGTATGTAAGCTAATCATTAATATGAGATACAGTATCTGTGGACTTGATTTCTTCTGTTCCATGTTTTAGGAAGATGTATGTTGTTTTGTCTGAGTTGTATTTTTCGGTGGATTTATCAGTACAAATAAAACCTCTGAAGCTAAAATGAGACTTATATAGTACCTACAGTAGAAGTTGTAGGGACACCTTATGTTATGTCTCTCAAATCAGATTCTTTTTTTAAAGATTTATTTATTTGTGCATACAGAACTGGGGTACAGGTCAGAGGCTCAGGGGTGGCGAGAGGCTTCACCAGAGATAGAGTGGGGAGCAGAACAGGCAGATCGACGAAGTACACTGTTGAGGGGAGCAGCGGGCGGGTCAGGAGAGGTCTGCCACGCCATGTGGTCACCTCCGGGGCAGGTGGGAATTGAACTCATGCGGAAGTGGCTTTAGATTCTCAGTGCAGTGCTTTAGCCCACTGTACCACCAGGGAGGGCCTCAAATCAGATTCTTAAAGACAACAGGCAAAGACCCTAATGTACAATGGGAACATGTGTTATATGTGTTCTTGTACAGTAGCCCCATCTCTGAACAGATCAACTACAGTATAACATTATATGTACTGAGTCGTAAGTCTTAAATGTAAGCAGATGATTTCATTAGGAAATAATTTTTAATATAATATGATAAAATAGTGTCAGTGTTTGTCAAAATGTGACTATTTGGATATTCTAATATCCTAAACTTAAAGAAAACTATAAATCTCTTTGAAATGTCTTTTCCAATTTTTATTGTTGCAAAGTATGTGATACTTAATGTTCCAGTGGTCTACCAGGAGATACATTCACACTTATGTTCAGGAACAAAGCCTTTTCTAACTAGGAGATTGAGAACTTCTTCTATGTACTTTACCATAGCACGTAGCTTAACACGATAACTTAAGAGAAACTCCAACTCATAGACTAAACTGATCACTAAGAATTGCATATTACAGATTTAAATTTAGAAAGCACACAAATTTTGCAAATAATAGCAAAAGCTATTCAGTGCGAAAGTAAACTTAGTAGAAGAAAAACAAGGTAAAATAATACATATTTTTATCTTTCATACATTATTACTAAGAATAATTACCTTAACAGGGAAAAACTTCATGCTCACAAAAATCCTTTATTTCTGGTGTAAAGTTAAAAAGAAGGCAGTAAAAGTGAATTTGACAATCATGTTACAGGCCATATTCCCCACCTTTGATGCCCATCCCAATTGCCTGGGGAATGATTTTTAAGTACACTGGATAAAAATCTAGTAAGTGGTAGTCAAAAGCATATCAGATAAAATATGTTTTTTCCTAGGACAGGTTAAAGTCCAGTATCATTGGTTTCACACAGCCTATTTTTTTCCAGATTGGTTTGGAGATCACTTAAGAGTGTGAAAGCATTACTAAAAAATAGTTTTATTTGTTTGACTTTAGGCACTTTCACATCTATTTATTTCAACCAGAATCTTGCAGTTATATAAATAAAGTGACGTACAACAGGGTAGCAATCCGATTTTGCTTACTTCTGAGTTCTGGACATATTGATGAGCTATGTGGGAGGACATGTCATGGCCTGATTTACCAACCCTGTCAGATGATAGTATCACCTTAAAGACTTTTTCTGATTTTTATCACCACTCCATAAGATTTATCAATAATTAGAAATGTTTTTTAAGCTTTTCTAGTCATAATTTGGAACCTTTTATATTTAACTATGCACTTGAAGCATAAATAGGTTATGCTTGCTTTATTTGTGGGGCCTGACAAGTGTGGAGCATAGAACAGACATAATGGAAGGTGTGGGTATGTGGTATGGTGTGAATGTAAAAAATGGTTTTAAAGTTTATGTAAAAAGAGTTTTTATTACCTTTACAACATCTAACACGTATTACAGATATGGTGCAACAGGAAAAAGTGTAGGCATTGACATTGGTTTGTTCCGTGCTTTAATCCAGGCTGTCACATTTTTGCCGTGACCTTGGGCAAATTTCTTAACTGTTGAACCTCCTGTGGTTCCTGTGAGAAATTAAAATGCATCCCCAAAACTGTCTAGCACATGGCAGACAATCAGCAAATGTTCCATTCTCCTCTCCCCTAGTGAGCACATGATGCGATTGCTTTTAATCCATATATATGCGTATGCAACACTGTAAATTGTGGACACTTGCTTAATGATATGACGGTTTGAATTGATAGAAAATGAGTAAGTCCACTCATTTGGTGATAATGATTATTGGGATAAGAATCTAAGGTAAGTTATAGAATTTTTTTCTGGTGATCTTTTTTTGTTTTTGTTTTTAAGATTTATTTATTCATACAGGACTGGGGTACAGGCCAGAGGTACAGGGGTGGTGAGAGGCTTCACCAGAGACAGAGTGGGGATCAGAACAGGCAGATCGACGAAGTACACTGCTGAGGGGAGCAGCGGGCGGGCCAGGAGAGGTCTGCCGCGCCATGTGGATCACCTCCAGGGCAGGGGATTGAAGTTTGCACTGAAGCACTGCAGCCAGCTTGCAGTTGTGCCTTAACCTACTGCGCCACCAGGGAGGGCTCAGCTGGTCGTTTTACCTAGGGCTCTCAGTCTTGTTTTCTGCCTCCTGTAGCAGAAGTATCACCCTGTTTAAACATTCTGCTGTGTGCAGGGATCGTGTCAAAGTGGCTTCTGATTCATAGACAGGGAAGGTTGAAACAATAAAGGCATGGGTTACAAGAAGAGCAAGCAAGTTTTAGAATTTTTTTTTGTACATTTTTTTTCCAGCTAAAGTAATTTGAAGGCTTATGTCCACGGTTAAAATGGAAATGAATTTTTTTCTCTCAAACTTAAAGTGTCTGGATTAATTTATGCAGCGTATTTTTTTTGGTTTGCTTTACACATTGCCCCCTCCCCCGGGCTTGATATATAGATCAATATATATATAGATAGATATAGATCTATAAAGGGAAAGTATGTAAAGTAGTTCTTCATGGTTTAAGACCGTTTCCTCCTATCATTCACTAACTGGAAGTAAAAGATGGGTGGATTGATGAAAAAGTTATTGCACATGTCCCAGTAACCTTCCATGAAAGCTTGTCGCTGCTCCATGTGTTCCCTGTCAATCATGTGGCTTCCCTATGTCTGTACTGTTATTTCAGGGGTTAATGACTTCTTTGTTACTGGATTGGCTATTCAGTGAATTGTTTATTGTGGATATTCTTTATACCTTGAATCTTTGGATTTTTCTGAAAACTGATCATTTCTATACATTTCAATATCTTTGACATTTAAAAAGCATATGAATTGAGTATTAATTGTAGAAATTACTACAGAGTCCAAAATTTCACTTTATTTTTTAAATCCTATCTTGTCGAGACTTTGCTTGGTGGCAATCAGGAGGGAGCTAGAACATGAAAACACAAGACACTCATAGTGGTACATGGGTAAGAGGTGACTTTGTTTCAGATGCTTGCTAATTAAAATGAAATTTTTGTTAGTCAATGTGTGTTGGTAGTTTGCTGCTTTCAAATCTGTGGCTTGATTTCTCTGCTTGACCATTCCAGTGGCCTGTGATCTCATCTCACTGGCTTCCACGGTTGCTCTCCCTTGCCTGGTTATATGATGACATCATCTAATATTCCCACTCTTGCTCCAACCCTACTAATTCCCCATCCTGTATCCACATCCATTTGTGAGGTCCTGTCCTTTCTGATCTTCAAGAGGTGGGGTTTACTTTCCTACTTCATTAATTGTGTTTGGCCTTGTGATGTACTCGGATGAATAGAATGTGGAGATATTGACATCATGCCATTTCTAAGCTTACTCCTCAAGAGACCTTGAATGCTTCCACTTGTTCTCTTGGAACTCGGCCACAAGCAGACGATGAGGGGCAGGTGCTCACTCACCCTAGCCAACAGCTAGCCAACTGTCAGACATGAGTCAGGTCATTCTAGACCAATAACCCCCTAGTCTTGGCTCATTTAGGAGCTGGGTCGGCCGTGTGGGTATCCATATCTTCTTTTAAACCCCCTTCACTTCCGCATTGTTGTAATTCCACTAAGATGATATGAGATTAATGGGCTTCCAGAAACTTATCTATGACTCTTTTAGACTCACGAGGAAGAATATTTAATCCAAAAAAGTATTTTCTCTGTACATAATTTACTTTTCCAGAGTATTGATTTTTTTGGATTAAATATACTTATGTTTTAAAATGTGTCTGAAAGTGGCTGTAATGAGGGAAGAATGTTTTACTAGATTGAAATACAGTGTTTCCTTGTGAAAAGAGATATAGTTCTTAATGAAATGTCTTACAGCATCATGTATAGTTTGATAGCACAGTTTTTTGAAAAGTACAGTTCTTGAGAATGCTTTGATTCTCATTTTAAGATTATATATGTATATCTTGAATAATTTTGAAAATGAGTATCACAAAAGGGTAGAAATGATGTTCTATTGATATATACTTGACAGTCAAAATATCACGACCTTTTAGAAGTGTTCTCAGGTGAATTCAGTTCTAAAGATGACCAGGGAAGAAGTAGTGATCAAAAGTACTATTTATAGTGTTGTTATAAGCGAATTCCACAGATACAGAATCAGAGTCCGTATAGAAGGAATTATGTTGTGTCTTGTAACTTAGTATTTCCTTCCAAAGTTTACAGTGGCTAAGGAATATTCATACAAGTATAAGAACTATTTTGTAAGAGCAGCTTTAAGTTTGCAACCAAATTGAGAATAAGCTGCATAAATTTCCCATATACCCCCTCTACCCACTCCTGAACTCCCTTCCTCCTTATCAACATCACTCACCATTGTGTTAAATGTTTACAATCAATGAACCTGCATTGATACAATATAACCACCCAAAGTTCATAGTTATATTATGGGTCATTCTTGGATTGTACATTCTGTAGTTTTGGATAGATGATATGTGTTATATACTATCTTCACTGCTCTAAAAATTCTTTGTGTCCTGCCTGTTCATTCCTCTCCCGCCTAACATAACCTGGTAGCCACTGTTCTTTTTATTGTCTATATAGACTTGCTGAACGCCACATAGTTGGAATGTTATATAGTATGTGGACTTTTCAAATTGACTTCTTCCTGTAATTTGCATTAAGGCTCTTTCTTGTCTTTTTTATAGCTTGATAACTCATTTCTTTTTAGTGCTAAGTAATGTTACCATGTCTGGATATTATTAATATATTCAGTTTATTAATATATTCACCTACTGAAGGAAATCTTGGGTGCATCCAAGCTTTGGCAATATGAATAAAGTTGTTATAAGCACTGTGTTCAGGTTTTCATGTGGACATTTATTTTGCAGCTCCTTTGGGTAAATACCAAGGAGTGTGACTGCTGTATTGTATGATAAGAATATATTGAGTTCTGACACAAAATGGGTGGATGTTGTGGTCATTATGCTAAGTGAAACAGTCAGAGAATGAAAGACAGAAATTTGGCTGGTTTCACTTACCTGTGGGTGGGATGTAAATAATAATAAAAAAAAAAACACAAGATATCTGACAAGATACAGCAAAACAAATCTTAGTGAAAAAATGATTGGTAGCAAGAGTGAACAGAGAGAAAGGAGGAAGGGTTAGGGGAAGGGAGGGGATAGGGCGCTGGCATGGGAGGTTTGGAGGAGTCTGCAGTGTGTGCACATATGGATGAGTAAAAATGTAACCACCAATTTATACAGATATGGGTATGTACATGACTGACAAATTTAATAAATACTTTAAAAAATCACTACAACCTACAACAATAGAGAGCATATATAAAATTCTGTAAGAAGCTGTCAGAATGTTTTCCAAAGCAGTGATACAATTGGTTAAAAAAAAGGATCGAATGAGCATTCGTGTTGCTTCATGTCCGCACCAGCATCTGATGATATCAGAGAATGAGAGTTCGTGTTGCTTCATGTCTGCACCAACATCTGATGATGTCAGAGCTTTGTGCGTTGGCCATTCTGTAGTGGTATCATATTGTTGTTTTGATTTGCATTTTGGTGATGACCTACGTGGAACATATTTATATATGTCTACTTGCCATGTGTATATCATTTTTGATGAGCTTTATTAATGCTATTTAAAAAATATTTATTTATGTATACAAAAACTGGGGTATAGGACAGAGGTGTGGGGATGAGAGGATTCACCAGAGACAGAGTAGGGAGCAGAAAAGGCAGATCAACTGAAATATAATGCTGAGGAGAGCGGGTGGTAAGACCGGAGAGTAAGCTGCCCTATGTGGGTCAGCTCCTGGCCGGGGATTGAACTTGTGATGCAGTGGCTGTGGATAGTTTCATAGTGTTGTGCTTTTAACAAATCCTTGTGACACTAGGGAGGTCCCTAATATCCTTTTCTATATTAGAGTCTTTCATGATAATGAATCTAATTGGGCAACTTGAAATCTCAAGTGCTTAAATTTGAAATCCCAGCTGCAATTTTTTTTCTTTTTATTACATATATATATATATATATATATATATATTTTACAGCGCTATAGTACTCTTAGTTCTCTCACCATCATAGCACCCATGATCCAATACCATATTCTCTTGTGTACTTCCTCCCGTTTTGACCCTCCTCTCTTCCTCCCTCTCCCTTGCTGCATGCTTCAGATCCATGGTTAGTTTATAATTTTAACTTATTCTCAACCTTTTGTTTGTTTTTTCTATATGCCACTTATAAGTAAGACCATCTCATATTTATCTTTTTTTCCTTCTGACTTATTTCAGATAGCATAATCCCCTCCAGCTCCATCCATGCTGCAGCAAATGGCATGTGTTTGTCATTTTTTATTACCGAGTAATATTCCATTGTGTATGTATATCACATCTTTTTGATCTGTTTGTCTATTTTGGAGTATTTGTACTGTTCCCATACCTTGGCTATTATAAATAGTGCTGTAATAAACATAGGAACTAGTTGCACATTATTTATTGTAGGTTATTATCTGGATCATAAGTGATAGATCCTCTTATGTGAGATAAACATAAACAAGGGGATCCTATTGCATACTTATATCAGATATTTATATATTTGAAGGGAGGATAAAGGGAACATTCAATTTTTCTCATAAAAATCATAGTGCACTTGAAAGGAATTTTAGAAAGCATCAAGTTAAAATCACAACTCAATCTATAATTTTACTTTGCAATGTATTTTTTTAAGGAATCTTATATCCACAATCACTGAAATGTCTGTGGAATGATTCTTGTAATGAGTTTCAGATAAATTATATGGTACTAAACACTGGAGGACCACAGAGCTCAGTCACTGTGCCTTTTGTCTGCTTATATTCACTGTCTTGAGGCTCCTCCAGTGCCATGATTTTAAACACCATCTATATGTGAATGAGTCCCAATTTTTTTTCACCACCCTGGACCTCTATTCAAAACTCCAGCCTGACATATCCATCTGCCTAGTCCATATCTATATTTGTGATCTAAGCAAGCCCAGCATATTTAGCTGAACTCAAAGAAACCCCTCCCCTCCTCTCCCTGAGTCTTCCCAGTCTTTGTCAATAGTAGCTTTATGTTTTCAGGTGCTCAAGTCAAAACCTAGCATCACCGTTGAATTCTCTTTGTTATATAAAGCCCACCAGCAAATCAGTTTCTCAATTCTGAGGTGAAAATAGATCCAGAAGCTGACTGCTTCTCCACATATCTGCTGCTACTTCTTGGCACAAGACTGCTCCTCTCAGTAGTCTCCTATTTGCTCTCTCTGCTTTTACTATGATTCCTTTCAGCTGTATCTCTATATGGCAGCTAGCGTGATTCCTTGATGCACAATTTGCATGAGATCCTCCTCGCCATTACCTCTTTATTCTAATGGTCTCCCATTCCTCTAAAAAATAAAACCCAAGTCCTGTGCTTGCACATAAGCACAGTGTACAGTTATTTGCCTTCTCATTGTCTCCCAGTACTTCCCTCTCCCTTGCTCCCCTCCAAGTCAGTGCCTGCACCAGCTTTTCCTTTTGGCTGGGATGCTTTTCTCCCAGCTACCCTCATGACCTAGCCCCTCCTCTCAGCCCCCCTCGACCTGCCACCTCCTTTGGGTATTTGTGCATTAATCGCCGCTTTATGAGGCCTTCTCTTGCCACCTGTTAAAAAATTGCAGGCTGTGCCCTTTAGCTCTTATCGCCAGTGACACATATTACATAATTTATCTTTTTTATTGTCAGTCTCCGTTCACTTAAAATGTAAGCCTCATGATGGGAGAGATTTTCTCTCTTCTGTTTAGCATCACTGTTAACTAAAAGAGTGCTTTGCTTAATCAATGTTGATTAATGAATTCTTTCTAATACATGTTAAACATGAAGGAAGGGTTTTCTTTTTAATGTTTCCTCAACTGTATACCTTTACAGTAGAGAAGCAATCAACAAGTTCTTCATTTACAATTTTTTTAAGATTTATTTATTTGTGCATACAGAACTGGGGTACAGGCCAGAGGCTCAGGGGCGGTAAGAGCCTTCACCAGAGACAGAGTGGGGAACAGAACAGGCAGATCGACGAAGTACACTGCTGAGAGGAGCAGCGGGTAGGTTAGGAGAGGTCTGCCATGCCATGTGGTCACCTCTGGGGCAGGCGGGAATCGAACTCATGTGGAAGCGGCTTTAGATTCTCAGTGCTTTAACCCGCTGCGCCACCAGGGAGGGCCATACAATTTTTTTTTATTATTTAAAAGATTCATCTATTTTGTTTTCTTCAGTAATCTGTATATTAATGAAAAAAACCCCACTGTGCCTCCTTACAAGCTGTGTACCTGTTAGCTACTCAACTATATTGGTGGATAGTGATGGGTTATTGAGTTGTTTTTAGATTTTAGTTTGACCTTAACAGACTAGTTCTGAATTAGGAACCACTGCTGGATAAGAAGGTGTAAGATGAAGACAGAAATGTCAACTCAACCTGCAATAATTAGAAGGGCAAAGACAACAAGAAGAGCAAACTCTTGAATGCATAAAGCCTTGTTTTCATAGCTGTCTGCACAAGCCTGCCATTCAATAGTCATATTTCCTCAAATTTTGAACTTTTAGATGCAAAGTAGGCAAATGGTTGTGTTAATGTGACCTAGTCTTCAGAGCTAAGTGTTGTAAGTGCTATTATCATGAATCGTTAAACCGTTAGCCCTCTGATTCTTTCAGCTCTAAGATGACAGTATTATAGTCTAAAACCTAGCTCTTTTCTCTGTAACTAGTTTTGTGCCTTATAAAACCTCTATGCATGCCAATATAGAGATCATAGTCTTACTGTCTTAGAGAGGGGGGAGAAAGTCAATTCCAAAAAGGTTTAAAAGTATATTCAAAGTAGAATGTTTATAAAAAGAATCCATTTCTACTGAAAAGAGAAACAATCACTATTGTTCTTCTGGCTGGAAGTGTTGGAAGTGTCTCAAAGAAGTACAATTGGATTAATTATATTTTCATCTTTTTGCACCCATTCAAGTCTGAGAATATATACTTCACTGTAGTTTTACATTCTTCTGTATTATATGAGAAGTTGAAAAATTATCACGATGCCTTAGGTATTCCTCTAGGGACAAAATATCACCTTTACTAAATATCTTTGTGCTTCTTATGTTTTTTTTTTTTTTTTCCTTCTAGAAAATCATATGAAAGGGAAACTTCACAAGGGCTAGGCACCAAGTCTGTTTATTTTCACTTTTGTTTTAAAAAGGTTTTACTACATTAAGGTGACCTTTTAAAAGTCTGATACTCATAAATATATGTCTAACTTCAGAGTTTAACCAATTTCCCTAAGACCATCTAGTCAGAGGATTTAGATGATTCAGAAATTAGCTACAATTTTAAGTCAAACAATAAAAAGATAATTGATCATATCTGAAAAATTAAATGAAGATAGATGTGAAATTATATTTTATTTTTTATAAAATTATCTTTTGTAAATATGCATATGACTTGACCCAGCATTTTGAACACAGGTACTGCTCATGCAAAAGTAATAGGGACTTATGTTCTCCAAGATGTTCACAGGTTAAAAATGGAAACAATTAATTTAAATGATCACCAACTAATGGATACTCTGTGGTATAGTCATATAGCAATAAAATATATATGTTGCATAGCAGTAAGAATAAATAGACCAGTACAATGTAGGAGGTTACCGAAAATAAAATGTCAAGCAAAAGTAAACAGAGCCAACAGTGCGCTCCCTGGTGGCGCAACGGGTTAGGACGCAGCGCTGCAAGCTAGCCCTCGCTGCCACTTTAGTGCGAGTTCGACCCCCACCCCGGAGGTGAGGAGGTGATCGACTTGGCGCGACAGACCTCTCCAGACCCTGCCCGCTGCTCCCCTCAGCAGCGTTCTTCATTGGTCTGCCCGGTGTGCTATCCACTCTGTCTCTGGTGAAGCCTCTCACCACCCCTGCACCTCTGGCTTGTACCCCAGTTCTGTATGAATAAATGAATAAATTTATGAATAAAGAAATCTTTAAAAATAGATCCAACAGAGCATATATTATGTGAGTCTATTTAATAGGTAAAGTACAAAAGAAAGGAATATATTAGAAGATTGTCCTTACCTTTGGAGGGTTACTAAAAGGGAAATGAATGAAGAGTGCCTGGTTCTTTTTATACCGGAATATTTAATGTATGGAAAACTATTGAATTTGTGCTTAAATATTTTTGTTTTTCTATACCTATGATTTACTTCAATAAGATGTCTACCTAAGAAAAAAAAGTCCCTTACTAGAAATTTAACAATTTGAGAAGTTCCAAATGGCAGATTGACTGTGCAACCTTACAAATGAGACGTATTGTTCACAAACCACTGCTTCCAGGTATCAAAAACATATTTTCTATGGTTACCTCACACCAGTTATTGCACATCTCCCCCTATTCACAATATTAATCAAAAGAGAGAAATTTTAGAGCTGTATAAACTAGATATCACATAATCTAGGTATTTTAAACCCTCATTTCTCTTCAGATGAGTGCTTTCAAGGAGTGCAGATCTCAGTTTTACTTTTTCTCCACACTGGCCTATGAGGTATATTTGGAAATTCCCAAGGCTCCGTGCAGCTATTTGAAAAAAATACTCTAATGCCTTCACGTAACTAGAATCAGGCAACTAGCATTCATAGTATAGTTATTTTCCCAAATGTCATTCAAAAAATACTGGTCATAAGTCTACTACATTCCTCCTCCGCACTAAATCAACTTCAGATGTCGAGACTCAGAAGATGGCTTCCACATGGCATAGGGTCGCCACAGTTAAATCAGGAATATCCTTTAAATTATTGATTCACATTTCTAGAGATCATAGAAGGTACACAGAATGGCAAAAGGTAGCAAATCGTATGTGTAGGTTTACTTGAAAGCCTGAAACTATCAACATCAACATCACCACCAACACACATCATTCAACTGCTGTTAGGAGTGAGAGCGACTTTCTGTGCACTCCAAAAAAGAATGTCCCAAATCAGCGGTTCATATAAACCGCCCATCCATTCAGGTCTCTGCCATTTTACACAGATGCCGTCAATTCAAGCCAGCCTTTGATAGGTTGCAGTGCAACAGCAAACTAGTATCATATGTATATTATACTAGGATAGTATAATAGGGGTCTGTCTTGCTCATCTTTGTCCCTTGCTGTGACACACATAGCAACATGTACATTTCCTATTACACATGTTGATCACATAGATTTTGGTTTACCTTTGTCTCCTACTCAGTGAAATTTTGTTTTGATTATCTGAGCAGTCTCACTGATGTGTAATACTGGCTTTATTCAACCGATATCACTTAGGCTCTGTAAAGTAATGTGTACTTACATGCATTCAGAGCAGTTAATGTCTGCAAACAAGGAATGAACGTGAAAAGACTGGTTAATTATGAGGGTCTTTTATTTTTATGGTCAATTGGAATCTTTTGTTTATTCTAGCCGAACGTGCTAAGGTAGTTTTAATTTATCTGTGACAGAAAAATATTTGATTTCTTCAAGTTTGAAGTAAAATATTGCATGTTTGGTTACCCTGTCGAAGTGCAGACTTTTATTAAAATAAATGGGAGAGCGAGTGACTAAATGCTGTGGCCATCAGGAAAACACCTTCTCACGTCTACTATGGCAATTGTGACTGACTGCTGGCTCTGGGTCCTGCGCTCCATGCACCATGCCATTGGTGCCCAAGCCCTATTTTCCAGAACTGATGACTGGAAGTAGCAGGGGAAGCAATACTGTGAGCTGTGAGGATCTTCTGCCGGTGACTTTGGCTCAAAGACCACCCCACAAGCTGATCAAAACTTTCTTGGACTGGACACAGCACAAAGCTTTTTTCCTTTCCCTCCTTCCTTACCCTCGTCTTTGAAGGGATCAGACATGTCTTACAGCGGGATATTTCTACCAGTCTTCACTGACTTCCTCCTCTCTCTTTCACAGGGCTTCCCAAATACTCTTGTGCCTGTTTAACCCCTTCTTTGGGATGGCTTCTTCAGGAGGACCTGTACTTAGCACATGCTAAAAGCATGCTTCTCAAATAATGGCATTTTTAGATCTCATCGATCATATTTGGTCTCAGGTTTTAAAGTGAATCTTTTATCATAGTCTTACTCTTATACTTTTCCCCGGAAGCTGTTAGATAAACTTGAATTATTCCCTTAATTTATCTCGTTGAGACTTGTATTCATTTCCCTTCCATTTGAACTCTGCCAGCCTGTACAGAAAAGTATAGTTTCTCATGCATCTGCCAGTCAAAGGAGGTTTGTTTACCCTATTTGGCAAATCAAGATGACTTGGTGGCATTTTGCCAGGTCTCCTGTGATGCTGATATGTCGGAAAACACTTTTGGAGGCTTCTAGACCCTATTATGCAATTTTGTAACGGAGACTTGAGTTCACAACTCTCCCACTTACGTACAAAGACTCTTGACACCCTGCTATTTAGGGTGAACATGTCGATGCTTTGTTTTGTTGTGTCTGTCCAAGATCAGAGAATGGGATTTTTACCACTCTGCTGCATCTCATGTTGGCATAGATCCTTGTAATTACTAGCTCTTCAAGTTACTTTGCAATAAGAAATTTTACTAGTGGCTAGCCTCCCTTGTCTGTTAACAATGCTGCATTAACATTCACTTCTGGATGCTTGTTATCAGTATGAAGGAATGGGTGTTCTGGTAGTTGGTCATTGTCTAAATATACATGAGATTTCCTCCCTTATTGAAGTGTTACACTAAACACCCTGAACTATCATCCATAATTAAAGTCCTGATCTTATTAAAAAAATCTCAGAATGCTGATTTCATTTAAAAATATTTATTTATTTATGCACACAAGAGGTGTGTGTGTGTGGGGGGGAGTGATAGGATTCACCAGAGACAGAGTGGGGAATAGAACACTTAGAGCTACTGAAATACACATCTGAGGGGAGCAGTGGGCGAGGCAGGAGAGGTCCTCTGTGCCATATGGGTCAGCTCCCTGGCCAGGGATCGAACTTGTGTTGCAATGGCTGTGGAGAGCTACGTAGTGCTGAGACATGACCCCTATGCACCACCAGGGAGGCCCCAGAATACTGACTTTATAATGTGAGCTTCAAATTTGGAGAGTGAGAATGCCATCGAAGAGCAGCTGAAGGTCAGGGTATGAGGCCCATGAATTCTTCCAACATTAAATATTTAGAAAATGGTACTTTATTGTTATTAAGTAGAGGTTTTAAAGGCCCATTAACTCTGGTGACCACAATGGGCACATCAATTATAAATTTGTTTCATGTAAATGAACCCCCTAGGATGATACCACCATTGTATTGCTTTGGACCTGTGATCAAATAATCAGAATCCCCTACTTGACAGTATCTTTGCTTGATTTCTCAGATAAAATCTGGGGATAGTTGAGTAATTCATATCTCATGCATTGAAGACAGATTGCCTCAATGGTAATTCTATTAAAGCTTAAGAAAATTACCACCTGAATCTGCCACACTAAGATGGTTAGGAATATAGTTATCTAGTGACACCTACTTAAAATGGCAATGGGAGGTCTTTGAGAACTTTTGTTCTAGGCAGTTGCTACACATGACCTTTGGAATCACAATAGCTGTCTTAATTCAGGGAGCAGGAATACACAAAGATTTCATTGAAGCACTAAGTAATATTTGGAATGTAGCTAAATTTAAAAATTAAATGATTCTTGGCACTGGCAAAAAAAATACCTGCATATTTTAAAATTGACAATGATATGGCAATTCATGCAAATGAAACTATGAGACAGTACGATCTATAATATTCATGACCAGTTAAAATATTTTATTCCCAATAATAGGCCAACTCATAATTGTGGAGCTTAGTTGCTAAATATTACATTGCCTGAAATTGGAAGATTATAACAATTTTGTGTTTTATAGTAGCTTATCTGTGGTCTCAAAGACATTTTTTTTTCAGTTTTCTAAATTAAAATTTTTTAAGATTAATTATATCTTTTTTACTTTTGCATACAGAATTGGGGTACATGCCAGAGGTTCAGGGGTGGTGGAGGATTCACCAGAGACAGAGTGGGGAGTAGAGTAGGCAGTTAATGAAATACACTGCTGAGGGGAGCAGTAGGCAAGACAGAAGTCTACTGTGCCATGTGGGTTACCTCCTTGTCCAGGGATTGAACTCATGTTGAAGTGGTTGTGGTTAGCTTCATAGTGCTGCATTTTGACCTCTTGTGCCACAGAGGAGGGCCTTAATTAAAAATTTTTATTTTTTTTTTTTCAGCTGACATTGGTTTACAGCAGTGGATGTCATTTAGGGATATAGGTTCACACCTCCTCAGATGTATGTCATCATGTCACATCTGCCCCAAGTGACCCAGAGTCCAATACAGATCTCTGGGTTCCCTCCCCTCTCTTCTCCCCTCTCCCTCTCTTTCAGGCACCCTCGAGTCTTATCTTCAGGACATCTTTGACTCACTCCCATATTGACCTTGATAGCTTGCTATATTTGGCATTCAGAATCAAAACTACTTAATATGACTGTGTGGCCAAAGATTGCATGTTGGCATCTGACTAATATATATTTTATAACAGTTTATTTTTACATCATTTTGTACATTTTTTTTCCATCTCAGTTGTAACCCCCGTGGGTTTCCCATCACCATGTCACCCGTGTGCCATCACCATAATCCCATGCACTTCCCTCCCCCACCCTGTTTTTGATCCCATTCCCCACTCCACCCCCACAAAGTGTCTCTGGTATATGGTTGTTCATTATTCTTGTTATTTTCTCGCCGGGTCCATTATACTCCTGCTAGAAGTGAAACCATCCGGTATTTTTCTTTCTCTTTCTGGCTTATCTCACTAAGCATGATCTTTTCCAGCTCCATCCAAGTTGCTGCAAAAGACATGTGTTTCTCTTTTTTGGTTGCTGAGTAATATTCCATTGTATATATGTACCACATCTTTCTAATCCAGTCATCTACTTTTGGGCATTTGGGCTGCTTCCATGTTTTTCCAATTGTAAATAAAGCAGCAATAAACATGGGGGTGCAGGTATCTTGGCATCTGACTAATATTTTACATTTCCCTGGCAGTGATTTTCCAACCCTTTTAGTTTTTATACATGTGCACAGTTTGTGTGCATAAATGTAAATCAGTGTGGTACTTGCCCAGAGGTATTTCAATGCAAGATCTCAAGCATAATATTGAAGGAATGAAAGACATCATCTTGTGGTTGGACTTGCAGTCATCAGAAGTCACAGAGGGGGTGAATTGTGATTGAAGCTCTAAGGTGTAACGGTTTAAATGCAGAGTTGGTACCTGAAAGCGGCCTTCAGTTCTTAGATGCATGTTTTGTGGCCAGTCCCTTAATCTTTATATACTTCCCTTTCTTCACTTATAAAAAAGGGACAGTGATAACACCTCCTCACAGGGTTTCTGTGAACATTCAGTGCATTGATGTTGAATAACACTTAGCACAGTATAGCTAGTACACTGAGAACACTTACGTAGAAAGAGAGAGAGAGAGAGACCTAAGACCTAAATACATGTCAGTCAGGGCAGTGCTTGCCACATGGTGAATAATCCTGCCACAGAAAGTAGAGGCTGGGTCTGGATTCAGGTTTTTTACGTCCCTGAAAACCTGGCATAAAACCTGGTGGTGGTGAAAGGAGTCCTTTATAAAAAAGAAACTGAAGTTATAAATGAAAAATATAACAAGTGTGGTGTTATTGTACACAGAGAATTAAGAATATCCATGCCTGTGTTTTCTATAGGAGGGATTCATGCTTTTGAGGGTCCCTGGAATTGATACGCCTTTGGTTTCCCAAGACATCTACCTTTAGCAAGGAGCTTTGCCAGCCTCCTCGAAGCTGTTCACATTGCCTGTGGAATAAGCATACTGATGGAGAGAGGCAGGGCCAAGGTTAATAAGCAAAGATTTGGGACCTAACTGTTATGCTTTCTTATCCTGCTCCCACTCCCCACACACATGCCCTTTACAGAAATACATTGTTGTAATATCAATTCTCAGTAAAAGTTTGTCAAAAGTAGCTACAAAGTGTGTGTGTGTGTGTGTGTGTGTGTGTGTGTGTGTGTGTGTGTGTGTGAGTGAGTATCCCATACATTTGTGAGTGAAGGAGGGCTATAGAGATAACCAAGATGAGGAAAAGTAAGGATAAATTAGAAATTAAAAAAAAAAAGGTGCAACCACTGATTGATTTATTTTTTAATTCAGGATTCACTCATTAACTACTAGCTAAATAGATTAGTTGCTACAAAAATAGAGAAAAATGATATAAGCTGTTCTGTAAGAATTTACAGGTTAGAGAGGTGTAAGATTTATAAATACAGGTTTCAGACAGTAGTAGGGACTGTTACAGAAACTCTGTAAAGTGGGAATGTTTATTATGGTAGTGAGAAGGTTTCGAAGAGAAGGTACCACTTGCTCTGATCATCAGAATAGTGAGGTTTATGTTGCACAGACAATGGGAGGATATGGGTAAACATGAAGACAAAGGGTTATGAAACATAGAGGATCTCTCAGACAACTTCACATAATTTTCCATAACCTTAGGATGGGGCTTTCTGAGAGATACAGCAAGAGACAGAATCACATCAGTCTCTGACTATATGCCTTACTAGGGAGTACTGATTTTCTGCAATGAATATTGGGAGTCAGATCTATAAAGGCAATTTAAATTATGCACTTTGGTAAGATTACCTTGCAACAATAATGAAACTTCCCCTAGAAAGGATTTGTACTAGAGGTATAAATACCAATTAATTCAGGTGAGAGAAGATGAGGTTAAGGTAGTAGTAATGGGGCCCATGTGCTAAGGAGTAAAATAATCAGTGGGGATCTATCATTGATTGTATATCTGGATGGAGGGGTGAAATGTATCTGGGTTGCCATTAGGTTTTCTGGTTTAGGAAATACAGAAGCAATTTAGGGAGCAAGATTAGTTTTAGTTAGACTGTACTTAATGTACCCGTGCAGCATAGATATTGGGGTGGAAGGTCAGTTCAGGGGCTATGGATGGACATAGAAATTTCTGCAAGTAGTTAGTGACTACACTGTCAGAATACTTGTGATGGCAAACCCAGAATGTCATGATGTGTAGAAAGAGATCAAACACAGAATCCAAGTAGTGAAGAAACCCGATATTTAAAGGCAAGTGAGAGAGGGGAAGGGGGAAACAAAGAGAAGGGGAAAAGAGAGAGAAAGAAGTTGTGAAATAAGTGTAAAAGCAAAGCTTAGGATAAGAGAGATGTGTTATGGAAATAAAAGGTAAAGAGAGTTGTGCTACAGGGAGAATAAATTAAAAAAAAAAAAGATCATCGGTGACCTTGGCAAGTCCAGTTTCAGGGTGCAGGAGGCAAATAAATCTGATGGTCCTGCTTGAAGAGGGAGAGATGAGAAGAAATGGAGTCAGCAAGTGTTGAAGGTGGCATCAAACAAGTTTCTTCATTCCACACAAATCACCAGTTACTTTGGTGGCCTCACACCTGAGGTCGTCTCAAGCCCTCTTAGCTCGCCGTGGTGTACCTAGTAGATTCGGTATGCATGCGCACATACATGTGTGTAGGTACATGCATACATTATATGCACCTGTAGTGTATTGTTCTTTATTGCTCTCCTCTGCAGCATTAGTTTTGCCCTAATCATGAAACAAAACAAGTAATAATGTCCAGAAAAGAAAAATAATCATGGCCATATATAAAATTACTCCAGGAAAATAGTGAGTAAATTAATTAACTATTGCAAGTGCAACGTAAGGGAAAATCATAGGATATTAATGCAATGCGTTATTACATTAGTCTATTTTCTGAACAAGTTTATTTTTACCGACTTGTTGATTGTTGCAGAGTTAATAACATTAACTACATAATAAGTAAGGTTTATAATGCCTTAACTTCTATAGAGTTGCCAGTGACTACTTAAGAACCCTTTTTTATTAATTTTAGTCTTAACAAGCATTTTCCACATGCAGAAAGAGAGAACCAAATTGTTAGGATTTGTTTTAACCATAAGAACAGGCTTGGGAGAGGTCTGGTGAGATGTTTGCAGAGTGAAAGCTCCTGACCAGCCTTCTCCAGATATTTGCTACTAAATTGCAGTTAAACAAAGCCCAAAATCCCTCAGGGAAAAACAATGATCCCAGATATACTATAAACAATGGTCCAGCAGAACAGAGTTGGGAAAGTTCTAAGTGAATTTTGTTTAGAGTCAAAACAGGGCAGTACGCCCACAGGAGCGGGGAGCCGTACAGAGAGCCCTGCACAGCTGTTGGGTTGGGCACCTGTCAGCGTCCTGGCTCCTGAGACCCAGCGCTGCACTGGCTAAGGAGCTTATGAGCTGGTAAGTGCAATGCGGTGGCTGCACTGTTGGAGAGCTGTAGGGTGGGGGAACAGAGTGAACACCATTGGCTGGAGCCTAAGTCTTTCAGTACAGAACAGCTGGACCCAGCATTCTGTCTGAGCACCTGCGTCTCCTTATAGAATAGGATACTACTCACAGCCCACAACTTATCTGAGAGCAAGCGTGGCAGACATTTGAAAATCCAGTTTCCCAGAATAAGCTAGGAATTGTAGAATGTTCAATGTCTTTGTTTCCTTTGGATCCATTCTAGGGGTTTTCAAATGTCTTCAGAGCCAGATAATTTTAAATGCAAAATCTCCAAGTGGTCATATAAAGTGTCACCATTAAATAGCTCAAATTCTGGATTTGGATTTCACAGTCATAGTAAGATCATCGTTTATTTTCATCTACTTTTAAATGCAAGATTATGTGATAACGAAGTGTGCAGACAGCAGCAGTACCCAGAGATCTTTAAACCCCAATTCTGAGTCATCAGGATCTTCAACTTCAAAGGAACCAGTGTAGCCAAATCTGTGTTTGTTGGAGGGGCGGGTCACATAACTGGGAATGCTCCAAGTTAATTTTTATGTAGCATTCAATGTTTATTTAAAGGTAGGTAATAAATGTGTACTAATCTGAAACTTATACAAACAGTATTAAAACTCAACAGGAACATGAGTTATTACTTAGAGCTTTAAGCAACAAAGTTATAACCCCCTCAAGGATATATATATATATATATATATATATATATATATATATATATATATATATGGTAAAAGTAAAAACTTTTAATACTATAATAGTTTATTTTTACATCATTTTGTGCCTTTTTCCATCTCAGTCATAATCCCTGTGGGCTTCCCATCACCAAATCACCCGTGTGCCATCACTGTAGTCCAGTGCGCGTCCCTCTTCCCACCGTTTTTAATCCCATTTCCACCCCTGTAAAATGTCCCTAGTATATATTTGTTCATTATTATTATTATTTTTTCCCCTGGTTCTTTATACTCCTGCTATGAGTGAAACCATCTGGTAATTTTCCTTTTCTTTTTGGCGTATTTCACTAACCATGATCTTTTCTAGCTCCTTCCATGTTGCTGCAAAAGACATGTGTTTTTATTTATTTATTTTTTGTTGCTGAGTAATAATCCACCGTGTGTTATGTAACACATCTTTTTAATCTAGTCATCTACTTTTGGGCATTTGGGTTGTTTCCATATCTTTCCAATTGTAAATAAAGCAGCAATAAACATGGGTGCAGGTGTCTTTTTGAATCAGTGTCAGTTGGGTAGATACCTAGGAGTGGGATTGCTGGGTCATATGGAAGCTCTATTTTTAACAGTTTGAGAAACCTCCAGTTTTCCGTAGTGGTTGTACTAGTTTGCATTCCCACCAGCAGTGCAGAAGAGTTCCTTTCACTCCACATCCTCGCCAACATTTGTTGTTACTAGTTGTTTTAAGTTGTGCCATTCTCACTAGGGTGAGGTGGTATCCCAAGGATAAATATTTTAATATGGATATTGTCTAGAATTGCAAATACGTGATGATAATAGAAATCAGGTTGACTTTAAGTCAGTTTTCTTATTGCTTTGAAACTATTTATTGAAAATACCTTTGCTAGTGTCTGCCCTCTGTCCTTAGTCTTTGGAACTATGCTGTATGAGGGAAAATTACCTCTTTTTAAGCGGTTAACATTCATTTTAAAAATTAGACATTATCTCTGTAAAATAAAGAGGGTATAGAAGTTAAAGATCACCAAATTGTTAAAACATAAATGATCTCAAATCTTCATGTCATCTTTACTAATATTTACCTATGTTTTCTAAATTACATTATAGAAGGGTAAATCTTTCTATGAAGGAAGGGTAGACAGTGTTCCTTACGTTTGAGTGTTGATTACATTTGATTGCATTATGTAGTTTATGGCACATACAGATATGTTTTTAAATGTATAGTGCAGGTCTGATATGCAATAATGATCTACAAAAAAGATCTCAATTATTTAAAAATGATGTATTTCAGATTTCTGATTGCTTAGTATCCATCTGAGTTTATTTGCAGCATTGTCATAAATTTGAAATATGATTAATTTATAGTATTTGTGTTATAAAAAATTTCATTGAGGATATCACTTAACTCCATGTTATTTGTGTTTCTTTTTAAAACTTGTCATCTAGAAAACTGATGCTAGCTAGATGTTGACAAAATCGCTTCACCTAAACTATGATTACCTTCTCACTATTTTCTAGTCCATTATAATGCAGAAAGCATAATTCTAGTAATTACTATAATGGTGAAAAGCCTGAACTCCGGTGGAAGATGAGCAAGCTGCTGAGTTTCTTAACTCCTGTGTTTCAGTTTCTTTATCTGTCAGTGGGGCTAACATATGACATAGCTGATTAGTTGTTTCAAGGGTTCAGAAAGGAAATGCCTGGAAAGTTCTTATAAGTGTGTTTAGCATGTTGTAAATGTGTGTAAATGATTTTAGGAGGGAGGATCCATTACTACTTATATGTATTTCTTCTCTTTGATTTGCTAAGTGAGCAATGCATGATTAGACTTAAAGGTCCCTACAGCTTTACTAATTTCTTGTTGACTGAGAAAATCTTATGGGCAGTAACATCTAGATAACTTCAAAGCAACATTTTTCAATGTTTTCTTTAGTCAATTTCTACAGTAGAGAGCTTGATGTTTGTTTTACTCTTCCCAGTTGTACTTTTTTCATGTATTTAGTAAGTATATTTGTGAAAATTTTAAAAATAATATTACTGAAAAAGAATAAGATTTCTTGCAAACATAGCATTAACTTGACTAAAAACTAACCCACTTTATTTAAAGTCAATACTGATACTTTCCCTTAACGAAACCGAGTGTAACTGAATAAACTAAGAATGTCAGAAGGGTTCTTAACCTATCTTCTCTTAGCATGAAAAGTAAAGGATCTCAGCCTACCTTTCACAAGAGGTTCTCTGTAAGAGAATAGCATATCAATACTAGTAAAATCAGGAAGACTATTTGTTTTACACTCCTTGTTATCTCTGTGATTAGAAACCTGGCCTATTTGACTCATGAATAAGTTTCTGCGTGAATAAAATACAGAGAGGGCAAACATGAGGCCAGGACCATTTATTTTTATAAAGGCAATCACGTTCCTTGGATTTTGGGGCTGAAACCGCAAGCATTTTAAGCAAAAAATAATGTAGATGAGGAGGATTGGCTGGAACACGTCAGTCTGCAAGGAGAAATGCACCTTGTAATGAACAACAGTGGACTCTAAAATGAAATTGCTGGGAGCTACATAAGGAAAAGAATAGAAACAGAATGAAGAACATCCAGATTTACAGCGTCCCTGAAGGCAGCCGAGGGGATGACCCCATTACTTTCATTGAGCAGTTTGTTCCATGTCTGCTCACACATACCTTCACTAGGACTTCTAAAATAGCATCATGCACAACATCCTCAGCCCTTTCCATTATCTAAAAAAGGTCCCCAACTTAATGCTTTAAGGTTTTGAGCTGCTTCATGTTTTACTATTTTTAGTGTTTGGTTAATCTTCTGGTTTTCCCCCTCTGTATATTTTTCTCCTTGACCTAGATCATGAAATCATAGAATAAGAGGATATTTTTTCTAAATGCAAGTTGTTAGAAATGACTTGGCAAAGGCTGGCAAAATCCACAGTATCCTGCAGCAATAGAATTAATAGAGTTTTTTTTTCCTGAAACTTAGAATGATTATTTTTTAATGCTTCTGAAATATAAATGACAAGAAGAAAGTTGGAAGAAATCATTTTTGAAAGTTAATTTATTTCTAAAATGTAACAAACTTTTAAAATTACTAAACCATGTGATTAGTGAATAGCTTTGGTGCTTATTACTTCAAGGGATATCCTTTTACAACATTCACACAAACTAATTTTATGCTTATAAATATCTTTAATGCAAACTGTATGTGGAAATATATAGGATAATATTGTATACTGCCATCATCATTAGCAACATTTAGTCTTTGTGTGTCAAGTTTTGTGTCATGAAAATACATTTTCCTTGTATAGACAATATGAGATAGGACAGTTGTTACTGATTTTAATATTCACTAAAATTTAAAGCAGGAATGAAGAAGAGGCATTGGCGAGGGTAGAATGACATTAGTGTCCTTAGAAAAGGTAAGAAACACTTATCTAGTCAAGTATTGGAGCAAAGTGACCATGGAAATGGTTTGCATTACCTGCCAGTATCAAAGTGACTTGAAGATTATTGTCATCATTTTTAAAGTGCATCACATGTGAGGCAGAGACCTGATTCCCATCCAGCTTTACTTCAGGATGTCACCAGTGAAATGTAAGTGGTGGGGTTGACAGGTAATCTAAAGGAAGCATGCGTGCCTACAGCCTTCACGTTTATTACCCTGTTGTTTGGGCTGGAGGTGCAATGACTGGCATTTTAGCAGCTGTTCTGGGCCATGGAGACAGGTTCTTGGGGGTGGTGGAACATTGAGCCAGACGGACGTTTGGTTCATTTTGACTTCATCACAATGTTTAGGCAGTTCTAGATCCATTGCCTGCTTACTTCTCTAATATAAGCCAAAAATAAACATGTCTTATTTAAGCCTGTTTGGGAGTCTTTTTTCAGACAAACTTAATCCTAGTTTATTCACAGTCTGTTTTCACAAGGAGGTTACAAAGTGGACAAAACCTAAAAATATGACTTCAATTTACTAGAATCAATAGATGCTTAAAAGAAAGATTCAGATGTTGCCAAATTTTTTAACATAGGCCCTCTACTGATGTACATCTAGAATATGGGGGAAATTATTTTAAACATGCCTCAGTTTCTATTCAATAAGTAAAATGGACAGAGTAAAGCAGACTCCACAATCACCTTTGGAAGCAAATATCAGTGTCTAGCAAACTTCTCTTTCAGGTATGCCACACTATATTCTGATAGTTTCATAAATTTCCCATTTTTCTGTATACCAAACCCAAGAGACATATTTATTTTAAAAGTTAAAAAGTTAGGTCTGTCTGATCTCTTGAGTATTCAGCTTTCCTGCTCCCTCTCACAGGTACATAAAATTGGCTTTTATTTATTCTTCAAATTTGTTGTATTCGCACAACCTACTGTTAGTTTCTAACAGTACAAAGAACTGTTACAGAGAAAATGTATAGTTAAAAAAGTGAACAAGACACACTCCTTGTCACATCTGTGGATTTCTTTCCTTGGTCTTGGCTCTTGTTTCTTATTTTATCTTTCCCTTCTAAATAGAGCAATGGTCATCAAAAGCTTAGTTTTTATACTAAAACTTAGTATAGAGTGAGTGAGATCACCACGTGCTGGGATTCATTTAGTCATTTACAGCTTCTGTGACTCTCAGCTACTTGGGAGGTTAGTTTCTGTCCATGAAATACGTCGACCAGTATCTTCTCATTGTCCCCTCCCCTCAGCTCTCACAACCACCCTACTTCTCTGATGCTTTTAGGTTCCACATGTAAGTGAATATCCTAAGATATTTGTCTTTCTCTGAGTTGACTTTGCATAATTCCCTCGAGGTTCATTCTGTCCTTTCAAATGACAGGAGTTCCTTTCCATGGTGGAGTGATATCCCATTGTGTATACATGAATCAGTAATCCTGTAGTAAACAAGGGGATCTCTTCAAGTTAGTGATTTCAACATCTTTATAGCATGAATTTACACAATACATGCCAATTATATCTCAATAAAGCTGGAAAAATGAGTTGATGATTGAATGGGCTCGATGTTGTATAATCATCTTTATTTTCCCCATGTATTTAAAGCTTTTTAACATAGGCGATGTGCCTCTTGCATCTAGACCTGGTAACATTTCCTGAGCTCTTACATCTTGGCCCCTTCCTTTCCATTTCTTGAACCTTCAACCTGGTATTCTTTGTAGTCATTCTCTGCTGTCTATGTTTCTGCTGCTTTTCTGTTTCTTGCACCCAGGTTCTTCATCTCTTAGTAGATCCGCCTTTTTATTGCCTCCTAAATATCTGCGGCTTGCAACCTTTTTCACTTGTTTTTCTTGGAACCATTTTCCTCTGTATGTAATCTTTAGTTCACCAACCTGCCTTTGTAACTCCCTTCAAGACTATATTGACGTTTCATGTCTTCCTGAAAGTCTTCACTTTCTAGCATCATCACAATTGAGATATTTTATACCAGGTTATTCTAGTATATGTACATATTTTATCTTCTTATACTTTTAAAATCCTCCAATTTCTTGCTGATTTTATTTTAAGATTATCTTCATTATCCACTTAGTATGTCCAATCTGCCTTGTCTTTGTGATCCATTTAGGGTGTAAAAACTTCCTTCATTTAAGGAATAATTTCTTCTCTATTATGCTTTGAACCAGGTTTCACCGTGCTATGACTATCGGGAGAATTTATTAATTTATACATGTTGAATTTGAAATTTAAAATCCTTTAAATGAATGAATAGGTTAATTAAATGTCTGAAATCTTTTCTTTATTAAACTTCAACATCCTTGTTACCTTTATCCATTTTAACCTAGCCTTCTTTTACTTGCATGTTTCTTCTAATATTTAATTTTTATTTTCTCTTTAGTTTAAGGCCCAGAATTATCCCTTCCACTACCCTATGATCAAATTCATGCTGAGTAGATTGAGAATTTTAACTATCAATATTTCCCCTTAGCATTGCTTTCAATTTTAATTTAGCTGCTTTAAAAATTCAACATTATAATGCACAAAAGTTAATGCACTATTGTTATTATTTCTTTACTGTACACTATATTCTATATTGAGCCTATCGCTAAACATGGCATACCTCAATATGAATGAGTAATTATATCAATTGCATAAGTACAAGGCTGCTAAAATAAAGGACTAATTAAAATGGGATACACTAATACATTGAAACTTTCCAGTTATGTAGCAAATGAAAAAATATATAGGTTGTCATTTATTTTGCATTTTTACTTAAGTTAAATTCATATATTAAAGTAGCCATTTTAAAGTGAACATTTTGGTGACATCTCTTGTAGATGTTTTAATTTTCTTTGCTTTTTAATGGCTTTATTGAGAGATAATCTACATATCATGTAATTAAACTTACATAGATAGAAAAATTAATCGCTTTTATTATATTTACAAAATTGTGCAACCATTACCACGACCGACTTTAGAACCTTTCATTAACCTCAAAGGAAACTTCAGAACTATTAACAGCCATACCTTATGCCTCTGTCCCCACTAGGCCTAGCAACCACTAAGCTACTTTCTGTTAGTTGAGATTTAACTGTTTTGCATATTTCACATACATGTACATGGCCTTTTTTATTTCCTCTTCTACTAGGGATAATGCTTTCCAGGTTCTCCCATGTATCACTACTTCCTTGCATTTTAATATTCAATAACATTCTGTATTATGGATCTAATACATTTTATTTATGTATTCGTCAGTTGATGTTCATTTCTACTTTTTTTTTGTCAATAGTTGTGCCATGAAGATATGTGTACAGGAATTAGTTTGTATACCTATTTTGAGTTCTTTTGAGAATACCCTTAGAATTGGGATTGCTGGGTCATTTGATAATTCTGTACTTAATATTTTGAGGTTCTTCTGGGTAGAACCTTTACTGATTTTAAATTGGGGCATTGTCTTTTCATTCTAGATTTTATATTACTTGTATGTTCAGCCATCAGGTTATTAAATGATTCTGGATATTACCTAATTTCTTTGTACTTTGGTTTTATCAATAAATAACTTCCTTGAACATTTGCGGAGAATCATACCATGGTTTGATTAGAAATATAAAAATATCTTTGTGATTTTTAGAGAGGAGCCCTTTCCAATATACAGGTATTGTTTTCCCTATGGTTGCACATTGAGAGAAATGGAGAATTAGATTTTTAGCATTCCAGCAGATTTATTTATTGTACATATCTCTTTTATAATGCTGCTTCTGAATAGTCGAATTTAGCTCAAATGTTGTGTCTTCTTGCCTGTGTTATATAGCTAAGAATTCAACTCTAATAAGTTTTTCCTGGACACATCTATATTATGCTAATACCTTTGTTAATTAAATGGCTTTGTGATACAGTTTGTTAGTTAATACCATAGGGAACCTGTGGAAAATGCTGTAATTTGCTAAGTAACATGGAAATAACCAATTAGATGCTGTTCATGATTTATATGAATTATTCTCAACTTAATCTTGTATGGTATAATGGTTTTAAAATCTGTTATAAATTAGATTGACAACTAATTGGGAAATAGCTACTTACTATATCATGCGAGTCACTGAATGAAAGAGAAAGTAAAAATACTGATTTATGGCATAGTTTGCAACTTTTAAAAGTTTAAATGTTATTTTTTGACATTAGTTGATCATTTATAACACAGGTTATAGTTTGACAAGTAAGAAAGGAGAGAATTTCAGAACTGAGCTGGCGAGAGAAAAGCAGCTTGATTTTTTTTGGATTGAATGGAAGGAACAAAATTGTAAAGGGAGTATAAACAATAAGTCTGATGGGAGAGAAGTAACTTTTAACATACTTCAGGATCTGTTTTAATGATATGAGATAATACAGTCTAACTAATCTAACCCCAGCTGAGAAAGCAATTTTGGTTATACTGTATTAGAGTGTTAAAAGTTTGTATTTTGCAGTAGCAATAGCCTAAATCTATTTTTTTTTACAACAGTTTATTTTTACATCATTTTGTACATTTTTTTTTCCATCTCGATTGTAATCCCCGCGGGTTTCCCATCACCAAGTCACCCGTGTGCCATCACCATAATCCCGTGCACTTCCCTCCCCCCCCCCGTTTTTGATCCCATTCCCCACTCCACCCCCCGCAAAATGTCTCTGGTATATGGTTGTTCATTATTTTTGTTATTTTTCTCGCCTGGTCTATTATACTCCTGCTAGGAATGAAACCATCCGGTATTTTTCTTTCTCTTTCTCGCTTATCTCACTAAGCATGATGTTTTCCAGCTCCATCCAAGTTGCTGCAAAAGACATGTGTTTCTCTTTTTTGGTTGCTGAGTAATATTCCATTGTATATATGTACCACATCTTTTTAATCCAGCCATCTACTTTTGGGCATTTGGGCTGCTTCCATGTTTTTCCAATTGTAAATAAAGCAGCAATAAACATGGGGGTACAGGTATCTTTTTCCATCAGTGTTTTTGTGTCTTTTGGATAGATACCTAGGAGTGGGATTGCTGGGTCATAGGGAAGCTCCATGTTTAGCAGTTTGAGGAACCTCCAAACAATTTTCCATAGTGGTTGTACTAGTTTGCATTCCCACCAGCAGTGCAGGAGAGTTCCTTTTTCTCCACATCCTCGCCAATATTTGTTGTTGCTAGTTGTTTGAAGATGTGCCATTCTCACTGGGGTGAGGTGGTATCTCATTGTGGTTTTAATTTGCATCTCCCTTATTACGAGTGATGTTGAACATGTTTTCATATGCTTGTTGGCCATCTGCATTTCCTCTTTGGAGAAGTGTCTTTTTAGCTCTTCTGCCCATTTTTTGATGGGGTTGTTTATTTTTGTTGAGTTTCATCAGTTCTCTGTATATTTTTGTGATCAGTTCTTTATCACTACTTTTGTGTGAGAAAATGTTTTCCCAATTAGTGGGCTGTCGCAACAGCCTAAATCTTTATTGTTATTTTCCTTTATTCATTTTTGGACTTTGTTGACTTTATTAAAATATACTCTTGGCTCATCAATGCTGTTTTGATAGCACAACAGTGTATCTTCATATTTAATGTGATCCACCATCACCATAATGTTTACAAGGGGTATGATTACAAATATTTTTGTTTCCTACACCAAAACTATTTGGTCACTGCCTCTTGGGATGGGTCCCTAGAATGTGAATTTTACCAGCTAGCCCCAAGTAATTCTTTCATACACCAAAGTTGGATAACCACTGCTCTGTATGCTACATTTTTATTGTAGTGGGTGCAGTTTAGCAAATGAACTTTTGTGTCAGACTTATCTTTGACTATGTCTTAGATCTGTTACTTCATTGTGAGAGAACTGTGCACAAGCCATTTAAACTCTTTCAGTCTGTACGTTCTTCAGCTGTGATGCTCGAGATTAACAAGTCACATATCCGTGACTTTGATTGAGAGACTCCAGGTTTAATGCCATGGTGTTGGCCATCATTAATAGCCTTTTCCTTCTTTGTCAGAGTGATTCTAGTTTGGATTATGCATCATATATATGGCTACTCCAGCATGTCTGTGTATTAGGTTGTGATAATTATATGCCATACTATAAGTCATCAGTTTCGCCCAGTTGGCGCATAATAGTACATATTTAGTAACTGTAGTTATAAATAATGGTACTCTTAAGGAATCAAATGAAATATGTCATTATTAATGTTTGTTCTTATACTCAGGATTAACTAGTGTCTTTTAAAAATGGATTTTCATGGAAAGGAAGTTACTTTATTCTGGATTGTTGACTAGTTTTATCCTCTCTGGGAAAAGGTTCTTAAATTAAATCATTTTGTCCTTGTTATTTTCACTAACTTGTTCCTGCCAGTTGGCATTGTCTTGTGCTAAAAGGCATTTTGGAATAGAGTCTTGGAGGGAGGACATTCCAGTGAAGAATGATGAAAGTCTGAAAAAGGAACTCTGTATATTGTTTATAGGTACCATTATCTATAACAAATAAACACAGTATTATTCTTTTCTTATTGGCTTTTTCATGGAAAACTTCATTATGTTGTCTTCTATTTGCTTTCACTTATAAGCAGGTTTTTCCAGCAAGGAGAAAGAGATATTGAAGACTTATTCTTGATTATGAGTGAAAATACTATATTCTAAACCCAAACAGAACTGTGTTTGATACTTCAGTCACTTATCTCATGATACATTTATCTTCTTTGAGTTCAAGTTTTATTATCAGTTAAATGAAACATTATTATATCTACTTCATCAAGTAGCTGTGAAGGTATAAGTTGATACACAAATACTTCTTACCAGTGTGTCCCTACTACTGTTATTGTTGTCTAGTACCATTATTAAGAATATTGACGGTGGTGTTTAAGACTGTGTGGGCAGTAGACAACACAGCCTGGGTGTGTTTTATTTGGCCCTCTGGCTTCTTTCTAGTCCTTTCAGATTTTTACTTCTCTATTCTGTAATTGTTGCTCTTCTATGTGAGGAGAAAAAAAAATAACATGGTAGAAAAGAAAAAATAAATCACAATATCTGGGAAAATACCTAAGGGAGAGAAATGAAAAAATGGATACGCCAAATGACATGGTAGATATATAGAATCTTTTGAAATGCCTGGTTCTCACATATGCCAATAAGTCATCAAGGTTTTATATTAAAGGCCTTACCTTTTGATTATGCTATTTTCTTACTTCTGATGAAGGCATCATTCTCAGTAGAAGTTGGAGAATTTTGTGGTCAACATGGGAATGAAGATATTGAAAATGGTATGATATTATGAAGCAAAAGTAATCTTTTCAACAAATTGGCTATCCATATGAAAAAAAGCAAATGAATCTAGACGCATACTTCATGCCCTTCACAAAATTTCATTGACAGTAGATAACAGACCTAAATATATTTCAAAAGTATAAAAATCCTAATAAAACGATTATCTCAAAGAAATAGCTGTACTGCCATATTCATTAATCATAATGGCCAAGGTAGAGAACCATGAATGTTCTTTGACAAACACACTGCAATATCATTGTCTTAAAAGAGATGATCCTACCATGTACACATTTACAACTTGAACTTAGAGGACATTATGTTAACTGTAATTAGCCAGACACAGAAAGAAAGGAAACTTTGAAAAGGTGGAATCCATAATTAACAGAGAGTACAGTTGTAGTGACCAGAGGTTAAAGAATGGGGGAGAAGGGAAATACTAATCTAATCAAAGGATATAGATTTTCAGTTATAAAGAGAATCAGTTCTAGAAACCTGGCAAACAGATAGTGGCTATAGTTAATAATAATATGTTGTACATTTGAAATCTGTAGATTTCAAGTGTTCTCATAAGAGAAAGTGGTAACTATTTGAGGATATGTATGTGTGTGTGTGTGTATTTCAGGTATATGAAAATAGGGATAATTTACAGAAACTTGTAGGCACCAATTATCTGCTTACCAATTATACACAAAGACATTATCTTGAATTATTTATATATATGAAGGTGTATATATATATACCATACATACAGTAGTTATTTCACAGTAGTGTGTACTTATATCAGAACATCATGTTAAACAACTTAAATATATACATCCTTTGTCAAAAATAAATACAAATTTAAAAAAAATCCTAGCCCCTTCCCCCAAGAAAACAAACTATCAAACTCCTAAATGATAACACAGGAAAAAAAATCTAAATTATTTTGGATATAGTGATGCCTTTTTAGATACAACAACTAAGGCACAATCCATGAAAGGAATAACTGAAAAGGAGAATTTAATTTAAATAGCAACTTCTTTGTGAAGGATACTGTTAAGATAACACGTAGTCAGGGCACAGAATGGGAAATAATATTTGCAGATGTCACATCTGGTAAGAGACTGTTACCCAAATTATATGAAGAACTCTCAAAATTCAGTAAGGAAACAAGCAACTTGATTAAAAATTGGGTCAACAGCATGCACAGACATGTCACCAGAGGTGATACATAGATGGTAAACAAGATATAGAAACATGTACTCAATCATACCTTGAGGGAAATGTAAGCTAAATGAGATACAACTGTACACCTTTTAGAATTGGTAAAATCTAGAGTACTGACAACATCAAATGTTGGTGTGTGTGTGTGGAGCAACAGGAACTCATCCATTTCTGGTGAGAATGCAAAACTGGTCCAACTACTTTAAATTTTAAATTAAAACTTAAAATTTCAAACTTTTAATTTTAAAAAGCATAGCATTAAGTCTCACTGCTTGCCATAATGTTTATTTAATACTACCAACATTTAAAATACAGAAGGAAAAATACATACATACTTCTTTAGGTACTGTTTTCATGAATTACAATCTTCATGGCTATCATAATATTGCAAATATATATTTCAGGTATATGAAAATAGGGATAATTTACACAGAAACTTATAGGCACCAATTATCTGCTTACCAATTATACACAAAGATATTATCTTGAATTATTTTATGTCAACATTAATGAATATGTGAGGACCATATGTTTAGTGTGTAAGCAACTGTAATATTTTTCAATGAACCAGCATCCTTATAATGAACATGGTGTTATTATACAGAATCTGGCAGTACAAGTGGTACTTTGTGTTTTCTCATTTCATGCTTTCATTTAGATTTAAGATGTTCATGGTTTCACTTCCAAGTTGGCATGAATTAGCAGTAAACAGAAGTCTGCTAGCTTGTGTAAAATTTACTTTCACCTACCTCTAGGGACAAAATAGAGAGAATTCAGAACAGTAATCAGTTTTGATTGAGGTTACCTAGACATGTCTTCCTACATCTAAACCTCAAGACAAATTTCTTAGTATGTAATCAGAAGGAACCAGGTTGATTTCACAACTTACTGATGGGCTGATGCATTGATCAGGGAGTCACAGGGAAAGGAGATTGTAATATTCCTATGGATTTAAGATTGTATATTTTCAGCAGTTAAGATCATTCTCCCTAGAAAACAGTTTCCAACAATCACTAGTTGTATGGTTTTGGGAACATTGTTGACTAAAATTATGGATAATGTATAAAATGTAGTATCTGGACTAAAAAAAGTACACATTGGCTTTAACTCATGGTTAAGTGTGCATGATTAATTTAAGGTCCTTCATTTAGCATTGACTCTTTACATTTTAGAGTGGGGATGCCTCTAGATAGTTAAAGGATATTCTCCCTCCCCTCCAAAAAAAAGGTAAAGATGAGTGTTTTAAAAGTAGATACATGTTTTCCTGATAACTTCACCTCTGACTGCTGTGTTAGCCAAAACAGTCTAGTTTGCTCTGCAATAACAAACAGCCTTCAATTATCAATGTACTAAAATGAAATAGCTGAAGAAATGCTTTTTGTTTTGTTTTATTTTTATTTATTTTAGCTCTGGCTGCATGTCCATTTCAGGACGGGGCGAGGGCTGTGAAGTCATCTCTCACACTTAGACCTGACAAAGGCTTCACAAATAGAATGCTGCTGGTCTCTATGGTTAAAGGGAGGGGAGTACTGGAAAATCTTGCAGTTAGGTGCTGTGGTCCAGAAGATATCTACAGCACTTCTGTCTACAACTCTTTGGCCAGGAGAATTCTCATATCATGCCAGTAACAAGATAACAAAGTGGAATTCTCTCTTGTAGCCAGACGGGGAAAGGTAACCATGTGGGGCAAGAACTAGATGTATAAGAACATTAACCATCTCCACCACATCTGAGGAACAAATTCGCCATCAGAGCAAAGGTCCAGCATACCATTTTAGCAAACATAACATGATTAACCCTGTCACCACCAATTCTGAGCTTACACTGACCCGATACCCTCTATCACCTCAAGCTGGCAGCTGTGACTTTGCAAACATGGAACGTGTTTTTCTGGTCAGAATTGAATTGAGTAATGGCAGCAGCAGAACCCACAAGCTG
Source organism: Condylura cristata (assembly GCF_000260355.1). Lineage (NCBI taxonomy): Eukaryota > Metazoa > Chordata > Mammalia > Eulipotyphla > Talpidae > Condylura > Condylura cristata. Next base: position 13,934,826 of record NW_004567128.1, read on the forward strand.
CAGCCCTTTTGTATATTCATGCCTAATTTAATTCTTATTGAGTGAAATGTGCACTCATTTCATCCTTGTTGGGAAGAAAATGACATGAAGGTAGTCCAACTATTAAATTAAGATTTTCTATGAGATTTTTATTAATTGTTTTTCTGTCCTTCCACAAGCTTGAGTTTTATTTCCTGTTTCAGTTGTGATTCATTTTTGTGGGCAACTATACACCATACTAATGGTATGAGAAGTACAGTTATTATTAAAGAATTCTAAATACTGAAAATTATCTGAGGCTATGGATGCTTTGTGTCCTTACATTTTACCTAATCCTGACAGTGCAACAAAGTCCACCTGGCAAGATGTAAAAATATACAACATTCTTTGCCTCTACTTTCAAGCTTTCCAATTCAGGGGGTTTAGGATAAGGTTCATATTTTTACTATCAGCAGGCGATTCTAATGGGCAACCAGAAATGAGAAATGCTGTCCTGGAATGTTATGTAAGAGAGACTTGTTTGAAGATGTTTTCTAAAACTATTAACTAGATAAATAACATTTTTTAACATCTCCCAACCTCCAGAATTAGTCTGTCTACTCAGTAAAACAGAATCTACTTTCTTAGTGTTTCTGGTTTACTTTTTTTGTGTGGAAACCAAGGAAGTTATTAAATAATGCATTGCATGTCTCTTGTCACTCTCTGTGTGTCTCATATTCTGGTTTGTAAGCCAGGTTTGTTGGAAAGATGTCTGTCCTCAGTGTACTGAGGATATCATCTATAGTGCATTTGGGCCCCATTATCAAAGTTACTTTGATATAGTGTTTACCAAAATAATGCAAGAAATGTTGTAATTGACAATTGATTTGGTTTCCCTTTTTCATTGAAACACTGCACTAAAGCATGGCACATGGTTTTTAAATCATATTTTGAATTTGGAAACTAAGATTAAAATTAGAGAGCAATGGAAACTACTTATGAAGTTGCTAATTACAGCAATTCATGTGGTAATATTTTTTTCTTTCTTAAAAGAATATTTCTTTATCCTTTTCAAGTGTATCAGTTGTAAGCATGTGATTTTGAAAGTGAATAAGATTGGATATTATTCTGATGTTCATAGTTCAATGGAGGTAAAATATACATGCTATAAAAGGTTGTCAGATGAATCTTAACATATGTCCATGCCTTTGTTTTTTTAAATATTTTCAATTCAGGTAGAGGAGCATTTACTAGAAGTAAATAGTAATCATTGCTGATATTGCCAGCTACAAACAAACTGGACATATTGTGAGAGGGATGATGGTAATATAGGTAACTCTCCAGCCATGAGATGTGTGTTTCCAGTGGTCAGGCACAAAGGCCTGAATAATGCTACACAAAGCAAGTTGGCCGACAAGGGTTGAAAGAGTGGCATGAGTGCATGATCACGTAGTTGATTAGAGAATGTTTTTCCCTGAGTCAGCAAATGCCCCAGAGGGACACTACCGTTGATTAAGCCTGAGGATGTGTCAAAGTTCAGAGGCCATAGAGGAGAGATGTTTTAGTTAAGTTGGTTAAATCAAGGGCATAGGTATTTTATCCAGATTGGTCAGTGATTACAAGGAATTCAAGTAATCATCAGTGAGACAAAATGGGTATTTCCAGGATCTATGTCTGGTCTTTTCATATGTAAACCAGGTAGGACACTTAGACTTTCCTTTGGGAAAGGTAGTAAATTTCTGGAACACAAGGGATAGGAGGATTTATTTAACAGAACTATGTTTCAGGTAAACGGGGTTTTGGTCAAGTCCCAAATTGTCAATATAATGTCATAGAATGTTGCTGATTTTCATACAGTAATTGCTATCATTTAGTGATGGCCTGGCCCTCAGCCTAGCACTTTACGTGTTCACTTCATCTCAACCTTTTGTGGTATGAATTACTATCGATTTTTCAGGTGAGGAAATGGAGGTCAAATATGTCATAGGAATTTAGTGTTTGATCTGGAATTCGAACTTGTGTGTTCCTACTATATAAGTGAAACGTGTAGATACATATTCAGTGAATATTCATATTCACTTTTTAATAATACTATTGGGTTTAACACTGAGGCAAAGAAAAATGTTCTGCAGTCTTATACAGATACGAACTTTGTGTTCTGAAATGCAGACATTCACTAAGCGAGAACCACCAATGAATAGGACCCTAAGGCTGAAATCTTTATAAAAGCATGACTGTGGAGGAATTTAGCTCCCTAGTGAACTTCTCTGATTCTCTTGATTTTAAACATTATGGCAGGCTCTGTTCTTTTCCTTTGGCCGTGCTGCGAGATCATGCTGAGAAAGTTCTCTCTGCAGTCTGCTAACTGACATTTATAGTGGGATTTAAATTTGTTCACTTTTTTATACGAATGAGTATATTGTATCCAAAATCTAAAGATTTTATTTTTGTCGATGTATGGTCTTAAAGAGTGAATTAAATATTAATATTTAATGGAACTTCAAGCTAAAGTGTTCTTAAGGAGACTGATGAGATATTACATGTAGTTATAGAGTTTGGAATTGTGAGAGAACTTAAAGGTCATAGAATTCAATCTCCCACACAGAGCATTCCCTTGTAAGTGATTCCTCGTAACTAGTCATCCAGTCATTGTTTGAGTGTCTTTAGTATTGGGAATCCCACCCTAGGGAGAGAAGTGCCATTGTGAATAGCCCTAATTGTTGGAAATTTTCTCATATTGAATTGAGAAATAGTTAACCTAGCAAAGGAATGCTCATTTGCATCAGTGCTTTGAAAAACTACAAACAAGTAAATGAAAAATAACAAATAATCTCTAAATTGAATACTAGCTTGGGGGTGGGGAGCAGAATTAGGTTAGTCTCACTCATTATTCAGTGACTCTTAATACCACTCCCCTCATGAACCATAATTTCTGTATCATAGGTTTTCCTATTTTATTTTGTATGCAAATAAATTGTAGGGTTGGTTGTGTGTTTCAGTGAAAGAGTTTGTGTTGTCACAAATAGCACTTGGTCTTTCCACTCTTGGAGCTAAGTAGGTTTTGTCCTGTTCTGGGAATTTCCATTGATTTCCCTCCCAACTATAAACAAACCAGTTTTGCCTCTACTTGGAGTTCAGCCCATTTATTCCATAGACTTGTGTGATTTCAATTCCTTTAAGCCAGCTATAATATTTGTCTGGTTTCTTCATTTAATATGTGTAAAAATGAAATTTTATTGTGTTCATTTTCATATCTGCATTAGTCTTTGTATTATTTTTTTTCTGAAATTATTTTTTATAAGTTTTTCTGTGCCTCCCATAAGGAGGCAAATGGATTCACCCACTACACATAGGTAAACTTGCTCATTAAAGAAGAACACCTTGTAAACAATTTAAGTTCAGACTGTTCCTTTTCTTGGTTCCCAAAGGTGAATCCTCAGTGGCAGTAGAAATATGTAGATGCTCTGTTTTTCTCATCTTTATTTTCTGCTCTACTAATTTTGTATTTTGGTTTGTTCTTGGCCAGTCAATTACTCTGCATTGCTGGCAGGAGAGGCTGGGAATTTTGTTTTATGATCTGAACGTTTAGTAAAGTTATTTCCCATCATTGGCAATGGTGGTTGGTAATTTGACTTCAAAGTGTTATCATTTGATGAGGTCTGTAAATGCATTAATGACTTATAGAAAGTTATCTCTGTTGGGTGCAAGATGACAGAGAATCTGGTTTGTTAGGCTTTTCCGTTTGTATTATTTGTCTAGTTTGAACTCAATTCAGTTATGAATTTTATACCCACTTGAAAGTGAATATTGACGCTGGTGGGTATTACGTTTCTGCTTATGCTTATTTCATGACTGGAATTTAAAATTCAAGTTACAAATTTTGTGTTCCCATATGTTTATATGCCTGTAATTCTGAAAGAGTTTTGCATGTATGTATTGTATGTGTGTGAAGCATTTTCTTACCGTGGATAACATTTGTAACTTAGACAATAAAATTTTTTAATAGACCTCAGATTATCTTAGAGATATATGTGTTTGTATTAATAGATCTTTTCTATAATTACCCCAAATTAAAGAAATTAAGCCTATGATATTTTTAATATTAAAAATGTATGTTTATAAAAATCAGTATGAAATAGTATAAAATTGTTTAAGATCATATAATTTAGGTAAACCTTTGGTATACTAGATTAGTTTTGTTCAATAAAGCAAACTAAGCTTTCTTTGAGTTACTGTCATTAAGTTTAATATAAAAATGTACATTGTTTATCTTACATAGGTGTATTCTTCCCAAATGTATGAAGTTTTTAGATTCACAAGCATTACTTTTACTTAATGTTTAAAGTTATTAAAAGTGCAGGCATATGGTGGAAAAGCAGGTCACAGTTTGTCCACGAGACACCGAATTAGCAATAATAATCAGACCAAATTACCTTTGTGAACACTTTAAAAGCTAGTCAAGAGATTGCAATATCCCTCTTAGACAGGCATCTAAGTGAGTAGAAAAAGTTGTGTCATTTTGTATGCCCCAAACTCTTTCTTTATTTGGCATGACAGGGAGAAAACTGCCAAGTCCTTCTCTCTCCCTCAGGAGGGAACAAAAAGTGTAGAATATGCATTCATCGTTCTGTGTTTTTGGCAGGCTGCCAGAGGGGCTTTTCTGTTTAATCTGACTTGGAGTGTTTATGGGAACAGCTATTTAGACTACTAGCTGTGGGCTGCTAAGATAAGAGATAAGCACCACTACTTGTTACCTCACCAGAGAGATGCAGTGCTTCAGAGTACACCAGGAGGGGGAGAGATTTCAGGCTTGTTGTACAGATGCAGAGATCTCTTTAACTGGGTAATCACCACCCAGGCCTAGAGGAGATGAATCCTTAGCAGAGTTTTGAGAAGTTGCCAATCTTTTCAGGGTGATTCTTGAAGGTCTTTCCATGTAGTAAACCAATTTTCAATAAAAATAAAGATGGGAGGGATCAGTTCTTACAGATGTCCTTATATCAACAAAAGATCACAAGGCATACAAAGAAACAGAAAATATTGGCCTACTCAAGGAAATAATTCAGTCTCCAAAAATCAACTCTAAAGTGATTTTTGAAACACCTGAGAAATAATTGAAGATAATTTTAAAGATGTTCCACTTGATGAAAGAGAAAATAGACAACCAACCCTACATGAAATCATGAAAATGATCCATAAACAAAACATCAACAAAGGGGCAGAAACTATAAGGAAGAACCATATACGAATTTTAGGGTTGATACATGCAATCATTTGAAAATTCACTAAATAACAAGACTTTACTCAGTATAAGAAAAAAAAATCAATGAGTTTAAAGACAGGCTGTTTAAGATTATTGAGCTAAAGGAGAAAAAAAAGAATAAGGAGAAGTGAAAAAACTTAAGGAATTTGTTAGTCACTGTCAAGTGGACCAATATATAAATTTTGGGCAGGGGTAGAGAGCTGATTTAATGTAATAATTACTAAAACATTCCTAAATCTGATAAAGGGACATATACATTCAAGAAGCTCAGTAAACTCCAACTATAATAAATGCAAAGAGACCACAACAACATGTTATAATCAAAAAGTCACAGACAAAATTTTGAAAGCATCAAGAAAAAAGTGACTCAGTAGTCTCTTAGTGAAGCAAAACTAATACAAGGGAACTCCTATAAGGGTACTAGCAGAATTCTCAACAGCTGTCTTACAGATTATAGGGAAATGGGGCGATATATTCAATGTGTTGAAAGAAAAAAAACTGTCAAGCAAGGATACTATATTCAGCAAAACTGTGCTTAAAAATTGAGAGAGAGGGCCCTCCCTGGTGGCGCAGCGGGTTAAAGCGCAGCACTGAGAATCTAAAGCTGATCTGCATGAGTTCGATTCCCGCCTGCCCCGGAGGTGACCACATGGCGTGGCAGACCTCTCCTGACCCGCCCGCTGCTCCCCTCAGCAGTGTACTTCATCTATCTGCCTGTTCTGCTCCCCACTCTGTCTATGGTGAAACCTCTCACCGCCCCTGAGCCTCTGGACTGTACCCCTATATGCACAAATAAATAAATCTTAAAAAAAAAATTGAGAGAGAAATTAAGACATTAGGTCAATGAAAAGTGAAGGATTACTTCTTTTTGCTTAGGTTTACTATATTAACGTTACAGATCATATAAGGTTTCTTTACAAAAGACCATTACATTCTGTATGCTGCTCCGAGTAGATGCCAAGGACATGTGGACTATTGTTAATTTCCCTTCTTATCCCCCCACATGACTTCAAATATTCATGAAACATTGGTATCTTAGAGCTTTGTTAAAAGGATAAAGATGGGGCCCTCCCTGCTGGCGAAGAGGGTTAAAGCACTGCACTAAGAAGAGTAAGCCATTTCCCCATGAGCTCGATCCCCGCCTGCCCCGGAGGTGACCACATGGCGCGGCAGACCTCTCCTGACCCGCCCGCTTCTCCCCTCAGCAGTGTACTTTGTCGATCTGCCTGTTCTGCTCCCCACTCTGTCTCTGGTGAATCCTGTCACCCTCCGCATCTCTGGCCTGTACCCCAGCTCTGTATGAATAAATAAATCTTAAAAAAAAATTTAAAAAAAGGACAAAGATATGTTTCACATTTTTACTGGTGAGCTAATTGATTCAGGGGATGCAGTATTGAGGAAGTGTTACAAGGCACCCCAATGTGAATTGGGTTGCCTATCTGTGGGTCCTCACCCGTGCGCTTAAGATTCAATCGTACTGTGGACACACACATAAAGGTTCAATAATGGATTTATTTATGAAGGGAAAGGTAAAGGAACAACCCAGGGAAAGAGGGAGAGAAATACAAGTTAACTAGAATGTCTTACCAGTTCTGCTGACTTGGACTTCACCAGCACGCTGAAAACCAATCGAGAGCCAAATGACCAGCCGCGAACCACCAGGTCAAGTGACCCCAGAGCCCACATGTCCGGGTTTTATCCCAACCTGGCTGCTCAGCTCCGCCCTTACGTCCCAGCGTGCTTCTCCTTGGTATTTTATGGGATTAGTAGTTCTGGTTTCTGGAGTGGGGTTGGAGTCCATGAAACCTGTATCTGTTACAGAAGCAAGATTTGAAATTTGGGGTATACACTGAAAACATGAACAGTTGTGAAATTGAAAATAGGAAAATGCTATAAAGAAATAGGACCTCTAGTCTTCCCAGAAAATAATCATAGAGAAAAATACGTAAAATTAACCAGCAAAGATTTATGACATTATTTTCAATTATTCAAATTATCTTGTAGCTAAGGATTTGATTAAAATGGAGATATAGAACCTTTACATTTAAATTATAGTTTCTAGGAAACACCTAAATAGCCTGTTATTGAAGCAAAGCTAATTGTATTGTTTATTGAGGTAATGAAGATCATTAATCTCAGCAGAGTCTTATTCAGGAGGAAAAAGTTCATGGGCTCCCAGCCTTTCCCAGTTTCACAAACCATTCAAGGAACAATATCATAGAATTCCTGAAAATCAACATTAGATGTGTTTTTGAGATTACTTTGATGAATGTCTTTTGTGAATATGCTTTTAAATGAAAGAATTGCTGATTAAAGAAAGAGCATACATCATTTGATCTGTCTTTTTATGACTTATCATAAAATATACATTATTTTATCATTCAGACTTGAGCTAAATGATAGATAAAAAACACAAGGTAATTTTTTTTTGGTAAGTTGTTCAGTCAAGTATAGGTATTTCACATCTCTCACATTTTAATAACAGTTGCCCAGATTCTTGTGGGGTATTTTCCAAATGCGGCTTGCCTGCTGGTTTGGTATACAGATTTCATTTAAAATTATTTTCTTAATTGAGATGTACAGTACTGTTAAACTTATTTTTAAAAAAAGTGAAATCATGTCTTAATGAAGGTAAAAAGAACTTGGGTCAAAGATTTTATTCAGCTTATTAGTTAATAAGGAAACTAGTAAGATGTTAGAACTGGTTAAAAAGAAAATCAACAAAACACAAACAACCCAAATAAAGCCAGTTAGGAATTCTGAAATAAATTAACAAATAGGCACAAACTGCTCATTATCCACAGGGCAGTAATCAATTGCATCTCCCTGAGGCACTATCATTTACATTTGTGTGGGCAAGAATTATTTGCATAGTAATCAGTTTTTTACAACTGACAGAGATGTAAAATAACTCAAAGATAATGAAAAGCAGATACAATCCAGAAGCACACTTTAGAAAGTGTAACCAGTGTACTTTTTTGCATATGTCAAGAACTTTCACAGCTTTTCCTTATAGACCCAATTAAGATGAGAAATGTGTTCCCACCTTGCCTGAGTCCCCATCACTCCATATTTAATGTTACCTGTTTGATTTATTTGTGTTATTTGTTTGACACTTCATTAAATATAAAAATTTAATATTCCTACAGTGAAGCTGAAGATAAAATTACCCAGTTTTAGCAAGTTAAAATGTATATTTTTAAATTTTAATATTTTAAGTTTAATGAAATAAGAAACATGAACACTTTTTTTCTTTATGATCTGCCAATCTGTCGAAGCTACCTTAATCATGGCCTTCAGTATACATGTTGTTGCTATGTTACCGCTATGTGTAAATGTTCTTGGCATAAGGTATAGACTCCATCCAGGATTTTTAGTCTGGTATACCCTACTTCAACAATGTGAAGATCATATGAGCTTCATATTTCAGGGAGTTTTATATGAATAATCTATAGATGTAGATATAATCAATAAAAATCACTGTAGGAAATTTGACTTTTTGATACTACTATATTTTCAAGGAATTGCTATTAGTTTCAGTTAGATATTGTTGGGTTTAAAGGAAGTCATCCTGTACCTCTCTGGGTTCATCTTAACCCAGAAAGCATCAGACAGTTTTATAAGAAAAACAAAAGCCAAAGAGAATTTTAATAATAGCACGTATACCTCCTATTTATGTGGGAGAGACCCAGCATGACTGAATTACTCCCCATATGGCTTCAGGCACCAATTTAAATAGCTTAATTATGAAGAGGAGAATAGGGGAAAGAAAGAAGGTCAGTTAAAGAGTTTATGAAGGGAAAGACAGTAAACAAGGTATGCAGATTTATTTCAGCCTTCTCCTTGAAAAGAGATAAGGAGATGAACTCCTTCCCAGTACAGTGAAGGAGAAATTCTTACAGAGAAAATTATTTTCTCAAAGGTAACCTCAGCTTTCAGAGCCTTCGCATGAAATCAATCTTTGCCAAAGACATATTTGGGATTGGCGAGTTTTGTTTCCGTGCAATCGGAGCAAAAATAAGTGTCATATGTGAATTTAAATGGGCCACTTTATGACTTGTCCACTTCTTTTGTATTCTCTAAACTATAGATGTGTGTGTGTGTGTGTGTGTGTGTTTCTAACCTGGGGTTTCTGACTACAGCACAGGGAGTGATATTCTTACAACATGAAAATGAAAGCATGAAAAGTCTTAGAGGCTAAATTAAGTGTTACTCCCCTTGAGTAATGAAACAACTTTGTCTAAATTTTTTAACAATTAGAACATTTCTGAGTTCTATTACATTCTCTCATTTCACATTGCTTCTCTTCCTCTAAGTCTGATTTAAAAAAAAAAATTAGTAGTATATCACTCTATAAAACAGTACTTATTTTGAGATTTAAAAAATAACTAGAAATCTTTTTAAAATTTTTAAAATAATATAATAGTTTATTTTTACATCAGTTTGTACCTTTTTTCATCTCAGTTGTAATCCCTGTGGGCTTCCCATCACCAAATCACCCGTGTGCCATCACCATAGTTCAGATAACTAGAAATCTTTTTACATGAATGTGTGTGCCTCTGTAGGTGTGGGTATGTAGGTGTGTGTGTGTGTGTGTATGCAAATATTACTTTCTTTGTGTAATTGATAAAAGGATTGATTTGCAGACCTTGTAGGAAATCTATCTGAAAAAAAGAAAAAAAAACAAGAAAGAAAAATCTATCTGAAGTATCACTAGATTTGAAAGCAGGCCCATTGAAGTTTCTCTTCTAAAATGTATGGTGTTAAAATATAAAAGAATTCTAGTGATTGTTAACAGTTCTCTCCAATTTTAGACACAGTTTTAAGTTTGCATTGTTTTAGCTTAGTTGACAGATGTGTATAGAACTCATAAATGAGCAAAAGTTTTATCAATGAGGAATAGCATGAATTGATTTATTATTAGTGTGTATAATTAGAAGGGTACTGCTACAAAAAATGCTAGAGTGTAAATGATTAATTCAGCAATCAGGCGCAGTCATACCCCAGTTTGAGTAGTAAAAAATGTATTGCCAAGACGGTTAAGTTTCTTTCCTCTCTGTCATTCTTCTCATCAACTTGCTTTTTCCCCAGTAATAAGCACTGTCCTGAGGTTATTAATCATCACACCACTTCAAAATATTTGAAAAATACAGGTGTTTTCCTAAACAATATGTAGCATTAGTTTCCATATATGAACTGTGTATAAATGGTATAATAAAATACCTCTTCTGCAACATACTTTTGTTTGACTCTTTGGACTTTTGAAATCTGTCCAGGTTGACTTGTATGGCACTAAATTTTTCATTATTAGTGAATTAGTGATGTGATATACGCTACTCCAATGCTTACTCTACATTTATTATTAATTTATCAGCTGTCCAGGAAATTAAAGGAATGTTAGATAATGTTCTTATTTTTATGCTAGTATTTTCAGGACTATTAAAATATGCCTCTTTTCAATCAGCAAGGATCAAAGAAATATTCATACTTAATATGAAGATGAATTAATTTTCTTACTACCTTTGCATCGGTAATTGTAATGCACTGGTTCAATAGTAAGACAGTGTTCATTTTAATTCTCCATAATTTGGAGGTAAGGTATTAAGTTGGAAAACTAAAAGCATCAGTATTGGTTAGTGATGTGAGACAGAGGACTTGAAAAATAGATTGGGGATGGCTTTGTAAGGTTCTGCTCTCATGATGAAGAAACTTGATTTGTTGTGCTTAAGGACCCTTTCTAATGGGCTCTGTCATCTTAATCAGTTTGCATGCTGGTACAAAACATAAAAACAAGTTAATCATAATGATATTTCGCAAAGTCTTTATGGTTAGTCAGTCAACAACTGCCCAGAAAAAGTTTCTGGCCATTTGGCTTTCATACCGCCTTGGCCTTAACAGCTAAGGAAACAATGTGAGAAGTGATTATGCTACGGATTCCCTTTGGTCGGTATGCATGTATGGTTTTGTTATAATATGGGGAGCAGTAAGCATGTAAAACCATGCATATGAAATTGCCAAAGTAAGTATATCACAATGAGAATGTTTTCTCTTATTGCTATGTTCCATCATAAATGGGAGAAAACAAGGCTGGAGTGATGGAGATAAAGGAGTTTTGGAACTATCATGGATTTGAACCATGGACATTTTCAAGTATATTAACTCTTATGTGAAAATCTATTCTATACAATGGAAATCTTTTCTTAATAATTATGTTCATTTTATTTGAAACTGTGTCGTCTCTATGTTAGTATTTGCATTAGGTATTTCTGCTGTAAATCTAACTATTCCTTGATTTTCCTTTTTATTTCCTACCCACGAATTTTGTGTGCTAGTGGTTATATTCTCATGGAAAGGAAATCATAACTGACAACAGTTTACAAATTCAGGTCTTTCATTACTTAATTTGTAAACATCTTCTATTTCATTCACCATTTGACAAAGGCAGTCTTATTTCATAAATAGCAAACATTGTATGCAATGAAGTACCTTTTTAATACTATATTTACATTGAGTCTTTCAAGTTAAAATTGTAAACTGTTTCTATTAACATAAAAATTTTTGATTATACAATGAAAGGTACTATCTGAATTTTCCTGTGCTGGTGCCTTTTGGGTTAAATATCATGATACAGAACACTATGTTTTAGTTTATTATAAATACTATGCTAATGCATCAGAATGTAATTATTTTTTCTGATTGTACATACTAAAACATGTTTTTGATTTTGCATTTGCATAATGAGCATTTTATTGCAATTCCTAATATTTCACAGCTGCTAAGGCAAAACTATATTCCAATGAGAATATATATTGGAGATTCTACATCTACAGGCTTGAAATGAATAAATGATTTGGTGAGAGGGCGAACAGAATGTTATTAATTCTAAAATATTTGGGGATTTTTACACCGTATCTATCTACATTAAGAAACTATTCACAAGCGAAGCATTTCCACATAAATGTGAAAGGGTAGGCTAGCCATGATCAAATGTGTCCTATTTGGAATGAAGCACTGATTTTTCCTTTTCTTTTCCTGCAGATATTTTTTTCATTCACCTCTCTCTAACATCATTCAAGGTATTAACCAGATTCCTTTAGGGAGAAACCATCTACCCCCCCCCCCCACATTGCAATAACTTCTTTAGGGTATTTTGTGCTTGGCTTCAGTTTCTTCTACCTTCTCTACTAGATTCACCCTCTTTGTTCACCTCTCTAAAAGAGGCATTGTAAGAAGTCTTTCTTACGGGGCATTTACAGTATCTAGTGACATAGGGCTCCTTTTTCCCTTAGGCTAGACACTTCCTCAATGAAATAAGCCTTTTATCAACCTCCATTATGCTCCTTTCCCACAGCTATAAATCCTCTATATTTTCTTAAATAGGACAGATTATGTTAAGAATCCAGTTCCAATGCACAGTGAGTGAATTTAATCATAGGTGTGCCTTTTCTTTCTAATCTCTGTAAACTCTGATAGTGTAAGCTTGGAGAGAACTTGCCTTGTTTGTTTGCTTTGTTCAGTTGTTAAGCTTTATATAGTAAGTGATGAGAAAAATTGAGGGAAGAAAATCTTAAAAGGCCATGAAATTCTCATTCAGTTTGGATAAACATCCCAGTTTAAATGTGTCTGCTGTTTAACATATTTAAGTTCTCTGGAAAGTGAACATTTGTTCAGTCTTGAATTGAGTATGACTTCAAGCTCTCATTGTTTGTTTGGTATTTCTTGTAAAGTTCTGTTTTTGATCATGCATTGGTAAACAGTTTGTTGGATATTAGAACTGTTTATTACCGGGTTGTCCCTTAAAAAATAGCTGTAACTGCATTTTTTCCCTGAGGAAACTGTATTTCAAGTGTGAAACAAGTAACTTTCAGCTTACAACAATTTTTATTTATTTATTTATTTATTTAACAGTTTATTTTTACATCATTCGGTACATATTTTTTTTCCATCTCAATTGTAATCCCTGCGGATTTCCCATCACCAAGTCACCCGTGTGCCATCACCATAATCCCATGCACTTCCCTCCCCACTCCACCCCCACAAAATGTCTCTGGTATATGGTTGTTCATTATTCTTGTTATTTTCTCGTCTGGTCCATTATACTTCTGCTATGAGTGAAACCATCCGGTATTTTTCTTTCTTTTTCTGGCTTATCCCACTAAGCATGATGTTTTCCAACTCCATCCAAGTTGCTGCCAAAGACATGTGTTTCTCTTTTTTTGGTTGCTGAGTAATATTCCATTGTATATATGTACCACATCTTTCTAATCCAGTCATCTACTTTTGGGCATTTGGGCTGCTTCCATGTTTTTCCAATTGTAAATAAAGCAGCAATAAACATGGGGGTGCAGGTATCTTTTTCAATCAGTGTTTTTGTGTCTTTTGGGTAGATACCTAGGAGTGGGATTGCTGGGTCTTAGGGAAGCTCCATGTTTAGCAGTTTGAGGAACCTCCAAACAGTTTTCCATAGTGACAACAACAATTTATTTTTACTAAATATTTTAAATTTATTTTGGGGAAATATTTGGTTATATTTAAATTTCTCAAAATCAAAGCACCAAGGGTAAATGATAGAATAATTTTCTGTTGTTGATATGAGATCCTGTAATATAGGGTGGGCTTGTTTTATGCTGGGAATATTTTCTTTTGTTTACTTGTATTATGACCTTGAAAAATCAGATAAGTTTTCCAATTAGCTTAATTTTTCTGAACAACACTTTTATTTGATATTAGAGTTGTTATCAAACATAATTGGAGCCTGTCTGAATAAATGGTAAAAAAAAATACATGCTTTATACCTACCCATTTCAGTTACTTTTTAAATTAAGTTACTCATAAGGAGGCATTAGTTGAGGTGCAAATTGCTTTTATCATTGTAAGTTCAGAAACTTTAGTCCATCAATCAAGCAACAGTCATTGTAATCTCATGGAAAGCACTGTAGTAGCTATTTTATGAATTAATAGTAATATTTAGTTTTATAATTAACAATATCTGAAACAAGTAAAGGTGTTTGTTGTACTCTTAACAGCACCCCATGTGAAATAGTTACTTCTCGGCAAATTTAGCACTAAGAGTGGTGTTTTTGTGTAGGTTATATATCTTTAGGTGGCGTGTATGAATATATATTAATTCAAAATAGCTTAGTAAAAATTCATAACCATTATAGGTTATCAGGTTATCCTATGGAATCCAAAGTTAGAAAACACAAGAAGAATTAACAAAGACAAGAAGGTGGACTGGGAATGCCATCAGGAACTAGTCTTGGGCTGCTTTGGCTATAGATGATTTCATTCATTTATTCATCTGTTCAGTTAATTAATGAGCACATGCTTGTTAAGAATCTTGTGTTTGGTGTTTGGGCCCACCACTAGAACTACATCATTGAACAAAACACACACACACACACACACACACACACACACGTGTGTGTGTGTGTGTGTGTATATATATATATATGTACACATGTGTGATATACATGTATATGTGTTTTATATGTATATATGGTGTTCACATGGTACTGTTCATCCATTAAAAGTCTACGAATCAGTGATATTTAGAATATCCAGTGTTGTGTAATCATGAGCACAATTTTAGAACATTTTCTTTTTTTCACTTTACATTTTTTTTTTATTTCAACATAACATGCAGTAAAAAAATTAACAGGACTTATTAGCATTTATAATGATTACAAAGAAATAGGAGTCTAAAAACAATTTAGTTCAGATTTAAGAAATTGTTCTAATTAAACACTTACAATAAATCTATTTACAAATGTTCAGTTTGGAACAAAATTTAAGATAACATTTGGTGGATATTTATGTCTGCTGTCTAATTGCAGTTATTTTTATATAGCCTCTGATTCTTGGGATGTCCAACCCCCATTTTTCTAACCCAGCAGGAAAGCCATATACATGTGGCCACTTTAATTAAAGGGACATTTTTTTTTTTTACCTAGAAAAGAGGCCCTGTAACCATTAGTGTTCACTCCCCGCTCAATGTCTAGCAGTCACTTAAATATATGATTTGGAAATACGTTCTCATTTTGTCACTTGCCTTTGCTATCTGGTAGTCTTTGGATTCTTGATTTTGGTGAAATCCCATTGTGTAGTTATATGTTTGGGCATGTGTGTTGTGTCTCATTCTTTCATTAATGGCTAAAACCACCTAGCCTAAGGTCACAAAATTTGTCTACTATAATTTCCTTCTAAAAGTTGTATAAATTTTGTTCTTATATTTAGGTTTATGATTTATTTGAAGCTGATTTTTGGATATGGTATGAGGAAGGGATCTAATTTTATTTTATTTTTTTACATATGGACATTGCAGTTTTCTCAGTTTTATGCTTATTTTTAAAATGTAGAAAAGAATCAACTGGCATTTCTGTTCAAATGAAGATGATCATTTCTGCTTTCAGGTCACACTGTTGATAGTGGTCCTGTGGGTATATGTTGACTAGCAAGGAAGATAGGCAACTACTGAACAAATAATCAGAAACACATTCTTCCTGTACATCTATTTTGATCTCACTTGAGGACTGATTTTCTTTGCTTCCCTTAGTATGTGGGAGACTATAGTTTCCTTACTGCTTTCAAGATCCATTAGGTCAAACCGGAAGTTGAGAACTGCTAAGGAATATCACTAACCCTGAATTTTTAACTCCCTGCGGAGAACATCTGGTTAGTTACATTGGTAGCTTTGATGTTTTTCAGTGGGCAGGAGTCTGGCTTATGAAGGGTTCATTTTATGGCGACAGCTCTTAGGGAGCAGGATTTTATGTTGGCCAGAATCTGAATATTTTTTCTAATTTTAGAGATATCTGGGAATATTTTACCCTTAAATTTCAAAAGAAATTCAAGACATGCTATGTGACAGGAGTGAGAAAATCTTCAGATGACTGTTAATGAGTAATTCTGCTTGAGGTGAGGTGAAGAGTTTTCCCTGATTACCAACTAACCTGAGTTTATCTTTAGCAATATTGGATGGTTTGTGTGACTCAGTAAGGCCTCTCACTGGAATTCAGGCAGTCCTGGTACAAAGTCCTCACAGTGGTTAAGCTTTAGTCAAGTACTGTGTCTTTGTAGAGGTTTTCTCATTTATTGATTTAGAATAATAACTCTTCTGCAGAGATACAATAATTTTCTTTCTGGAACAGAGTGTAGGTGCTGAGTCTTAGTTTTCTTGCCTTCCTACTTCTGGAGAAGACTCTTGTGATTAACATATAAATGATCAAGTATAATAGAGCTATAAAATGAAAGATGAAATAAGAGCCATCTAATGCAAAGTAAGCAGAGTTTTTCTACAAAATCAAGACTAAAGATGGTCAAGTTAACTGAATAAAAAGTTAGGAGGCTTTTTGGCCAGCATAGTTAAAAGGAAAGCAACTAAGTATCACTTGATCTGTAAAGAAAAAAAAAAACTGTTAGAAGAGAGAAAATATTTTTCATAGCATTGATTAAAATCAAAAATTAAGTTGCTTACAATGACTAATAAGAAAAATAGAATTATCTAGTTAACATTGTTTAAAAAGCATCAACTGAGAGATACCATTTCTATCATGGTTAAGAAAACTCCTGTAGCCTTTGCCCACTGCTCAATCCAAATTTTTAGTTGTTTGTTACACCAGCACCTCCCAATGTCTGTTTAGCTTCTGGTTGCTGATATAACAAAATGCAATAAACTTAGTGGCCCTAAAACAGTACAAGTTTGTCAACTTAGGGTTCAGAGATCGAAAATCCAAAATGGGTCTCACTGGGTAAAAATCAAAGTATCAGAAGACTGATTTCTTTCTGCAAGTTGCAGGGGGAACCTTTTATCCTGTCTTTTTCCCTTTCTAAAGTCGGCCTTCATTCCACAGCTTATGGTGCCTTATCCATCTTCAAAGCCTTCAACATCAGCTATGTCCATGTGGCTCTGGCTTTGCTATTGGCTTCTTCCATTGCTTCTTCTTTTCTGAACCCTTGAGATTAAGTTGGACCTATCTTCATAATCCAAAATAATCACCCTATTTTAAAATCAGTATAATGGTAGTCTTAATCCCATCTCCTACCTTAACTTCCTTTTGTTATATTCTTTGTTTTAACATTGGTACCTAGGCCAATTTGTTTTTTTTTTTAAGGGGGTTACATTATGTTGACTATAATAATGACCACCTATTATTACAGGTTCTGACCTAAAAAAGTAAATCCGTTGCCATCTAGGGAAAGAATTTACCAGAGAGTGCCAGGTATAGTTCAGCCAAGCAAGACTTTTTTAGAGACTTAGGCACAAAGGGACTAGTGCCATAAAGGAGATTTTAGCCTGTGGCTCCTTCAAGAGAGTGAGAGGATATTTAAAGGGTAGTTCCAGAAGGCGGGGAGGAGGAGAGTTATGTCACAGCTTGGGACATAACTGAGCTACAACAGGTTGCGTTCCCAGTTGCACACTTGGGCTCTAGGCCGTCTAGGAAACTGAGATAATGATTTATCAGGATCTTTTATGTTGCCTGGTGCCTCATGGTCACTGTGGTGAACCCAATTGGTTGTGTATGGATTTTCATTTCATGGTTCAGTCTACCTGTTCAAACAGGGCTTGGGGAAACTTACCCTGCTGGATTACAATTTCTTTTACCTAGGCTGTGTCATTATGATAATAATCCTTGAAAAAAAAATCTATGGACATCTTATATATTTCTGGTTGTATAAGGAATTTCTGTAAGGACCTCAGTTAATGAAATCCAAGTATATAACTTTTTAAAATTTTACATGATTTAAGATTTAAAAGATTTTATGCAAATAAATCTTTACCCTGTCCTCTCTTTTTACTCCATTTGCCTTCTCTTCAGAGTTATGTATCTGATTGTCTTACATCTAGATTCCTTAAAAACAATTTGTAATTATCTAAGGTACAACACATGTTTTTACTTAAATGCTAAATGTTAAAAGTCTGATTTGAATGTTTTCATAGACTACACGATGAAATATTCTGGAAAATAGATTTTTTTACTAATGTCAAATTACATATTTACCTAAAATTATACATGTCTGTAAATGCTGATATTGCTTCATAAAATTGTTTCTATTGACTTATTTGACCTCTTAATTGAAATGATTTCTGAAGGGTTTAGACAACAAGCTGAAAAATGTGTTGCTCTTTTTGTGGGACCATACTCCTCAGATTAAAAAATATTTTTATTTCTATCAAAAACCAAAAGGGTCAAAGTTATTATGCTGCCACATGCAACTGAGAGAAATCTCAAATTGACCAAAAATGTTTACAATGACAGGGAAAGATTTTCTCCCCTTGTTCTTCTTTGCCCATACCTCAGAAATAACCCTGCCTTAAAAACTCATTTATCCAAGTTTATGATAGCTTTATTTTCTTGGTTTGCAAACAATGACAATATCTTTAAATTGTATTAAAGGTGTGCCTTTTTATACTCCCAGAACCTCCAACTTCCTTTCTCTCCACTCAGCAATTTTAGCTATTTCTCCATATGTGAGTTTTGGTGTTTTGTGTCTTTTAAGGTCTACTTAATATAATTTATCTGATTATTGGGCATATCATTACATTATTCTGTTATTTCATGTTGTGGGATCAGTAGCTATGAAATGCTTATTTTTTTATTAATTTGTGCCTTCTCATGGTTAGTGTAACTAGTGGTTAATAAATTTTATTGCTCTTTTTAGGAGAATGAGATTTTATTGATTTCTCTTATTGATTTCCATTCTACATATTATTTATTTTCTTCTACTGGCTTTAGGTAGAAATAACTATTCTTTGTCTCATTTCTTATTGTTGAATCTTAGCTTATTGATTGCAGATCTTCCTCTTTTTCAATATATTTACCCAATGCCCTAAATTTCCTTTAAGGGGTTACCTTCACTAGATCCCATAAATCGGGATAAATTCTGTTTTTGTTTATTTCCAAATAGTTCTGAATCTCTCCTGAAGTCTATTTTTGATCCATGCTTATTTGGGAAGTGCTGTTTAATTTCCAGTTATTTAGATTTTTCTAGCTAGTTTTCTTTCTCGTATTGGTTTTAGTTTAATTCTATTGTGGTCTTTAAAACATAGCCCATATGATTTATATTCTTTTACATTTGTTAAGATGCATTTTACAACCCAGAATGTGGTCTGTATTACTGCCTGTTTCATGAGAGATTAAAGGGAATGCATGCTTGGCTCTTGTTGGATGGGAGTAGTCTATAAATGTCAAATAGGTCAATTTAAATGATAGTGCTGTTCAGGTCAATTATATCTTGATTTTCTGCCTGCTTGAGCTATCAATTATTGAAATGAAATCTTTAACTTTAATAGTCTATTTTTCCTTTCAGTTTTTACATTGTATATTTTGACACTCTTATTAGGGACTTACATATTTAGGATCCCTGTGTCTTCAAGGAGAATTTACTCTTTTATCACTATGTGGTAACCTTTATCTCAGGTTATTTTCTTGTTCTGACATCTAGTGCTAGCATGGTATGTATTATGCATTATATTGCTACTAATTTACCTCAGTTATTATATTTAATACAGAATTATTGTAGATAAGTCTTTTTTAGATCTCTGACAGTCTCTATCTTCTAATTGATATATTTATATAATCATTCACATTTAAATAATTATAAATAACAGTTGGATTAACATCTGTCTTGTAGCTATTTTCTACTTATTGCATTTGTTATTTTGAGAGAAGATATAATAGTAAATTTATTACTCCTTGGAATATAAGTTTATGGCTTTAGAGGAGTTATATATAGCTCTGGAGGGTTCTTTCTTGAGCATTCAGATTTTTTCCTAGGAAATCCACGATGAAGAAAAAGCATAAAAATATTTGTATGGCACTAATTCATGTCAGTTTTTACCCCATTGATTAAGTTGTGTAGTTTTTAAGCTTTGTGGGCTTTGTTTACCTTCATGAAAGTTTCAGAATATTTAACATTGTATTTAACTAAATTTTGAACTTTACTAAAAGGGTTAATAAAACCTTTTAGAAATCTATTGAAAAACTTTGTGAGCTAACATACTTATTTTTTTTTAAAGATTTATTTATTTGTGCATACAGAACTGGGGTACAGGCCAGAGGCTCAGGGGCGGTGAGAGGCTTCACCAGAGACAGAGTGGGGAGCAGAAGAGGCAGATCGAGGTAGTACACTGCTGAGGGGAGCAGCGGGCGGGTCAGGAGAGGTCTGCCGCGCCATGGTCACCTCCGGGGCAGGCGGGAATGGAACTCATGCAGAAGCGGCTTTAGATTCTCAGTGCTTGCTTTAACCCGCTGCGCCACCAGGGAAGGCCGAGCTAACATACTTATTTAAAGTGAGTAGTAATACCCTTTTAATTTAGTTCCCATTCTTATATTTGATAAAATATGGTCATTTTATATTGATATTTTAAATATACTGTGATATATATCAGTAATAGCTTTTTGGTTTTAGGGAATTTTTTTTTCCGGTTATAATAAAAAGTGGTCCATTTCCCTTCTCAAATTTGCAAACTCACCAAAAGCCCTCAAACTGTCCACAGAGGTGTAACAGAACTTGCTACTGAATTCTTAAAATTAAAGTATGATTTTCTTTTTGAATACTTGTGTCAGCTCTGTCTGAATTCGTCTTACATGCCAGCATTTAAAAATTATTTACCCTTGTGAATACTTCAGAAATTTGGAGTGTTTTATCTTAACCAGGCTAATATCATAAATTCTACCAGTCTATAGCAATCACAAGGAAATGGCCTTATTAAAAATAATCAAGTAAATTAGCCTATTGCCCTTTCATTCCATGAAGTCTGACAATGTGTGTGTCAGACAGTAATCATTTAGAAAGACAACTCAAAATACTGTTATTTGTGCATACTTATTTTATCTTGGCCCTCTAAGCTAAAAGGAAGTTTCCCCCAAACTCAAGACCTCACCTCCTTTGAGGGATTTTTTTTTCTTTTAATCTAAGAAACACCGCTATATTCTCAACTCAGTCTAAGCACACCTCTCTTAGGTGTGGTGTTAAGATTTAAGTGACTACCACAACAAACCGTTTGATGTGGAATCTTAGAATATGTTTTACTTCCCTTTTTTTTATAGATCAACAAATATTTACTGAATCATTACTGCATACAGAAAGAAAAGAACGCTGGTATGCTAAGACTTGAAGTATTGTGTTACAGAGGCAGGAAGGTTTCAAAAAGGTAGAAATAATCATCAGTGTTAATAGGTTCAGCATTATTTTCTCATAAGAAAAGAGAAATTATTTTCACTTAAAGTTAAAAAAAAAAAGCTTTTGGAATAAGATCTTCTGCTACTGCACTTTGCTCTGTCTAAAACTAAGCATAGAATTCAAAGATAGATGAGTAATGTACATAATGGTTGCTACTTAAGTATGCTTATGTTTAACCCTAATTCATCACTGTCCAGTGGTCAATAGATTTAGTGTGACTGCATTAAAAACATAAAGTCTTATCAAAAAACATAAACTGTCTTGTTTTTGTCATGTTGACAATGGAAAATATGGTTATATAAAAGCTGCAGAATTTATTGCAAAAGGGTATCTGACAGCATTAAAAATGTCTTCCTCAAAGCGATTTCAGATATCAAAGTTATTTACTTATGTTCAATTTCTTGAAACAGTGATATACCAACAATTTCCAAAGAGCAGTCTAGAAAACCAATGTGTGATTATATTTTTAGCAATGAGAATGCAAATGGTTCTGAACTGAATGAATGTTGCACTAAAAGTACATGATGAATATTGGACACAAAGTTCTTAGCAGAAGAATCCCATGAATCACTAATATTTCCACGATAGAGTAAGTTTATTTTTTAGTTTAGCACAGTAGCACAGACTATAAATCAAAGCATCTTCTGTTCATGTGGATTAATTTTTTTTTCCAGCAAAGTATTATACTTTATAAATAAAGGATTTTTTTTTTTCCCTCAAAGTGATTCGGGCTGCATGACAGTATCTTTTGTTTGGCTCAATAATCTAGCTGAAAAGAAATATACACAAATTCTTTGAGCAGAAAAATAATAATAGATTTTGCATGCATCAATATTTTATTTGGCTTGAGTCATAGGGTTTGTGCCTCCCACGTGTTGTGCCATTTTCTTTGCTAGAATCATTCTTCCCCCGTATCTCCTCCCTACTTCCACATGTTTTCTTTAAAATTTTATTGCAAATATCACTTCCTTTGGGAAGCATCCCCAGGCTCTCAGATAAGGTCAGGGTCTAAATGATACTTACTTCTACCTAATACCTACCACATCTAGCATTAAAGATGAGTTGTTTAATGGTGCTAATTACCACTACAGAGAATGTTCCTCGTGGCCAAATGCCTTCAGTGCTTGTTCACAGTTGGATCTCTATGGCATGGACTAGTGCTCTGAACATACTCTCCCCTAAATAAGGGATTTATTTTTTGATATCTGAAGGAAGGTATGATAAGAGTGAGCCCAGAAAGTGTATGGGATTCACACCATTATGAGCTTTGGAGGTATGTTTTTTTCTCTAGGCAACTTGGGCACCATGAAGAATTTGTAGCAAAAGGAAAATAGCACTGTTGTCAGATTACATGTGTAAAAAGTGTGGAGAGCAGCAAGACTGGTGGGCTGCCTACTCGAGGACTTTTAGCATTTTACATTGAAGATGATACGGCACAACCATGAAGCAAGAGATGGAGCATTGGGAGTGGATTCACAGCACTGTATTGGAAGAGAGAAAATAATAGCACTTTGCCTTTGAATTGTTGTGGAAGAGGATTATCAGAGTTAATTCCAAGGTTTCAAGCCTAGTGATGTGATGAGTGGTAATGACATTCAAGAGAAGGCTAGCCAAGAGGAAGGGCGTATTTGGGTGGGAATAGCAGCAGTGATAAAGATCGCGAATCTCATTTTAAGCAGAACTTCCTGCCTTATACTATGGTAGATATGCATGCATTCTATTTTTTTCATTTATTCTTTCTAATCTGCACAGTAGTTCAGTATTACTCTTTCATTTTAACTATTATGAAAGTTAAGGTTCTGAGAGATTAAGAAACTTGCCTATAATACAGTTTGAAAGAGTCAGATTTTGCATTTGATTCTGTGTTTTATCCTGGCTCCACTATACTATATTAGAGAGAATAAGATGTTATGATAGCATTTAAATATATATATATATATATATATATATATATATATATACACACACACACATACATAATATAGTAATACATGTATTATAATTTATATGTGTTCCTGTGCCATCTGTGTGTGTATATTTCATTTACTAAACTAAAATAAGTTTATAGATATTCAGTAGGTGGTATTCAGAGGTGGTATTAGTAGACAAGACTTCAGAGTGAGGTTGAAGTTGGAAATATACATTTTATTCCCATATCAAGTTCTTATATTTAAAATAAATTTGAAAATATATAGCAAGCTTATTTTGCCAAATTTTAGACCTATTAGTAAAATAACTGGTGGACATATGAAGGGACTTAACCCCAACCTTCTGATTTTTTTCTTTTTTCGCTAAGGTTGACAAACGAAGAATGCTTATTTCATTATCCAGAATTTTTCTGCTAAAAAGATCTTGTGTTTATTTTATTCACTGTGTGTTAAAAGCAATCTAATATGTATTTTTGTGTTTGTATTTTATATATTCCTTCACATTCTTTTTGCAGTGATATATAACTTAACACCTTTAAAAATAGCTGTTAACAAGAAGGCAATTCTGATAATGTGGGTTTTTTCTCTTCTAATCGGAGGTCCTAATGAGCATATAATGACTCAGGAAGATGAGGAAAGGGATTTAATAAATGAAAATTGACTGTAAGCATAGTTTTGTAGAAGTATATTAAAATCATAACTCATACAGTATTTTAGATGTGATTATTTCATATTAGAATGGAGAAAATGAAAATACCAGAGGAAACATGAATAGTTTTTTTTTTTCATTCTTGTAAATTCTTGAACATCAGCTCTAACATTGGCTCAGACCAGTCCACACTGTTTCGATTCTTGAGTTACACATATAATTTTATATTGTACCTCCTATTCTCATGGTTAATGGTGTGTTGCCTAAGAAAGGCATTTCATTTTCAACATGTACACATGTTTATCTCTTCAAGTTGATGGCACATTCCTCCTCTAGGGGCTGAATATATTCTCTACAAATATTTATACCCTACACAGTGACTACAGATAAGCACAATACTTAGGGTTAAAAAATATTTAGGGAATTTGGTAAGGGGAGCATTTCTATTGTCATAGAAAGATGGAGATGTTCTTCTCAAACAAGTCGAGGAAAATCTTATGAAACGGCTCTCTCTCTTTTCTGCCTACTTAGCTCTATCTCTTCTAAGCTCTGGGTGACTCATGTGCATTCCACTTCCTCAACTAAAAAAAAATAGTGGTAATCAAACAATTCACCAGTTGTGTGTTTTGAGAAATTGAATTTTAGATACTTGCGTGGGTATTTAGAGTGTTTTAGCTATTCTGATTCTTTATAATACTATTATGTGGTATTTGTAAAAGAAGTTGGGCAATACTCTTTTGCATCATCGTACCCACACAATTCCAGAATAAAAAATAAGCAGGGTGGAATTTTGTACAAGATGGTTTTCAGTAATCAGACTGTTAAAAAATTTGCCATGTGTCTACATTTGTTGACATGTTTAAATGGAGACCTAGAAAGCTCCGTGGAATAGAAGCAAATATCAGGATACTGTGATGAGTCAATATATGAAGGTGGATGAGATGAACCTAGTGCCAACCTTCATAAATCAGAGAATGAATGCAGCAAAAGAAAATATAACTTGAATACCAGAATGTATAGCCATAAATCATTTAAAAATTATAAAATGTCTTCTTACAACCATCCACTGTTGGGTAATTTAAATGGTCTCTAATCTCATTATTGTTAAGTCACCATTTTCCAAATAGCTCTAAATAATCCCACCAGCTTTATAGCTTATTACTTCTTATGTCAAAGGGAACATCTGATATGTAAAGTCTGCAATGAATTTGCTGTTCAATCTCCCTGTGCTATTTCAAACTTCCTAACTTTTGAAGTTAGAGCCTTCATGTCTTCTGCTACTTAATAGGTCTAAAAATACCTACACCTGCTATATCACAAATTGTTATTTGAACATTTTGAAACTATAAGTCACTATGCAACTACTGGATATTATTATATGATACCAGCTAATAACCAAACAAGGTTGATATGGATGTTTATGTTGTTGGTTCCTGCCAGCAAAACATGTGTTAACTCAGTGAGAAATAGTCTTTATATATTCTATGGAAATATTTACATTATAAGCTTTCCATTAAATAAAAACTTCACTTATCAATAAATTATTGTTCATTTCTACCACTATCTCATTTCTCACAATTGAGACGTACAAACTAACAGCATATGAAAATATGAGTTTTACAATGAGAAATTAAGATTATTGTTTTTTTTATTAGCTGGTATTTTACTGCGCTTTAGGAAGAGTATAGGCAATGCAATGCAAAATCAGCCCTCAGGCCCCAAAGTCAACAGATTTTCCTTTGTATTCCATCCGTATAATCAATGATACTTCCTTAGACTATTACCTTAAAATAAAGGTTTTTGAATGCATAGAATATCTAGGAACTGCTGCACATGCTTTATATATGTGGATTATTTAATTGACCCAGCAACTCTAGAAATAAATTACTATGGTTGTCCCTATTAGGTAGATGAGGTAACTCAGCTAATAAGCTGTGATGAGAAGATTTCATCCCAACTGTGTTTAGCAGAGCCTGCGTACTTTCTATTATACCAATTCTCTCAGCTTTCCCTCCTCATTTATAGAAGAGATTCTGTTTCATAAATATGTGAGGTTAAGATGAAATACACAGTGATTCAATAGCACCATGTAAGCACTCAACTGTATGATTAGAGTGATAGATATTCCAAACATCTATTGGTCAATATATTAATTTCTTCCAACTTGGATAGTGATGTTAAGACTAGAATAACTTCTCAGTGGTACAAGAGAAAAGGAATGTAGATAATTGTTAGTTTCCAATAGATCATAGAGCTCTAAGCGAAATCAGTTATCAGTAGAATGAATCAATATAATTTAGAGAATGTAGTTGTTTTGCTGCATCCATTGTGAGTGGGGAAAATAACTGTATCTTCTCCCATTACCATTTATTGTTAAATTAGATGAAGTTTCTGATTTTAATCATTCATGAATGTCAAATTAAATAACCACAGAGAGCAGGAGCTTTCTGTGGCATAGATGTTGTTGACCCCTTACATACCTAATGAGGGCGATCGGCTCTAAGAAATACCGTCAGCATTCTTAGAAAGCTCAGTTCTTGCTGGGACACTGACTTTTTATTATTTGGATTTATGATACTATTCAAGAAATTGTAAATTAACAATATATGTATGCAATGAAAGGGAATTGTAAGCGACTCAGCATTAGATCAGCCATGGCCACATCTTTTGCTGGGTTTAGCATAATCAGAAACCAGTGTACCCCAAATCTGAAGATAGAGATCACCTCCAAATTTCACCTGAAGCTGTCCTCATATGTAGGCCTCAGATGACTGTGTGTCAAAGCTTTGCAAGTATCTTTCAGGGCTCAGCTAGGTCTTCACCTACCAAGTCCTCATTTGTGTAGGAAGCATCTGAGGAGCTTGTTATGGCAATTGTAGTAGGCACTTAGCGGTCTGCATTTCCACTAAATTATCCAAGTAATGTCCATGCCACTGGTCAGCAGATTATACCTGGACTAGCAAGGCCTTAAAGCCCATTTAACATTGTTAAATTTTGTATACCCATAAAGAATTTAAAGATCTATTTTGCCTGATACCCAGAGTCCTATCATTGCATTTTAAATCTGCATTGTTGTTTTCTTTTTGAGCTATCATTTGTAGTTCAAGGATCTTTATTAATTAATTATCATTTAGATCTGGAATGATTTATCTTTACTTGTTCACAGTGTATATGCTAAGACCGCAGGTCCACCTATTGTATTTATCATCACTGTTTGGATCACAGAGTATTAGCATTAGAGTGGGAATTTGCTTGTTTTCCCTACTGGAAAACATTATTTTCTTGAGTCTTTCCCAATAAACATCATTATTTTTCCTCCACTGTGAATGATAGTACTTCAATATTGAAGCATGAGGCGAAGATCATAACCTCATCAGAAAAAGTATTTTAACTTGAACAGTACTCTTCTTTGCCTGAAGGAAGATGCATTATTAGTGGCATGTACTTTGTTTCTTGATACAGAAAAGATAATATAAAAGTTGTGTTTCTACTGTATCTTTAAAGGGAAAAGAGCTTTGTATGAGTCAACTTTCCTTAATGATATTATAGCAAGGAAAGTATTAACAAATCTCATTTACCATCTTTTAAACTTTTAAAAATATAAATAATTTTGCACACTTCTGTTTGCTTTATCTTAAAATCAAATTCAGTTCTATTTTTTGATATGATACATGATTTATAGCAACTTGAAGCCAACGATATTTTAAGTTTTGAGTTTTAGTTCAGTTTAGACTTAGTCCCTATATGAAATTTACTGGCACCGAGTAACTCTTTGATTGCAGTAATTGTGGGCTACCATGGCAGTTTAAGTATACTGATTCCTAGTAAGGGTGAAAGGGGGCATAATCAAACTTATCTCTATAGAAGTTTCAAAGCTTTAGGCAACCATGTGTCATCCAGCCCCTCCCTGGCCTTGCATTTCGGATACACTGTGCCTGCGTTAGAAATCTCCAGATGGATATGTGGTAATAAAGGGTTGCTGACTTACAATTTCTTTTTAAAAATTGTAGTATAGTATACATGTCTTAAAATTTACTGTTCAGTGTTATAGCTCTGTGACATTTAAGAGCATTCCCAATGTTGTGAAGTCATTACCACTATCCATTTTCAGAACTGTCTTGTTCTTTTAAGCTGTAGTTTTTTTTTTTCCTTTAGAGTCTTACTTTCTCATTACTCATGTTCAATTCATTGTATACTTGTTTTAAGTTTATGAGAGTATATTTTATTTTTTTTGAAGATTTATTTATTTGTACATACAGAACTGGGGTGCAGGCCAGAGGTGCAGGGGTGGTGAGAGGATTCACCAGAGACAGAGTTGGGAGCAGAACAGGCAGATCGACGAGGTACACTGCTGAGGGGAGCAGCGGGCGGGTCAGGAGAGGTCTGCTGTGCCATGTGGTCACCTCCGGGGCAGGTGGGGATCAAACTCATGCAGAAGTGGCTTTAGCTTCTTAGTGCTGTTCTTTAACCCGCTGCGCCACCAGGGAGGGCCCCTATGAAAGTATATTTTAAATGGGAGTGTTGAATACCATCTGTGTGAGGGCATGGAAATAATTTGACTTTCAAAAATATGATTCCTGTTTTGCTGTTGTTATTCCTTGTGACTTCCTTTTTATAGGAATATTTTCTTTAAACATATTGACAGTCAGTTTGACAAGCTGTCACTTCTGGCAAATGCCACTTTTTCCATGAGTGATTTCCTTCTTTCAACAAACAGTATTAGTCACCATTTCTTATTATATTGAACGTCTCCTCTTAGCACTGATAATCTGTAATCCTTTGACTAATAAATCTCATAAAAATATTATTGAATCAAAAATTAGAGGAACCAAAGTCCTATACTCAGAAAGGAACACATGATTTTTCCTTAGTAATGACATTGGCCAAACCACAAATAAATGGAAAATTGACCAAAACAAGTAATTTTCATTTGAAATGAGGCTGCTGATAAAACTGTGGGAATTAAGAGCTGACAAGGCCAGTGCCCTAAAGCAAGGTAAGCATTTCTAGAGGTGCTGCTGAGTGAGGGGGTGGGAGGACTTGCTACTTTTTTAGGAGCCACTTTTTCAGCTTGTTAAATCCTGGACACGTGTTCTTTTCCCACGGCCACCCATGTCAGCTCCTGAAAGAAAAGTGCAGGATGCTATGAAAACGAAACTGCTCATTAACCTTTTATCATGGCTTCCAAGGCATTCATTAAGGGTTTGTCAAGAATCAAGGAAACCTTCCTGCATGTTAGAACAGAGATAATGCTCAGTAAGTGTTTGCTCTAAAGAGGAACGAGATAGCATTCCTGCTAAAGGGAAAGGCCTAATCAAAAGCCCTGAATCAGCCAGGCAGCAGAAGAGAAGGTGGCAAGCCTGAAGGCTGGCTCAGGAACGAGATGCTCGTTTGTACATAGGTTGTAGTTCATGTCCACCTTGGTAGAGGACTTCAAACATTTGGCATCTGTAAGTACAGTGGGGAACCGCTGAAATATTAGAAGTGGAAAATTGACATTTGTAAGTTTTATTTTTAATGCTAAAGTTAACATTTATTTAAAGTTCTTTAAGAAAAATAACTCTTATCTGGGTCCCTTACATTCCTGTATTTTTCTTTTTCTTTCTGGCTTATTTCACTAAGCATGACCCCTTCCAGCTCCCTCTCAGGGGGAAATGTAGTTATAACACAGTCAAAATCCAAATCAACAGGCAACTATAAACCAGAGACATTCTTCGGGAGTAGGGGTGGGGAAGAAACTCGTTTAAGATGAGTGGGGAGAGCACAAAGGACTATGGTGAAGGTGAATGGGTGAACTGGGGCTGGGAAGTCCTTGGGGACCAAACATGGTGGATAATATATATTCTATGAAAATGAAGACCGCTGTGGAAAAATAAAAAGTGGAATGAAATAACTCTTGCTACTAAGTGGTCAAAATGAAGCAAGGGTATTTATGGGGATAACATTAGATTGTTCTTGCTGAAGTCCAAGAGTATTTGCTCTGTCTTGGTGTAAATGAGATGAAAGATACTGCAAGAAACCACATGTACTCCGTAGCTGAGGGAAGGATGCACTTGCTTACAGGGACATCAACAACACTTGAACAGCTGGCAGTGCCTGTTGCCCTTAGGAAATTTATGTCATCAAGCACACCGTGTTTCAACCCTCATTAACTTATTTCAGAAGGCGTTCTATCTCTGACTGTGATCCTTTCAGTGTTGCTGTGATTTCTGTGTGAGTGTAGAATACCAAACTGCTCTCTGTCTTCATAGTTTCTAAATACACACTTTTTGGAACGTCTATCATAGCTCTGAAAATGCTTCCCCAATAATGTTGATGACCTTTTCATTGAAGTAGGGGATTTGGAATGAAGGTTTTTTTTTGTTTTTGTTTTTTTTTTTGTATTCTGGCTCTGCCATTTACCAGTCATTTGAATTTGAGTAAGCTGTTTATCCTTTCTGAACCTGAACCTCAGTTTCCTTATCTGGAAATCGGGACAATTCTTTGTAAAGCCATCTGTGAAAAAGGCTTGGAGGTGACATAATAGGCAGTCAGTGAGTGGCATGTGTGTATGTGTGCACAAATAATACAAAGAAGATAATAGTGTTGTTAGGAAATGTGCTTGGTCTACGATGCAGATTATTTTATAAAATACAATATCTAAATGACCATGTGAGTACACCAGGGGCAAGATCTCTATTAAATTTTCAGAAACATTAAAAAAGGTTAAATATAGCTCTCTTTGCTTGGTTTTAACTTTATATATTTGCAGGTATGGTTGTTCAAATGATCCTTCTCATACCACTGAACTGACAAGGCATTCACTGAATTATCTAAACTTAAAATATAAAAAAGAAGGAAAAAAATCTAATTCTGTGTCTGTTCTCTTTGGAGATTCAATGCACAGTGTTGGAAATTTTTTTTTCTTTCTCCTCTTTTGTGCACTAATAGGTCTAACTTTTTTTTTTCTTTTTGGAATCAGCCTTTTCATAGAACTGTTTTATGATAAACATCAAAGCCTTCAATACCTGTATTTTTAAATGTTTCAATGGGATTAAAATACAGCACCCTATTTAGCAGTATAGCCAGTTTTTCTTTATGGAGTTAAGGTTGGATGTAGATGTGGATGTGTCATTTACTCCTCCATATTTTCCGAGGTCACCCAAAGCTGGCAGTTTCAGCCATGAGGGTGTTTTCAGTGGAGTTGTTCTTAATAAGGAAGTAACACTATTGTCTTTCAGATATCACTCAGCCAGAAAAGTACTACCTTTTTTTCTCATGGAGAGCTATAAATGTCTATAAAATCCTTTGGGACAACAAAGGCAGCAGCAAAAAAAAAAAAAAAAAAAGTCCTTTTGATTGCAGCTTTTGTTGCTTGGGACGTTGTGTGTTTGCAGGCTACGATACACACATTCTTCCTTCCAAACTTCCAAAGGTACAGAAAAAGAGCTAAGAGCGAAATAGTGACCAAAACACTTGATTTATTAATGTCTGGCGGTCATCCAATGTCTGCCAGAATACGATACTCTCTATTAACAGTACAGCTCTGCCTGAATCTAAAATGCAGCTTTCTGCAGCCTGCCTGCTCATTGAAGACAAATGAGCCAGTGGTGGCTGAGACAAAGCAGTAAAGTGACTTCACCCCAAGAAGCTTCACTTGAAGGCACAACCTTGACAATATTTGAGGACCAGGAATCATTTGGCCTGGTTCTAACTTTGAGAAAAGCTAACCCAGTCCAGAAATAAAGTTACACAATGCCACAGAACAATAAATTCCAGCTCCTTGCATGTCAATTCTGAGCAATAAAAATAGGGCTGTGACAGTGCGCTGTGGTTCAGATTTGTATTTCCCTCGTAATACATGGAATTGGCCCCTTTTTCTTGGCACCTGTGGGCCATTTGTATGTCTTCTTTGGAGCTGTGTCTCTTCATCTCTTCTGTCCATTTTTTTTAAAAATAAGGTTTGTTTTTCTGTCGGTGGTATATTTTGGATATTAACCCCTTCTCAGACCTATACATGCAAATATCTTCTCCCAGAGTAAATGTAAAGTCTAGTAGTCTTCATTTGCTTATGCCACCTTTTAAGTTTTAGCTTTGAGGCAAATCAGTACATTAGATGCCTATTCATTACAAAATAGCAACCTGATTTTCACAATGTTAAAATGGGAAAAAGCATCAAAATTCCAAAATCACTCCTAGAATAAGGAAATTCCAAGATATTGGAAGGTTCCACTGAAAGATGCTGAGGTTTCTGGAACAAGTAACCCTGTTTGCTGGGAACCACATTTCTCTCATTCCTTTCTCTTCTGTCCTGGCCCCTCTTTCCTGCCCCGCAGCATTTTTTCACGAAAAATCACCTCCTTTCTGATCAGCTAGTTCAAGAAACTAGCTGTGCTATGAACAAGCTAACAGGAAAGGCAAACTATAGAGAAGTAGGCTAGGGGAGAGGTGCCAGACTTTAAGTTAAGGGCATTATCTGGCCCACTCCTGGCAAAGTGTGCCACCAACAGCATATTTGGATTCACACTGTGGGTTTAATTATTTTCCTTAATCCTTTGGTTGACTTTAGAAAGTCAAAAATAAAGAAGCACCATGGGCACTATTGAAAAGAAATAACTGATTTGTACAGAGCTTCTGGGCTTTCAATCATTAAATGTTGTGGAGATTGGGCTTAGCTACCATAACTTAATCGATTTCCTACAATAAAAACTTGGTTTGAAGTGAACAAGTTCTTGCGGTGTTTTCATTTTATGATCTGCTGATTAATTTTTGAGGAAGTAAAATTCAATTTGATTATAATGACTAAGAAACAAATCAGAGTTGCTTCTGTGGTTCATGTGGTCAATAATACAATGTTCAGTGAGATATGGCACTTTAAGTGTGTGCTATAGAATATGTATAGCTTCAACAAAAGAAAATTATTTTGATCTGCTATGTATTTCAAAGAAGTTTAATTTAAACCTGTCTAGATTTTCAAAAAGAATTATATCTACTTCGATCTGAAGGTATCTCTGGATGTAAATTTTGTTCTATTTTAAGTGCTGCTTGTGTGTAAATACAAAGTGAAAGTCCTAAATCCTCTGTGAAGGCATTTAATCTCCTCTTCTTCATACTTCCTCACTTTTTACATTTATATGCTCTTGCTTGCACTTTTGTTTGCATGTGTAAAACCCCATTTAAAATGTGACTCCTAAATATTTTTATATCCCCTTTCCTGCTTAGTACAATACTATAAATATGACAAATATTTGATGCATGTTTAATTTGCAAATAAAACTGTAAAATTCTTAACATGTGGTATCCATGCATTTGCTGTTTTAAGGTAGAGCATCCAACTAGCTTTCTAGCTTTTTAACTGAGGAAAAATACTCAGAACCCAGCTGAGATAGGAAATCATTGTTCTTACCCTAAAAATTACTCTGCTGAATGACTTACATGCTCTCGCTACCTTATTTTCTTGTGCAAAAAGTAGTTAAATGAGGTTGTCAGGCTTCATTCTGTCTTGGTAGGATGCAAAGTGTCAAACCAATAATGCTATTTATACATTTCAGAGCTCTAATGCCAAATTTCAAAAGCAAAGTAGTCCTGATTCTCCAATGATGACAAGTTGAGTTCTTGTTTGGGTGATATAAATACACAATGTGAAATTAGTGTGTCCTTAAAGGGAAGCAAAAAAAAAAAAAAAAAAGAAGAAAAAGAAGAAGAAGCTTCTATTCTCAGAATATGTAAATACTTTTGCCAGTGTAGAAAGTAAAAGTAAAGGTAAGAACTTAGTCTTTATGCATTTGTTTATTTGCTGAAGTTAGTTAAAAATATTTTTGAAAGTATTGAAGTCCTACTACTTTTGCCAGGAATAATTCTCATTTGATTCTGTTCAGAAATGGGCCATCTTTTTATATTCTTCGGCATTTTAAAAACCAAATAGTTTGTTCAGGAATTGAGCATTTCAAATCATATGGCCCTTTGCTCCCTAAACTTTTAATTATACCATTAGTTGGGTCAGTTCTTAAAGTTGGAAAACTAGAGGTGGCAATTGTGAGAGAAAGACTTTTCTTGAATTCATAAGTTGGTATTTTACCCTACTACAGAAAGAAACTATTTTCTTAATTAACCCTAAAATCTAAGTGTGGTAAATTTATTTGAGTGCATTTTGCTGGAATTCAAATTTATTACATTTGAAAAATATAAGTTGCAACTGAACAATTGAGAGTACTTCTGAGGTTACTGTGTATTTCTTAAGAATTACATAGTAAATGTAACCTATAAATCTGTTAAATTAAATGGTTCAGAGAAATTTACTTTTACTTTCAGTGGAAAAATTTGCATTGCACTACGATTAAAAATAGCAATAAGTTGATACTATTTATTTTCAACTTTTACTTCAGTTTATATACCATTTATATGCTAACGAATAAAAACATACTAGGTTTTCCAAATTCCTGGAATGGTTCACTTAGTATTTATGCATTTGGTTGTATGTAGTTTGCATTAGAAAAGCATAAAGATTGAACTCTGTTTAATGCATTGCATGCTGGCATGTTTAGGTAAAGAATACTGATGCCTGCAACTTACTGTGAAATAAAATGGACAGATGGATGCATAGAAGAATTAATAGATGGATATACTTAGATATAATAAAAAATATAATAAAATGTTTTAACCCGCTGTACCACCAGGGAGGGCCCCACAAATATAATAAAATGTTAATTGTACAGTACAGATTGTAGGTGTTTGGGTGCTTACTGCACAGTCATTCCACCTTTATGTGGGAAAAGCTGATGACGTGCTTGAATTAGAATTCTCTACCAACTTAAAATAACACAGGTACCTATGCTTTATCAAAGTTCCTTACATTCATTACTAGATTTTATTGTCTGGAAAGCATGGTCATAATTATATTTTTAGTTACTTTTAGGTAAGTAGAAAAGATAACTCTTTCATTATCCAAAATTTTTATTTAAGACACTGTGCAGTATGTCCACCTTTAAAGATACAGTATTCTTTTCTTTCTGTTACCTGCTACTACTTTCTGAACGCTTTCCTTAATAATACATTCGATATCCTTGGATACATTTGATAGGATTTTTCATTCACGTGCTTTAAATGTATTTTTAATAAAGTTAATATTGGTTTACAACTTTGTGAATGATTCAGAGATGCAGGATCCCACCTCTTCAGCTTGTATGGTAGCCCACACATCCACAGTTCTCACAGTCCTGCACTTTATTCCACACCATCCCTTCACCTGTTTCCTCTCTACCTCCTCCACCCCCTCTGTAGCCCCAGTTTTGCAGTCGGTTGTCACTAGGATAGTACTTGATAAAGACCATACGTGGACACAGTAATATGTGAACCGTATTTCTATTCTATCTCCAATTATTGAGTGACATACACAACTTTAGGACTCATGAAGTTTTCTCAGAGGTACCCAGAGGGACTGTCAGATTAGTAAACAGTTTCAACACTTTGCCTCTATAGGGACATTTTCTAGACAATTTCTGAAGAATACATGCCCGGATATGGATCCTAGAAAACAAGGGGCTCTTCCGTATTTGTGAAATTAAGACTTATAGAGTTCTCTAGTGAAACACCCTCTGGCATGAAATTACAGAGATGAGATTAAATGCTTGCTGGGAATACAAAGATCTTAACCAGAAGAACCTGAAAACATAAATAGGAAATTCTGTTTCATTTATATTTCTGTAATATTCCAATAAGGAAAATAAATCAATTTTAAATTAAAAAAAGCAAAGGCATGTGAATTATCTTCCAGGTTACTTTATTTCTGGTTTCATTAAGGTGATACTAGCCAGGCTTTTGTTTATCATAGCAAATGTTGCTGCAGATGAATTTGCCATTTTTGACTTTCTGTAGACCACCTATCTGGAGGAATTTTTTTCATTCCATTATGGAAAAATTTATGCAATTGATGTGATGTGAGCAAGAAAGATAATTTCCAGGCCCATCAAATGCTTGAATTTTTATTGCATTTCCAAGTGTTACTGCGGTGTTTAAAATTTCCATATGACTCTCTAGCTGGAAGGAAGCATTAATATTTAAATATTAATTTTAATACCAAAGATAAAGCAGATTAATATGTTTAAATGAATATTTAAAATTCCCTAATGAGAGGATAATTATATAAAATTAACTATGTATTTATAACTTGAAGGGCTAAGTCATATGTAGTTCTTTACAGTTCTATCCACTTGAATCATCTCTTCTTGCCAAATGTTCTGTGTTCTCAAATCAGTTCTCAGCATGTATCATTTTATAATGTTGAGATGAGTGAGGTAGCAGAGAATCAGAATTTAATATGAATTTATAAGTTATATTGTAAAAATTGCCAAGTTAAAATTACCATAGAAAATCATTATAAATTGCCGCTTTGAGTTTTTATTTTTTTACACAAGCCTGTATAATGACTGTCAACTCTACATAATATTTCAAAACCACCAAACTGAACTAATAAACCAAAGGTAATCTGTGCTTCAGATATTTGGACATTCAAATTACTTGCTTTTCTAATAGCAAATACCTAGTGATGGGTGAGATACAGATAGGTGATTATAGAAATGAGTTGTTATGTATGGTAGCCACTAACAACCAGTGGTTATTTAAATTTAATTATAGTTAATACAATCTTCAGTTCATCTGTAGCATTAGTCATATTCAAATGTCCAAAGTCCTACCTACCCAGTGGCTACTGTTTTGAACAACACGGAAGAACATTTGTGTTTCTGCAGAAAGTTCTATTGAACAGTATTGTTCTCAACTATTAAATTTCCCCACTCAGATTTTTTCCATTTTGTTTAAGGATGAAAGCTTTAAAACTTAAGATACTGTTGTTTGTAGAGTTACAGAAGTTCTTTGGGATCCAAGTTATTTGCAAAAATAACACCTTTTATCTTTTGGCTTTCCTGCAATACTAATATTAAAAAAAATAACACTCATGAATGGGAGTACTGATGCACATACTGCACATTCATTGTCAGTTTTACAAAAAAGAATTATCAAGGAGAAGTCTCCCTGTATAATGTGATGGTAATCACTTTTTGTCCCCTTTTTGTCTTCTGCAAAGTGTGGTTGTAGCAGCTCATCTGAATGCCTGTGTACAGGTAGCTAAATGCATTTGCAGATCTCATTTTAAATTCATAGCCACAGTTTTCATGTACACAATCAACATTCCCAGGCATTCTAGATCACTTCTCCTCCCTGTTGTCAAAAACATATTTACATCTTCATCTGTCTTCAAGCTTCCTTCTGAAATAGTTCCTGTTTCTCACTTGGCTAATCTTGCTTCTCACTTTGTTGAGAAAAATACATACTAGACCTGAGTCCCCTTATCTCTTCACATGAACAATGTCCAACTCATTTGATAATAGATCGACAGTCTTGACCTGCCCAGCTGATGTCCTGTGGTTGTTAGTTGTCCAGCTGCTTTCATTTGAAGTCTGGCCCTTTCACTTGGTTGTGGGATTTCATGTCTTTTCAATTTATTCATACATTTCCTCCTGAAATGACCCATCTGACATCAGGTTTTCTGCATCTACAAATGTGTTTTGGTATTTTCTACTTAAAAAAAGTCAAAACTAAACAAGTTCTTTTAATGGCCTTTTCTCACTCTTTTATGACTTTGTGGAGTACAGGGTGCCATATGGTGAGCCATGGTTTAACAGTAGATCCAAGAGAGATGGAAATAGAGATGTTTATTACTCACAGGTCTTGGGGAAGTACATGGCAGTCCTTGGGTATGCATGGGGTGGTGGTCAAGGCAGAGTGCAAACAAAGATGGAGAGGTAGATCTGGTTGCATATGTCTTTTTTAGGGTCCATGGGTAGAGTGCCTTGGGTTTTCTAGTGTACAGCCTTAATTAATGTTCAGTTGAAACCAAAAGTAGGGAGTTTTGTTAGCTCCATGGGGGGAGGTGTGTTCTGTAAGTAAGAGTTTCCTGTTAAAGAAGACATACAAACATACATAAATAAGACCGACAGGTGCCTTAAAGCAGGGCAGACCTGATCATAAGTCTGATAAAATTTCTCTTGAGGAAATTATATCAGGAACTTAGATTTGCTTGTGACTCTACAGACCTGTGATCTGGGATGTACACTTGCATCAGGAGATTTGTGTCAGTGTAAGATCGTTGCAGTCTGCTTGGCCAAAGAAAATGGATGTCAAGGCAGCAATACCATACAGTAGCATATCAAAACTCTTCACTCACACTATGACTCAGGAGCTTCAAGAAATTATCTATAGGTTATACTGTTGTAGTTTATCTCATAGTCTGTCTTAAAATCAGTTCCTTTGGCTTAACTTTCCCACAAAGACTGGTTTTCTTTGTTTCTTTCCTAAAGTCCTAAGGCTACATAAGAGTTGTGTTTCCAAGCCCAAGGAATATGGCTCTTCTTGAAGCTTGATCCGTCAGCACAATCAGGCACAGTTGACCTCTTGATCCTTCTGGAAAAACCTATTTTTTTATCTTGAGCTACATAAAATCATCCTACTTGTATCCATTCTCAGCTTCCTTTTTCTCAACATTTTTCTAACTCCAGATGCTAGTGTGGTTCTATCTTCATACTTTTACTAGGTTAAACCATCTAATCTAATGACTTTGGAGGCCAACTATATCCAAATGAACTCAGCAGTTTTTATGTTTACTCCTAAATTTTCTGTTGAAACGGAAATTTGTTTCTTAAATAGACTTACAGATCTTGAGGTGAGATGCAAGTTTATCATAACCTAATTAAGTATCTTGATTTTTCTCTGACAGCCCTATACAAATAACAAACCAACTGTTGTGCTCAACCTTTTTCCA
The DNA here is from genome assembly GCF_000260355.1 of Condylura cristata. Taxonomy (NCBI): domain Eukaryota; kingdom Metazoa; phylum Chordata; class Mammalia; order Eulipotyphla; family Talpidae; genus Condylura; species Condylura cristata. The sequence continues at coordinate 13,973,603 of NW_004567128.1, forward strand.
GGCTCCTCCACCCAGAGCATTGTTATGAAGCTATGGCAAATGTCAAATTTGTTAATGGTTCTTATAAACTTCATATATAATCCATCATTGATCCTTATCTTTTCTTCTATAACACACTGTAGTTTCTTCACTATCATGAATCAATTATCTCAGTTGTTTCTAATAAAGTCCTTCTACTTTTGTCATTCTATACTTAAATTTTTCTTTTCTCGTATAACCTTTTAGTAGAACAGACCAAGTAATATTCTGCTAACTTCCCATCACCCTAAGACAAAGACCTGGATTCTTTAACCTGGCATCCATAGTTTTCATGCCCTGTCCTTTGCTGAGCTCTTGTTATTATTTTTCAGTTTATTTAAAAAGTATTTTCTTGCATTGTTGTTCATTTGCATACAACATTTAATTTCCCATCAGGTGTAGGGCCGTAGTTTTCCCGCCACCACCAGAGCAACTGTGACCCATCATTGTCATCCCCTAGTGTTCTTCCCTTCTTTGTCTTGATTCCTCTCCCTCCGCCTCCCCTGCTTTATGTCTCGGACCTCTAGTCAGGGTTCAAGGTTTGTCTTGGTCTGACCCTCTCTTTAGTTTCCTTGTATTCCACCATGAGAAAGCAGCTGCTATTTCTCATTTTCTGGCTTATTTCAGTTAGCAGAATCCCTTCCAGCCCCATCCCTGTTGCTTGCTTAGCTGTTTGTATCCACGATTCCTTTCCCCACTTCACTCTAGCCTCAGGGCAAGCTGTCTCTTGCCTTAGAGTGTTTCTGAAATGTTCCTCTGCATGAAGAGCTCCTATTCTATACATTCCTTCTGTGGCTTTCCCTCTTTGTTCAAATCTTAGCTTAAATGACACTTTCTCCAAAATGCCTTTACTGAGCAAGTGACTTTCAGTCACTTCAATCTATTATAATTGCTGGTGGGGAATTCTACTCTTTAAAATGACTTATTTATTATTTTTAAAGATTTATTTATTTATTCATACAGAACTGGGGTACAGGCCAGAGATGTGGAGGGTGAGAGGGTTCACCAGAGACAGAGTGGGGAGCACAACAGGCAGATCGACGAAGTACACTGCTGAGGAGAGCAGCGGGCGGGTCAGGAGAGGTCTGCTGCGCCCTGTGGTCACCTCCAGGGCAGGCAGGGATCGAACTCATGGGGAAGTGGCTTTAGTGTCTTAGTGCTGTGCTTTAACCCGCTGCGCCACCAGGGAGGGCCTAAAATCACTTATTTACTAGATTATCACTTATCTTCCTCTATAATAAAACTCCCATCGTATTGCCACTGTCCAGAGCTTTGCCTTTCCCAGAATCAGAACTCTTTTGAATGCATTCTGAAGGCAGAAGTCAGCAGAAGCCGCACTGTTGTTTCTCAAGTGCCAGGGGATAGCTAAATATTTGAGATTGTGGGGTTACCAAAGAGCCATATTTGCGTTGACATTTCACTAAGACAAACATCAACAGTGTGAATACTTTGTAAGGACCTGGTGTGGCCACTTCCAGAGTCCCTCCTCCCTCTCCTCTTGGTAGTCTAAAATAGGTATCCAACATGAACATCTTTTGTTGTACAAGAAAGTCAAGTTTCTGTGTGTGACTTACAGGATTTTGTCCTTGATAGCTTCAGTACACGGTGGCACTTGGAAGCAATACATCAGTATAGCGCCCTTCCATTTCTCCTGGGCACCGTGTATATGATACATATTTGCTTTAGCTTTTACCTAAGAAATTTGTTTTGTAGTATAAGACATATTGAAAATGCCTGAATATTAGCTAGAAACTTGATCATGAATTTCTTCTTCAAAAGCAATTTGAAGGTGTTTGAGTTTCTCGCTATCACTGTGCTATAACATCTCTGGATATTGTGGGTGAGGTATGTTTTTAGAAAATATATGTGTAGAAAAATAAGCAGTACTGTAACTGTAGGAACTACTTAGCCAATGGGATTATTAGATTGTTTATAGTTGATTAGTACAAAATCAGTTAATGAACTGGATTACATTGCTCTATCATTCCTTCTTGAAGTATTTTTACCTTTACATTTTAACTGTGACCAAATCACAGAATCTTCATTTGTCACCTCTTGTCATCATGAGTGAGCCCTGTTTTGTTAGAAAGTTTAGAAACTGGGCCCTCCCTGGTGGCACAGCGGTTTAAAGCACAGCACTGAGAAGCTAAAGCCACTTTCGCATGAGTTCGAATCCCACCTGCCCCGGAGGTGATCACATGGCGTGGCAGACCTCTCCTGGCCCACCCACTGCTCCCCTCAGCAGTGTACTTCGTAGATCTGCCTGTTCTGTACCCGACTCTGTCTCTGGTGAATCCTCTCACCCTCCGCATCTCTGGCCTGTACCCCAGTTCTGTACAAATAAATAAATAAATCTTTTTTTTTTTAAAAAAAAGAAAGTTTAGAAACTGAGCTCTTTTAACTCTATAAAGAGTAAAGCCATGGGGAAATTTTCCATTCAACTGACAGTAATGCTCTCTATAAAAAATTCAGAATTTAAGTACTTCTCTTTCCACGTAAAAATCTATTTTTGGTTTATTATGAACACAGTTCCTAGTATGTGTAAATTATGTACCTTTAAGTCATTAAAATATTTTTCTTGGAATCCCATTAATATAGTTAGTAAATATAAAATATAACTTTTGAGCAGTAATTTGTTAACTGTTATTAATAAGTATTTAATCACACTGTTTCAAATTAGCTATAATTAGTTAGCTAATGATGTATAAATTATTAAATTGAACTTGGATATTTATTTGGAAAAGTATAATATAGCTAATTGAAAATGATGAAATGTAATTGAATTGTTATTCAGTGTTTAATATTTTACTGCCTATCAAATATAAGTAATAGCCATGCCAACTTGTGTTTTCAGAGTGTTAACCAGTTCTATATTTAAAGCAAAGTTGGATCTGCATATGTAAATACAATTTAATTCTACAAAGAGATTTTTAGCATGGGTGGACCCTAAGTCCTATTTATGTACAGTGGGCACACATGTTAGAGAGAGATTCTAATGAAATGCAGTATACTCTTACTTGGATTTGTCATATTAGAATCATTGTGTTTTGTTGTTAATAACAAGTGTCTTTCTTCAAGGGCTACTTCCCATCTCAAGTCTAAAGAAACCCTTATCTTTAAAACAGTCTGGTTTATACTTGCCACATAATCTTATACAGAAAAGTTTATAATTAAGGATTTTCTTGAGTTTTGCTATTATACTGAAAATAAACATATACTTTTGTGTATACATTGAGGTTGATAAATAATCACAAAATTCAATTGCCGGCCCTCCCTGGTGGCGCAGCAGGTTAAAGCACAGCACTAAGAAACTAAAGCCACTTCCACATGAGTTCGATCCCCGCCTGCCCCGGAGGTGACCACATGGCATGGCAGACCTCTCCTGACCTGCTCACTGCTCCCCTCAGCAGTGTACTTCATCGATCTGCCTGTTCTGCTCCCTGGTCTGTCTCTGGTGAATCCTCTCACCCTCTGCATCTCTGGCCTGTACCCCAGTTCTGTATGAATAAATAAATAAATCTTTTTAAAAAATTCAATTGCCAGTGCTTTGGAGAAGTAATATTTTGCTATTTGCTCTGGTTTCTCTTTAATGTTAGTAGTAAAACTATTAACCTAAATATAAAGCAATATAGTGAATGGAAAATGTCTTCATGGGTCCCTTGAGAAAGAGCTATTTAGATTTTATGTTTCTAATTTTTACCATTGAGTACTTTACAATTCTTTTGCAATTCAACTTATTTGAAATGTTCAAAGGTAAAATAGAAAAACAAAGCTGAAGAAGCAAAAAAAAAAAATGAAACTGGGGCCCCCAAATAAGCTATTATTTGGAGTATTTCCTTACAGTATTTAAAACAATATTTGCAAAGTGATCTCAATGTCTAAAAGCCATATTGTTGATCTTTCTAGTGCATTTCTACTCCTAAACTTGTTTTTCTCCTAAATGCTCGACCCAAGCACCTCTATTTTATTCATACCCTAGCACCATGTGCCTGTCTTCATATAATTTGTTGGATGAATTTATTCAGAGATAACTAGTCATGGCAAAACAGAAGAGCCTATTACCACATGATTAATGGTTTGAAGGAAACCTGCTGGCTTATGGAAATAAAAAAAAAACTGTTTATGAAATCTTTGTGTTAACTTCTTCATTGTTGGCATTTGTTCTTTGTATCTGTTACCTGCTAGCATGTTACCTTTGTATATTTAATTTTTGAGTCTATTCCCCCACTTCTAGAATATAAGCTTTCTGAAAGCAGGGACATTTCTTTGTGCTTTTCACTGTCGCCAGACTTGTGCCAGATATATTTTAGACAGTGAAGAACTTTTATACAAGATGATTAGATAAATGATCCAGGAGTTAAACCTATTCAGAAGCTATGGACAGAATAGTTTTAGAATAATATACTCTCTAGGGCCTTAAACAAAAAGTCTCAAAAGGGATGGTAAGTTAAAAATAAAACCACTCATCTGTGTGACAGTTCACCGGGATTTCCCATGCAATCTGGTAAGATAATGCGTAGAAAACATCATTGATGGTTGTGAAAGTGACCGCTGATTGTTAAATTGTGTCAGGATGGAGAAAACTTTAAATTGGTGTGAGAGGCAGATGCTCTGGGCTTCCCTGAGTGTTGTCTCTCACAAATGGAAGCTCTGCCTTGAAGCACTTGCAGGAGATGGTGGCTTTTAAGGACAGGAGACTCCCTTACCTGGCTAGTGTGGATATAGGGTTACTTCTAGAAATTCAAACAGAGTAATACCTCAGGGATTGCTCTGGGGACTATTTAACAAACTGTCATTGAAGAGGAATACTTAATGCTGCCTGGGTAACCTGCTTTGCTACTATTTTATATTCATCTGAATATACAACTTTATATTCTTTTCAATATAAGTATGGGCTGGGGTAGTCTTACGTGTCTGAATGTTCAGCTGACCCTACAGTGCTCACAGGGTTTGGTGCTGGACACAGAAGCGGGATGTAAGAGTTTTTAAGCTGCTTGCCATTTGTCTGGGGGAAGTACATTTCACATGTATCTGCCAGTATGTTTATAATTAGTCATATGTGGGTCTCCTGCTTTGATGTACTGTGAACTAATTGAGTTACCTTGAGCAAATCCTTAGACATTGAGCCATTCTCTTCAACTGTAAAAAATGAGAAAATTGATATCCTTTATGGTTTATTCCTAATTGAGCAGCCTGTGATTTCCATGAGATAGTTCACACAGTAGTGTGATGTTTTCTTACATACCTGAAGACATGAACTATTTCAGATCACTTCCTCTATGGAAAAAAAAATAATATAGAGAACATTCTTAGGGCTACGGACTAGAAAATATACTCTTCTTTGATCATTGTAAATGTAACAACAAATATCAAAAATGCCCTTTTTGTGTGTTCCTGAAGATAAAATAACAATAACCGCGTGTAGGTATGTATGTGTGTATGTACAAGGGGAATTTGACTAAGGACCAGTGGCTTTAGCTTTGCTACGCTGCCAGTTTTATGTATGAAAATGGGTGATATAGACTTAATTCTTTTGGACTTCACTTTCAGCTTCACAAAAGAAAGCTGTATCAGGTGAATCCACACTTCCATTGTACAGTCATGTGACTAATTATATCCCTGTCTTCATATCAGTACATGCTGCTTTGGCTATGTAGGCAAAACAAAAAGAGTAAGTGGTGGCTTCAGTTCAGATTTCCAGAGAATTTACCAAATTTTTGAGCTATTGCTTCTCACTAGCTCTGCTTCTGCCAAACATTTCAGTTTCAGGTTTTATTTATTTTTTTTCTTCTGTTCTCATTGGTGCGAGTACTATTAATCTTAGTCCCATTGTCTGACTTTGTCATTTATGATGTATCCTGTATAAGCCTGATGAAAAATTCTGTCAGTATGAAATATATTGAGAATTTCCAGTTGGCTTTTTTATTCACTTACTATCATGTCTCTGGAAATATATGTATATATCTGCATAAAAATTTACACTCTGAAAACAATGCATAACATTTGGCTCTTTGTATTGCTGCTTCTGTTGAATAATTACTGTGAGTTTTTCTCTCACCCCAGAGAGCACACAAACCTGTACTTTATAGCGAACCTCCAAAAATGTGATTTGTCACGATGTACAGATATGTCATACCTAAATATAAGGTGAAATCCATTATTTTGCTTGGGTTCTTAGACTGTGAAACTGGCCGGCTTTTACTTTCCTGCCTGCTTGGAAAGGAAAAGTCCCATAACGTAGAAAGTGAAATGGATGTCCTAAGAACACAAAGTGTGGTATGTAAGTACCACTTCTGCTGCAGTGCCAGTGATCCCTCCCCAGTCCCCCACAATGTGAACAATTAGTGACAGAGGCATGAAGAGGAGAGAAAAAAAGCATTGATTCCATTCCTATAATCTCTGTCAGTGCTCACGGGCTGCCCTGCAGTCTAGAATAAAAGCATGATTGCCACTATCACAAAAAGTTTCTCAGGCTGAAAAGAACACTTAGTGTCTTTCCTGGTCACTAAGATGCACTCTTCTCCGCTCCCCCACCATGTTAACATCTCTGAAACTGGGAAGTATCTTATAATTTTACAGTAAACCACCTGTTCTTTTCTTGCTTATTTGAACATAAAATAACATTGCATCTTTCTGTCATTGTATCTTGGATTCAGAAAAATTTGCTGTGTTCAAAGACATATTGAGTCAGGGAATGACAGCCTCCAGCTGCATGCAGTGTCACAGGCTTACCACATAGCAGGATGGCCCTAAGAAGTACACTAGTTAATCAACCCGTCACGCTAGAGGTTTGACTAAACACACATGTGCATTTTTACTGTTGTTTTCCACTTCTAAGAAGGTGCAGGTGCATAATGTGTATTTAATATCTGTGGTAAAGAGTCACTTTAAAAGAGTATCTTTTTGTATTTAATATGTGGATCTAGAAATAATAGAAAAAGATAAATATGCTCACCAAATGCAAAGAAAATTGCATTCCTATAAATAACTCTTATTGCCTTCTCCCAGCTCTGCAGAAAATATGAAACCAGTTGGAATGTTCATTTTATGTGGCTGTGAAGGTACTGTTCTCATAAGGGTAAAATGAGAAACAGTAAATTATTGTGAAATTTAGTAATAAGAGAAAAGAAGGCATATATTTATGAGAGTGAAAATATTGAGTAGCATTTGGCCAAAGGATCTTGAGACTCATTTGAATTGATTTCTTTTAACCATTGTAAATTAAAGTGATTTAGTGATAAAAGCCTATTTCTAAGATTTTCCCTGTTTTTACTGTTCTCTTAAGAAGTGTTCCTTTTCTCATGAACAGTTTAGAATATGGTGTTCTGATCACATAAAACCATTGGCACCTTGCAGTATCTGAGATGATTTCCTTTCTAGAAGTCTTAAAAGATGTTATGTTTTATTCTGGACAAATAAGATGTGGTTGGCTTTAAAGATGTTAGAAATTGCGAAGGAGAGAAATAACCTGTTGATTCTATTATGACCTGCTTGGCAAAATGGAAAATTTCAGCCAAGATAGTACCATCTCTGTCAGTCCCATTTGACGGTGTGGCATGGCTTTGGCTTCGGCAATGGCTGTGCCATTTGTAGGTGGGGATGACTATCAGCACTGTTGGTAACTGTTACCCAAAGTTTTTTGATAAATTCTCAGGTCATGGAAATAACCGTGACATAGTCAATCAGTATACCTTAGATTTTTTTTCACAGATTCATGAATGGATGATTAATTTGAGCATGAGTGAGAACTGATTTTTTCCCCATTCCTGAAAAGATGAACCACTGAGACTTTGGTATATATCATTCGTTATTCCCTTATACTATCATTTCAGGTATATTTATGATACTAATCCAAGTAAATATTTAAATTACCAACAATTTTAATAGCTTTAAGTAGGAAAAACAATCCATTCTTATGCGAAACTATGTCAGTGAGTTGTCTCCCAGTGACCGATCTTAGCACTCAGTAGACTAGTTCCTCCTTTTATTCAACAAATGCTTATACTTGTACAAGCCACTGTGCAAATGCAAAGACTAGGAGTAAGTGTTTTGTTTTTGATTTATTTTTCTTGTGAGATGAATACCTTAGCTTTGCATGAAACTGGCTAATTGAAAGTATCTGAACTGTTAGACATTATCTTTTGGTTCCTATGCTTTGGTACTTCCAATTTAATGTAGCTCCGTCTCATTTGGCCTCCATAGTTGACTGAAGACATCCATGCTCAGGACTGAGCAAACACAGCTGAACCTGAATATCAATACTGTGAAGGAGAGACAGACATGAATTTTTTAAAGTTTTCCCCTTTAAAGTTGAAAGCTTGTTAAAATTTTACTTCTGGGCCCCCTGTGGTGGTACACAGCACTACAAGATGGCCACTGCCGCTTCAGTGCAAGTTTGACCCTCTCACCCCAGAGGTGACCCACATGACACAGCAGGCCTCTTCTGTCTCATCCGCTGCTCCCCTCAGCAGTGTACTTCATCATCTGCCTATTCTGCTCCCCACTCTTTCTCTGGTGAATCTTTTCACTGCCCCTGCACCTCTGGCCTGTACCCCAGTTCTGTATGAATAAATAAATATTAAAAAAATACTTCTATAGAAGTAGCTGCAAGATCTACTCTTCATTCAAGCTTTCAGCTATGTGTTTTATGCTTTTTCCTCATGCTTAAGAATGTGATCATATTTTTGCATCATATTCCTTTTAGCTCTGCTGGATTGTAAACTCATGGAAAAGACAATCCTTTATAAAAATATAGTTTGTAGAGAATGACTACTACCCGGTCAGCTTGCATGCAGGTAGTTTTTAACAAAGCTAGTTAGGTAATAATAGTATTGACTTTTGATTCTGGTTGTTGCAGGAACTAAATATGTGAGACTGCAAAATTTGAAGGATTATCATGCAGAGAAGAAAACAGAAATGCTCTAAATACTCAGAATAATTTAGTGATAGAGCATAAGGAAAAGGGTAGAATGACAGTTGAGGATTTCTTATGCTGAGATAAAATCTAACATGTCCAAAGACGTAATGAATTACTGTGGGTAGTATTGGCTTGCTCTCCACCGGCTATGTTCAATCAGTCTGGACAAGTATTTCAAAGACATTTTCTAGAGAGTACTTAATCATCTAATTGAAGGCTGGTATACTGACCTTTTGTTTTCTTTACCCTTGATATTTGATTATAAAGAAATAAAATACATATGTAATTTATGTCATATGTATAATAAGGCTTTTATACTGTAAGCATAAAACATGTACAGAGAAATATGTAATACTTGATTTCAGATTATTTTATTAATTTATTTTTTAAAGAGTTATTCCTTTATGCATACAGAACTGGGGTACAGGCCAGAGGCTCAGGGGCAGTGAGAGGCTTCACCAGAGACACAGTGGGGAGCAGAACAGGCAGATCGATGAAGTACACTGCTGAGGGGAGCAGTGGGTGGGTTAGGAGAGGTCTGCTGCACCATGTAGGTCACCTCCAGGGCAGAGATTGAACTTGCACCGAAGCAGCCATGGCCAGCTTCATAGTGCTGCGCTTTAACCCATTGCACCACCAGGGAGGGCCTCACAACCATTTTAACAGTTTTGAACTAAGAAGATCTTAGAAATAAATAAGTTGTCACTGAAGCCTAGTTTTTATTTCCCAGAGGCAGCCTTTTACCGTTCACTTTTTTTTTACTTATTTCATATGCAATTCTAACGTGCATGACTATTTTTGTGTCAGAATAAATTAAAAAAGTTAACTATATGAAGGATAGTGGCAAATAGGCTATATGGGAGTGACATGAGTGGCTTGAGGGCAAATAAATTCACAACTAAAGAGAATCAGAAAATTTTACAATGATTTGGAGACATCCGATGAGAGAGAAATCTTGTTATGTCTACAGGAATAATTAGGAATAAAGGACTAAAAACTGAAAGGAGTTGGGTTGTTTCTTGTGAATATAAGGATAGATTTTTTAACATTTTAGTTTCCTGCAAATGGGTAATTTTGCCTCAAGTAGTTCTTCTTACAAGATATTTTTCAAGCACAAAATGAAACACTGCATCCCAAGGACATTTTAGAACAAACTCACGGATTTGACAAGATGTGAGAACAAGTGACCTCTAGACACGCGTGGTTTACAGGGTCATCAACAAAAATGTATTTGAAAAATGCACTCCATTTAAGGAGACACAAAAATGAGCAAAACTATGAAAAGAAGCTACTTTAATATTGTATTTTTGCAATTTTGTATTTATACAGGTTTCTTAAAATTTACTTCTGTTCTTCAATTTATTTATGCTTTCTTTCACTATCCTTGCTTTGGGTGATGTATCTTTAAAGATGTTACATACATATGTGTATGTCATGTAGTGTTTGACCAATATTTTTGTTCTATATATTTTCAGGTCTTATGTCTAGTTCTTTAATCCATTTTGAGTTTGTGTGTGTGTGTGTGTGTGTGTGTGTGTGTGTGTGTGTGTGGTGTAAGGTAGTAATTATAGTAATATAGTTTCTTTTCTTTCTTTCTTTTTTTTTTTTGGTGTATAGCAGCCCAGCTTTCCCAGCACCATTTGTGGGGTGGTATATATACATAATGGAATATTAACCAGCAATCAAAAAAAAAAAAAAAGATAAACTCATGCCATTTGCGGCAACATGGAAGGAACTGGAAAAGATATATTGTAACATGAGATATATTGTAATAAAGTAAAAAAGAACATCAACTATAACAACTATAACCAGTGACATTCTTTGGGGGAGGAGAGTAGAACAAGATTAAAACTGGGGTGGGAAGAGCACATGGGACTGTGTTGATGGTACGTGGGTGAAGTGGTGGTGGGAAGGCCACTGCGATTATAACCGAGATGAAAAAATGTACAAAATGAAGAATAATGTAAAAAATACATTTATAAAAGGAAAAAAAGGAAAAAAACTTCCGTTGATGACTACATTTTGTTCTGGCTTCACATATATATGATTTGACTACATATTGATAGAAAGGACTTAGAATTTGAAAGGAAAGAACAATTTGTTAATTTTTTAGACAGTTGATTCTCCTTGATTGCATAGATGCAATCTCATGATAGATAATTGACAATGAAAGGATTGATAATTAGAACAGATTTTTTAAAAAAATACTCATTACAGTAAGTGGGATCTGGGTTGATGCTTCAGCCCTTGGAATTGAGACCTTGGCAGAGGTAGAGTGTGAGAGAAATGAGGTCACACTAAGGTGGGGCCAACTAAAGAAATAGCAAAAGGATGATTGTGAAGACTTTGAATTGGTGGTGATCGATTTTGGAAGCTATTGATCAGGACAATAAAGTTCAGAAGGCAAGATTTATACACCAGTAATGTACAAGATCCATTAAAGGGAGGGCAGTAATCACGGAAGTAATTTAGGGTTAAGAAACAAGTGATAGTGCCTTAAACTTTGCAATTAGAGGGATCATGGGTAAAGAATTGGCATAATTTCATGATTTACTATACTGACATGAATAGTAAGGGGTAGAATTAGGGGATGAGGGTGATTTTTCTCTTATAAAAACTTGCCCAGACTTTAAGTAGAATATCTTGTATCTTAAAATTTCTCATGTGTATTTGTTTGCTTAGAGTTGGCAAGCATACTGGTGAGCACAAAGATCATTGTTATTAATTTCTTATGAAAAACAACAGTAAGTCCACTGAGTACAGTGGATGTACCAGACTCAAAAGGTCCTAGTCTGAGAGACCAGAGAGGTAAATGCATTCAGTACATTAGTTTGAATTCCACAAACTTCTGAAGACTGGTTCTTTTTTCCAGTTCCCTTTGACCTCAGTGGTATTTAATATTATTTGCTTAACGCATTTCATGAATTAGATTCATCATTCATATTACAATAGATTTACATCAAAGTACAAACATGCAGGTACTGTGAGTGCTGCATCTGCCCAAGTGAGCTTATGAGCACAAATCCTCTGTTACTGTTTTCACTTGGACACCAGTGCATCATGTCCTCTAATGAAACAAGTGGACATATTTTGTAAATACCAGTCAATTAAATTATTTTTACTTTTAATTATAGTAAAAGCACAGAAGGATTTAATGACCACGGGCAAAATAGTTGTTTTCTTTTTTTTTATCGTAACAGAAATTCACATTTTTAAAAATAGTTGTGGACAGTGCACAAAAATCAGTTTCATAGATACAATTTCTGTAGTGATTAATGATACTCTCTTAAACCTTGTATTTGGTGTTATAACACATTGGGATAACATTTGAAAATTCTCTTGTTATCAATTATTTTTTGGGTTCTATTTCAAATTTCATACACTTACCTTTCTTTCTCCATTTTTGTGAGTATACCTCATATGCCCTGGGAAAGCAGTTGAAATTTAAATGACTTTGTAACTTACTTTGTTTTCTAGAGCTCAGTCAGTGCATTACATGTGCAGACGATTGTTAGAAATCTACTTCCATGCAATTTAACCTTTTTTTATGTGTGATGTTAGTGATAAAATGGACGTTTCTAGAACTTTTTCAGTTTTGTTGTGTTTCCATGTGTGTAAAAATGATTGAAAGTGTAAATGTATACAATACAAAAAAGTCTGCTTCAAACTTTTAACATGTTTGGAATTTTATTTTAAGACTAAAGGCATGGAAGACACAAACTATGGGAGATTTTGATTTAAAATCTTCAACTTAGGCCCTCCCTGGTGGTGCAGCGGGTTAAAGCACAGCACTGAGAATCTAAAGCCGCTTCTGCATGAGTTCCATTCCCGCCTGCCCCGGAGGTGACCATATGGCGTGGCAGACCTCTCCTGGCCCGCCCGCTGCTCCCCTCAGCAGTGTACTTCCTCGATCTGCCTGTTCTGCTCCCCACTCTGTCTCTGGTGAAGCCTCTCACTGCCCCTGAGCCTCTGGCCTGTACCCCAGTTCTATATGCACAAATAAATAAACCTTTAAAAAAATCTTCAACTTAAAAACATTTTGATATTGGAATAAAGTGATTTTTTTTGTGACGACAAAACAGATATTTTTTATATACATGTCTTGTTCAATTGATATATATGCAAAATGTATTAATATTTTTATTATTAATTATTCAACCATAGTCAAAATCAATAATTGACATTGTCAACAAGTCTGTATGTAGCATGGGGGGTTGCTGTGTGCACAGACACATGCACGTGTACTAATAGACCTCATTCATCATTGCATTTTTTTAAAAGATTTATTTATGTATGCATACAGAACTGGGGCACAGGCCAGAGGTGCAGGGGCAGTGAGAGGATTCACCAGAGACAGAGTGGGGAGCAGAACAGGCAGATCGTCGAAGTACACTGCTGAGGGGAGCAGTGGGCTGATCAGGAGAGGTCTGCCTGGCCATGTGGGTCACCTCCGGGGCAGGTGGGGATCGAACTCATGCGGAAGTGGCTTTAGCTTCTTAGTGCTGTGCTTTAACCGGCTGGCCACCAGGGAGGGCCCCATCATTGCGTTTTTACTGAATGCTGTTCAATTGTCTGTGTAGGTTGGATTCTCATTCAGGTTTGAGGTTTCAGGTACTTAAATGTATGTATTTATTCACTAGGTGTAAAAATAAATTACAATATCTAAAATACTTTAAAATTAGACATTTTTAAATGGCTAATCTACTTTTAAATACAGCTTGATACACTCTTAGAGGCAGTATACCAATTAACAGTTGAGAAAAAATAAAGTATATGGCTTAATCCACAAATGGATTTTCATGAGCACAAAATTCTGCATCACGGTTAAGATCAAATCATTAGTTCATATCGGCTATCCAAATATTTGGTCTAATTTCTAAAGGTAGATTTTATAATGGATTCATAACACAATTTCTGCTCTCTTTTCCATATGTATTCAATACATTTAATAACCTGTCTACCTTATTTGATATTAAGCAGAATTCTTGATGTATGTTAAAGTTTTTAGGGGAGGATAAGAAAAGTTAGTGATTGAAAGTGTAGTCTCTGAAATGATAACTGGTAAATAAATGGCATTACCATTTTTCAGTCTGCAACTATGGAAAGATTACTTGCCCTTTGAAGGCCTCCCTTTCCTCATATGTTATTATGAGATTAAAATGTAAAAAAAAATTGTGAAATAACACATTTAAGACACTTCACAGTATGTCTCGCACCTTGCAGGCATTCAAGCTAGACTGAATTAATAAAGAGAATAAACTTATCTTTCAGAGTATGGTAATTTGGGAACACTAGATAGCTAATAGATTTTTCCATTCCAACACAAAGAATATTTATTGGGTCCTTGTTATTTTCAAGGCACTGTGCTAGATTGGGGACATAAAAATGAATAAGACAGGATTTCCACTCTCAGTTTCTTACAATTTAGTATACTCCTTGAAGGCAGCACCCATATATTTTGATGATCTGCTGCATTTGATGTAGCAAGAACATGGGCATGATAACACTTAATAACAAACCACAGCGTGGTTTGCTAATATTTATCACAATGTCTTTTTTGCTCCTTAAGAGTTCAATTATTATTTTTCAGTGCCAATTCTATTATGCTCTTAGCAGCTTTGAACATTGAGAAATAGAAAGGGGAAAATAATGAACAGTAATAATCCCACATAGCCTTTGACAAGGTTGTGTCTGGAACTGCAGGCCAAGTGACCATGAATTAGGTGATTCAGTCATTCCATTTTTCTTTTTACTGGACAGTGTTGGATATCTTTGTTTACATAAACTCCCCACTTGGCCTGTTATATGTGATGAGAGGAACAGAGACCCAAAGTAATGCTAAGGCTGTATGTACGTGTGTGTGCAGGAACACATATGCATGCATATGCACACGTGTGTTTTTGGATGGGTTGATGGGGAGCTGGATGTTACTTTTCATCACCCTGAAGATTAATTCTTCATTAGAATTAGTTCAGTATATAACAGAGGGTATTGTAGTTTAGTCATTTATGCAAATTGTACTGAAAGCTAGTATTATGTTAGGTGGCGTGAGTGGTACATAGATGAGATTAATGTGGTTCATTCCTTCATAAAAACTTCTAAAAAGTAACTGTTTAGCAGAGGTAATAATAAAGCACAGAAATGTTTCTAAGTACCACTTATAAGAAATAAGACTATATGGGGAAATAGCCTTAGTAAGAATGTGACACTTGTGATGGAAATTGAAGATTGGATACATATTAAAAATGGGAAAATGGAGTTTAAGAACTTGACTGCAGCATTAAAATACGAGTGTTTCTTCTACCAGCACACTTCTCATGTGCTTTATGAGCAGGCACTAAGTAATTAGTAATCTGAGTCAACTGGCTTGTAGTTAACTACAAAAGATTGAGCTACAGAAAAAAAAATGACTTGTGACTCACAAGTCAGTAGTCTCCATTACACCCTACAGACAGTTGTAGAATTTCTAATGGCAGATTAGCCTCAAGTGGGAATGAGAAATTATGTGCAGTTCAGTATCTCATTTTATAAAGTTATTTAAAATGACTCAAGATTTTTTAAAGACTTATTTATTTATGCATATAGAATATAGGACTGGGGTACAGGCCAGAGTATGGGGGGTGAGATGACTCACCAGAGATAGAGTGGGGAGCAGAACAGGCAGAGTAATGAAGTGTGCTGCTGAAGGGAGCAGGGGGTGGCAGGAGAGGTCTTCTGAGTCATGTGGGTCACCTCCCTGGCCAGGGATCAGGCTTGTGCTGAAGCAGCTTCGGATAGCTTCATAGCAGTGCTCCACTTTAAATGTTGAGCCACCAGGGAGGGCCCACATTCAATGAGTTTTCTTTCTTCATTATTTCTAAAATTAATTAAGCCCCTCTTGTGGAGTTCACAGGCTCCATTCTGCCTGCTCACAACCTGAGCTCCCAGGATGGGTGACTTTACTCTTTTTGACATTCTCCTTTGGACCCATTCTGCTTTTGGCCTCTGATAGACACACTCTGGACCAGAACCCCCTTCCACTCAGGAGTCAAAGAGGACTAGATACCGCATGGCTAGAAGGCAGCAAATGCCATCAAGTTGTGAAATTGAACTGTAGTACGTACTTGCTTGATGGTATTGGCTATGGCACTTTGTTTAATATCCTCATTGAGGATGGAAAGCAATCAGTTTACCTTAGCTGTTATCAGAATTTGAGATAGCACATGTAAAGGAGCTATAACATTAGCACCCTTAATAATAGCAGACATTCAGCACATACATAAAGGGAAGTTGCTATTGTTATCATTACTACTAATACGTATTTAAATGAAATAATTAGTCCCTAATAGGCTTTGGTAAATCGATTTTTATCGAATGCCAGAGTGCTTTAGGTTAGGAATGAACATAATGGAACTACACGGTGACAGATGGTTTCTAAAATAGCCTTCTAAAAAGTCCACTTTATCTGGGTTGCATTTTGCATACCCATACTGCATGAAACTTTTTCAGAAATAACTGTGAAAAAAAAAAACCCTATTGGAAAAAAATCTTTGCTTAGCATGAATAAGCCTTTGTATGCTCTCACTTATAGTATCTTTGTGAAGGTGTTTAGACTGTCAGCTAAGTATTTTTTTTATTATTACTACTTTATTGAGATGACACTGACTTATAGTTCTGTGTTTTAGAGGTACAAAATTTTCTCCTTCACGTGTTATTACCATACTACACCTACCATGAAAGCACCCATAGAGCTCCTTCCCTACTAGATTGTCAACAGAGTACTAATGGCTGCTGTTAGGGACTGGCAAATTAGATCTTGTGCTCTAGTCTGTCTCACTGTTTGATTTTTTAAAATAAAGTTTTATTAGAACACAGCCATGCTATATTGCCTGCAGATGCTTTTAGGATATAATAGAGTTGACAATGTATGACCTGCAAAGCTGAAAATGCTTATTCTCTGTCTTTTTGTAGAAAAAGATTCCCAAGTACTACAATCTTTTACAATTACTGTGTTATAAAAAAACAGATATTTAAAGGTTAGTGTCCTATGAAATGAATGTAAAAATTTTATGACTTCTGTTGATAATTGTGACTATTAAATATTACAGTTGAAGTGTTTGAGTCAAAATTATTCAAATTTAATGCATTCCAATATTTAAGGGGAGAGCGTTGATCTTACTCTCATTAGAATGAATATTGAGGTAGGTTTCAGGGATTGGGATTCTAGATTTATCACTTGCTCTAATCTCAATTAATTAATCTGTCTTGCATTACTTTCCAGAGCAATTAGAACATTATCAAAGTGTAAATGATAAAGACAATATTGTCCATTACACTTGAGTATCTCAACTCTGGAAGACTAGATGGTAAAGGAGAAATACAGTGAAATAATTGTTCTCAAGAGAGAATAGAAAGTACACCAATTGCTCCAGCAAAATAAAGTCTATTCTGATGTTGACTTTTAATGACATTTATTAGATGAGCTGCTGTGAGGAAGTATAAGTGTTAAGGAGGATAAAATTGGTGCCGAGGAGATTTGAAATTGGATCTAATTTACACTGCTTACATACTCATTGACTGTAGGGAACATTTATCCTCAGAATTTTAGTAATATCTAAAATTGTTTTGAGGAAAATAAGAATGGTTACCTATAACCCGATCACATATAAATGGTAGTTTTTAAATTGTGGTGGTGTTTAAACCTACCCTTCAGAATCTTTTGGGAAATGTGCATTTGACCAGTATGATTTTTAATATGTTTATATATCACTTCTGAAACTTTCCCTTACAAATAAATTTCAAATCTATGTCTATCTTCCATATAATGTTATTTATTATCAATAATCTTATTAAAATATTTTGATGGTAACTGAAATTATCATTGACATATGTTCTTATTTCAAACTTGAAAGATTCAGAAAAATCCAAGTGTGTATATAATAAAGCAATAAAATATAAACTCTATCACTGAAAAACAACCTAGTTGAGCTTGTTAAGTGAAGGTGATTGCCAGTAGAATATTAGGCCCTTATTTTTATAATTACACGAAGTAAACAAAAAGCTCTCATCTGTCTTTTAGATATTAAAATCTAAATAGAGCTCTAATTCAGTATATTCTTGCTCTGAAAAATAATGTCTGTATAGCCTCTCTATGGTTTCTGATGATGCAAGACCTAGAGGTAGACTGTGTGTAACTATAGACTGTGTTTGTAATTCAGATTTCCTAAAAATGCCCTGACTTTTATACATATATACATATACATATGCGTATATATATATGTATAATCTTACATCATTCTTCATTTTGTATATGTTTTCATCTTTGTTGTAATCCCCGTGAAATTCCCATCATAAGTTCACCCCTGTGCCATCACCATAGTCCCGTGTGTTCTTCTTGTCCCTGTTGTTTCCACTCTCGTAGAATGTATCTGGTTTATAGTTGTTAGTTGATGATCTTTTTTACTTTATCCAGTACTTTCTTTTTCTTTCTAGCTTATTTCACTAAGCGTGACCCCTTTCAGATCCATCCATGTTGCCGCAACTGGCATAAGTTTATCTTGTTTTGATTGCTGGATAATATTTCATAGAGTGTATATGTACCACATCTCTTGATCCAGTCATCTATTTTTGGGCATTTTGGTTTATTCTACATCTTCCCTATTGTAAATAGTGCAGCAATAAGCATAAGACCCAGAACCATAAAAATATATAGAAGAAAATATTGGCAAAACACGACATGACACACACCTCAGTGACATCTTTAAAGATACATCACCCAAAGCAAGGATAATGAAGGAAAGTATAAATAACTGAAACTACATCAAATTAAAGAGCTTCTCTGTACAGCAAAAGACTGATCACAAAGTTATACAGAGCTGACAAAACTCAATAAAAATAAAGTGAACAACCCCATCAAAAAATGGACAGATGAGCAAAAGATACTTCTCCAAAGAGGAAATGAAGATGGACAACAGGCATAGGAAAAAAATGTTCAACATCACTTGTAATAAGGGAGATGCAAATCAAAACCACAGTGAGATGCCATCTCACAACAGTGAAATGGCACATACTAAAACAACAACAACAATAAATGTTGGCGAGGATGTGGAGGAAAAGGAACTCTCCTGCCCTGCTGGTGGGAATGCAAACTGGTCCAACCACTATGGAAAGTAGTTTGGAGGTTTCTCAAACTTATGAACATGGAACTTCCATATGATCCAACAATTCCACTCCTAGGTATCTACCCAAAAGACACAACCACATTAATTCAAAAGGACACCTGTACCCCTATACTTATTGCCCTGATTATTTTTAAAACAGGACCAGAATGGTGTAAAATGGAATTTTGATAGGTAATATTTAGAGTATGCTTCTTGGTGCTAGGCAAATTTTTACATATTTTCATGCAACATCCAATTAGATCTTCAACAACTTGAAGTAGGCACTCTGTTATTTCCATTTTATAATTGAATAAGCTGAGGCACAGTTTAAATATATTTCATAATAACCGGTTGCAAGGTCAGCAAGTAGAGCCAGGAAGCAGACCCAAAGCAACAGACACAGGGAGTTGAATTCAAGAACACCTGTGCATATGGCAGTTCTATCAGCTGCAAGAAACAGAGTATTAGAGTCCCTGCCACAAGTTTTATTTGCCTTTATTTACATTGAGAGTGCCTATAGAAACTGAAAACATTCATTTTATATACTAATATACTTAAGGATTATTTAAAGCTAAGAACACATTTCCGAATTTTTTTTTATTTATTTAAAGTTGACATTTAATACATTGGTGAATATCTTGGGCTTTGATGTGTTTTTAAAAGCCAAAAGTTGAAGGAAATCTGGAATTCATACTTTCTTAGTGAGCATTTTCAAACTTATGTTTAGGAAGTTCAGGGTTATATGTATACATGAAGATATTTTTAAATGCAGCATGCATAAAAAACTGGAAATTTTATGCTTGACCTTTCAAATCCACTTGAAACACTGAGAAATGTTCCTCCTACAGACACAAAGCTTGGCTTTCTCCCGTTAATGACAAAGAAAATATTAGAGAAAACAAAATACAGATTTTGCCATCTAAACTAATATTGTTAAGAAGTTACTATTTTTGTAGATTTTTTCTGCTTGGAGAAAATAGTTTGCATGTTAGGAAATTCAGTCTGCTAATACCACTAAAACACTGAAATGAATGTTGGCATATTTGTCTTAAAAAAAAACATTATTGATCACAGTCTTCTATGAATAAAAGGGAAAACCCTATTCATGGAAAATATTAGGAGTTCATGTCTTTAGGACAAAAATGCTATTGGTGTTATTTTTTTTTTTAAAGATTTATTTATTCACACAGAACTGGGGTACAGGCCAGAGGTGCCAGGGTGGTGAGAGGGTGTACCAGGGACAGAGCTGGGATCAGAGCAGGCATATTGAAGAAGCATACTGCTGAGGGGAGCAGTGGGGAGGGAGGAGAGGTCTGTCGAGCCATGTGGGTCACCTCCGGGACGCTGGGAATCGAACTCTTGCTGAAGTGGCTTTAGCTTCTCAGTGCTGTGCTTTAACCCACTACACCACCAGGGAGGGCCTATTGGTGTTATTTTTAAAAAAGATAATCAAAGGCACATTTTTAGTACAATGACAGCTCTCTTCATTTTGTTCCTGGCTTTTATTGGGATATTAGCAGGAATTTATAAATAGATGTGTTTGTAGCAGAATAAAAAACTAGTGATGAAATAAACTTGGATATATGTTTGCTAGAAACATAGTTTGTACAGTAATGAAAGACCACTGCTATAGCCTAATTCCTGAAAACTAGATCCATTTAATGGGTTTTCATTTTCCTTATAAAGAATTGAAGTACTGTTTTAATACTTCAAAAAAATATATTGTGGGCATATTGAATTGTTCAGTAAAACTCGTTTATATTCAGTGTGGATTCTTGAGTATGGAATATAGCAGCCAGTTATGTGAAATTGATGATGTTTACATATTATGAATAATACAAGTGTAATCCAAATCTATTCGATTAAACTTTTATGTGCAAAATTTTAGCTATATTAAAATATTTTATAATAATTTATATTACAATGATTTTTGCTAATCAGATACCCAATCATGTTTTAACAGATTTCCCTGGGAGAAGAAATGGGATTTAAGCTTATTAATCTAAGTGGCATGCAATTATACTAACATTGGGGTAACCAAACCAATATGCTTTATTCTATCTGGAATAGGTTTACTTCTTTAGAGTCTTTGATATTTGTGAACTTACAATGACCAAAGAAAATGTGTATCCATTTATGAGCTTTACTGCTTATTTGACTATTTATTCTTATGCCTTGCTCCCAGAAGAATTTTTGTTCCTTTCAAATACACGCACAATACAAGATAATGATAAGTAGGTGAGGGGATTGGGACAGGTGCTAGGAAGAAAAACTGGTTCTGAAAGTGAGCTTTTTAGTGCTCATTATAGTAACATGATTCCACTTAATGAATTAGAACTATTGTTTTTCTGTATACACTGTTGAAGCTCATATCATCCATTCTGGATTTTTTTTTTTTTTGTATTGCCACGCCATTTATAGCCAGTTATTTTAAAAGTGCAGCCTCTGAAAATATATGCATTTGGGTTCATTCAAGACAATTGCCTGTCAACTGAGTTTCTGTGCTCTGTACAATATTTACAATAATTGACGATAAATTTTCTCAAGATTTGAATGCACCTCATGAATTATAAAGGCAAGATTGAATTTTGTCAAGTAAAGTCTTGCTATTATTATTATTATTTTTTTAAAGATTTATTTATTTATTCATACAGAACTGGGGTACAGGCCAGAGATGCGGAGGGTGAGAGGATTCACCGTGGGGAGCAGAACAGGCAGATCCACGAAGTACACTGCTGAGGGGAGCAGCGGGCGGGTCAGGAGAGGTCTGCCACGCCATGTGGTCACCTCCGGGGCAGGCGGGAATCAAACTCATGAGGAAGCGGCTTTAGATTCTCAGTGCTGTGCTTTAACCCGCTGCGCCACCAGGGAGGGCCATTGCTATTATTTTTAACTATTATTTTTTAAAAGTTCACTTTTGTATGCTGCGTTTTGTGTAGATAAGGATGATAACTCATATATTTTGATTATCTATAGCTAGTCCAGTCCTCAAACATTGATAACTGTCGATTGCTCACAAACTAGAAATGCAATGGACATAGTATAAAAGATGAATTTCAGTGTTTTTATTTCAAAACGTCTGAGAATGTCAACATTTGGAAATTTAGATGTCTTTTTTTTTCATATATTACAAGATTTATGAGCAATGACATGGAGTCAGAAAACAAGATTTGAGTTGAGATTTGTTCCATTCTTATTGCAATTTCAAGTATCATATTTTTTTCTTTTCAGAACAAAAGACATGGAGAGAGACCTATATAATTTGTAAATTTTATCTACCTCTGAGCTTTTGACATTCTATGTAAGACTGAATTGTTTTTTTAGAAAGTGTTCTGAGCTTTTAAATTTTTTTAAAGATTTTTATTTATTTATGCATACAAGAACAGGGGTACAGCCAGAGGTGTGGATGGTGAGAGGATTCACCAGAGACAGAGTGGGGAGCAGAACAGGCCAACTGATAAAGTACACTGCTGAGGGTAGCATAGAGGAGAGGTTTGCTGTGCCATGTGGGTCACATCCTGGTTGGGGATTGAACTCTCACTAAAGCGGCTGCAGCCCACTTGGGCCCCCACTTGATTTTTTTTAAGTATTATGTCTTTCTCAAGAAATTGGCCTTGTAACTGTATTTCTGTGAACATATTTACGTATTTTACACATCTAGATATTTGCAGTGTTTGGATTACAGATTTTCTATTTGAATGTAATTAATTTTTATGAAAAAGACAGTGTTACCTGAGATTTCAGTATCTCAATATTAATTACAGTAATTATAAAAATACCAAAAATACCAAAAGATATGAGTAATAAACTGCTATAATACATTCTCATCCACCTTCCAGAACAAATATTTGAACTGCTTGTCTTCCAGGAGAAAGACTATATTGTATGTGCAGTAATATCTCAACCTGTTCACCAGAAGTTAGCATGTTGTATTCATATTATTTAAACATGTTCAATCTCAATATTAAGAGAAAAATCTTCATAGAAAGTGGAAAGATGGTGAAGAAAAAAATTGCGCCAAAGAAGTATAAAAATGCCTATGCGTAACAGGGTTGTGATAAAACATATTGAAAGAAATGAAATAAAGACATAAGCATGTTCTTATGAAGTTCACATGTTTCACATGCTCTATTTCATGTGTTTCCTTGGTTTACTTACTTAAGAGCTTGTGCTTGTGGCTCTGTAACTGAGTGTCCTCATATATTACAAAGAATAGTGAATGCAGTAACTTTAAACATTAACTTATGAATGATGTTAAATATATAATTGATTTTTAAATGTTCTCTATTACACAGAAATCCATGGTGGATTGCTAGGTAGGCGTTAAGAAGTGTTTTGTGATAATTGGAAAATTGATTGCCGCTTTTGTATAGACAGGGTAGACATTATTATTTTTATTATTAAAGTAATGAAACAGACTCCCACTAAGCAAAATTTTCCATTTAACACATGACAAGAATGGATTGCAATGAAATATATCTGTAATTAAATCGATCTTCTCATGTGTAACTATAGAGAGGTTTTACAATGAGATCAAATATTATAACTAAATTTCTAGGTTTGTGCTGTTTCTCATTTTTCTTTTTTTGGTAAGATTTATCTATCTTGATAAATTATGTTTTTTTATTTTGTGATAGTTTGGAGAATAGTCAACTTGTTTTATAATCTTTGTTTTTTATCAGTGCATTGCACACATCTTTAGATGTTTATTTAATAATTTAAGTCTTAAAAATTTGACTTAATCATCTGAATTCACTAATATCTGATTGACTTTGGTAGATAAGAACATCAGGGTCATACAGTTTAACATTGATAGGTCACATTTGTTTCCCACCTGATAGTTCTGTTTTTGTCTCCATTAATCATAACTGAGATCAAAATGACTTTTTTAACCCTAATTTTTCTTAAGATACGTTTTGCTTTTATCATTTTATATTTACATATGTTAAATATATAGTCATGATTTGCATGTATTTTACCAAGACCATTGTCTTTGACTGGTTTCACCTCTCACTCCTTCCTTTTGTACACATTATTTGTTAGTGTAGCACTGATTTTGAATTGAATGCTGATCACTTTTTGTAGGATATCGGTTTGAATAATAAGTTTTCTAAGACTGCATGTGATTGTGTTAGTGTTTTTCATTGGTATGTGGTTGATTAAAAACTTGAATATATACAAATCATTTGGTAATCATTCTTCATTGTGAAAGTCTAGGGGGCATGTTGCCAAATCCATATTGAGAAAAGTAAGTTACATAGTATATGTAATTTATGTCTTAAATTTAATGTCTTAAATTTATGTCTTAAATTTAATGGAGAGGAACTTATGAGTAATAGAAGAGTCTAGTATCAAAATTTAGGATAAACAATGAAAATGGTTAAAGTTATTTTTAAAGCCTTTCTAATATTTCAAAGGCATGTAAGTATTCTTAGATATCATTTGTTTAGATTGTAAGAAAAATACCTGAAGTTAAGGATTTTTGTTTCCTATAAAATGAACCTATCCTTTCCTCTTTGATATTTGTAGAGAAGCATGATTGTTAGCATACTGTAATTCTAAAGGATGGCAACCTCTTTTTTTAATGAATGAATTATTTATTTATTTATTTTAAAAGATTTATTTGTTCATACAGAACTGGGGTACAGGCCAGAGGCTCAGGGGCGGTGAGAGGCTTCACCAGAGACAGAGTGGGGAGCAGAACAGGCAGATCGAGGAAGTACACTGCTGAGGGAAGCAGTGGGTGGGTCAGGAGAGGTCTGGCTCGCCATGTGGTCTCCTCCCGGGCAAGAGGCAGGCGGGAATCGAACTCATGCGGAAGTGGCCTCAGATTCTCATTGCTGTGCTTTAACCCGCTGCGCCACCAGGGAGGGCCGAATTATTTATTTTTAAAAGATTTATTTATGCATACAGAACTGGCCAGAGTTTTGGGGGTTGAGAGTTTTCACCAGAGACAGAGTGGGGAGCAGAGCAGTTAAATATGCAAAGTACACTGCTGAGAGGAGAGGCATGCGAGACAGGAGAGGTCTGCTGTCCCATGCAGATCACCTCCAGGGCCGGGGAATGAACTCACACCCAAGCAGCTGCTGCTAGCTTGCAGTACTGTGCTTTAACCTCTTGCGCCACCAGGGAGAGCCCTTTAATTAATGAATTGTTTTAAAATTTTATTTGTTTATGCTACAAGAATTGGGGTCTATATCAGAGGGGTCAAGAGGCCTTACAGAGACAGAATAGGGAACAGAATAAGTGGGTTGACTGAAATACACTGCTGAGGAGAGCAGCGGGAGAGACAGGAGAGGTCTGCTGCGCCATGTGGGTCAGCTCCCTGACCAGGGAGCAAACTCAGGCCACAGTAGCTAGTGACAGCATAATAGTGCTGAGACTTTATCCCCTGCTCTACCAGAGAGGCCCCAGTGTCATTTTTTTAAATACCGACTTACAGTACTTTATGAGAGTTAGGAGTAAGATTTCGCACTTCTTCAAACATATGCTAGTACACCACACCTACCACCAAAGTTCTAGTAACCCTATACAGTCGTCCAGTACACCCTTTCTATCTGTTCCTCCCATCTTCTGCTCCCTCATCTCTGATAGTACCTTTTGCTGTCAAGGACTAAAGGCAGCTTTTCAGTGTTTGTTTTGTTTGAGTACTTACTGGTGTTTTTTTATGTTTTACATATGAATGAAATAATCTGGTAATTGTGTTTCTCATTCTGAATTTTTTCACTTAGAATATGCCTCGCAAGTTCCATCCATGCTCTTGAAAAGGGCAAAAAGTTCATCTTTTTATAGCTGAGTAGGTATTCCATGGTGTATGTAGATAAATCTACTTTATTCAGTCATCTACTGGCTGGCATTTGGGTTGTTGACATATCTTGGCTGTCATGAATAGTGCTATAACGAATATAGGAATGCATATGCATATATCTTTTTGAATTAGTGATTTCATTTTGTGTGTGTGTGTGTGTGTGTGTGTGTGTGTGTGTATGTGTGGAAGTGAAATGACTGGATCATATGGTAGGTAATAAGGTTTTGAGAACTTCCACACTGTTTTCCACAGAGGCTGCACCAGTCTGTATTCCCACCAAAAATGCTCATGGCTTCATCCTCAGTGCCTGTTGTCTCTGAAGTTTTTGATGCAGAAAACTCTCCCAGGTGTCAGGTGGTACCTTATTAAGATTTGATTTGTACTTCCCAAGTAATAAGTGGCCATGGGCATTTTTTAATGTCATTTACTCTCTTTTATATTTTTATTTTTTAGATCTTCATCTTTTCAGTGTATTTTTAAATTTTAAAATAATAGTTTCTTTTTACATCATGTTGTGCCTTTTTTCCCTCTGAGTTGTACTCCACGTGGGCTTCCCATCACCAAATCACCCGTGTGCCATAATAGTCCTATGCACTACCTCCCTCCCTCCCCACTCCGCCCCCCTAAAATGTCTCTGGTATATAGCTTTTCATTATTATCCCCCCACCCCGGTCCTTTATGCTCCTGCTGAGTGAAACCATCTGGTACTTTTCTTTTTCTTTTTGACTTATTTCACTATACATGATCCCTTCCAGCTCCATCCATGTTGCTGCAAACGGCATTTTTTAAATGTCCCTATTGTGGCCATCTGTGGGTCTTCTTTGGTGATGTGTCAATTCAGCTCTTATGTCCACTTGTGATTGAGTTGTCTGGCTTTATGAGGAATTGTATGAGTTCTTTATATATTTTGGTCATTACAGCCGTCGTTAGATGTGTTAGTTACAACTAACTTGTACTTACTTGTAGGGTGTTCTTTTCATTTGAAGAGAAAAGATTTATTTATGCATACAGAACTGGGGTACAGGCCAGAGGTGCAGGGGCGGTGAGAGCATTCATCAGAGACAGAGTGGGGAGCAGAACAGGCGGATTGAGGAGGTACACCGCTGAGGGGAGCAGCGGGTGAGACAGGAGAGGTCTGCCGCGCCATGTGGTTCAGCTCCCTGGCTGGGATTGAACTCGTGCTGAAACAGCTGTGGCCAGCTTCATAGTGCTGAGCTTTAACCCGATGTGCCACTAGGGAGGGCGCACTCTTTTCATTTTGATGCTAATTTTTTTTTTTTCACCGTGCAGAAGCTTTCAGTTTCATTTTGTCACATTTGTTCATTTTTGCTTTTGTTTGTCTTTCCATTGGAGTTGAGTCCCCAAAGCCATCGTTTTTATAGTGTAGTGTCATTTATTTGATCCACAATAACTTCTTTAGTTATTTGGAGTTCTCTTTCAAGTATTTTGTTCACAAAAATACATGGGCAGTACACTTCCCACATTGCTGTAAATTGGATCCTATATTCATCTTCTGTAATTTTTGGATTTTGAATAAATTATTCAATTACAACAGTTCTCTCTGAAAAATCTGCAGGAACTGATTCAACATTATTTAACTTTTAATGTTGCAAAGGAAAATGAGGACAAGTTAGATTTTCATTTTTTGCGTGTAACTTTTTTCCTGCCTAGAAGTCTGTGTTTTTGCTTTTCGTTGTTTTTTTCTTTTAAATATCTGGCCAGAATGTGTTCATGTGTGGTTTCATCTCCTAAATGTTGTCTAAAGAAAGTTATCCTCAAATATTTTACATTATATTCCTTCATGCCTTCACCTGTGAATTATTAGTGTAGGAATTACATGTATTTTTCTTTTCTACTATATCTTTAGGTGATGTTAATTTTACACACACACACACACACACATATAAATATGTGACCATATATCTGAGAAGATGAGATTAAAATGAATGAATGTAGAATTTTTAATATTTTCTTCCCCTGATGTTGTAAGGGATCTGTCAGTATGGCCTGTAGGAGTGTACCTGGCCCTTTGGGGCCTTTCGTCCTGAGTAGTAGGGGAACCTTAAGTATGTATGGTCGGATCCTTTGACATTCCTGGATAGTTTTCAGTGGAATGGAATTGCTGCATTCCCCAAACCTCTTAATCCTTGGCTGGTTCATTTTTCTGTGCACTTCTTCCATTAGCTTCTCTTTTTCCTTTTTTAATAAAAAAGTTAGTTGTGATAAAATACTCATGACATATAACTTACCATTTTACCCACTTTAAGGTATAAAATTCAGTACTTATATATATATATATATGCATTGCTGCATCTCTAATTTCTTGACAATTTTGTTCTCTGTGCTTAAGAAGCTTGCTCAAATCACTGCTATAATTCAGTGTTCTAGAAGTTACATATTTAATTTGCTTTTGAAAATAATAAAATACAGGAATTAATGTCTTGTAAAAATGAAATTTTCAAAATAAGTAATCTGGGTTAATAAAAGAGTCACATTCTACTTCATCTTACTCCACTCCTACCCTACCTACTGGCAATATTTAATGTCTTTCCTAATTCATAATAATTTTGTATGTAGAGTTGTGGGCACTTTGTGTGCATATACTTGCACGCCTGCATATTTTAGATGAGTATGCTGTCCGTATTTTCTTGTCTCTGTTTACTACGACCTGATCATATGTCTATGAAAACTTTTTGTGTGTACATATTGAAATATAGCATTATGTAAAGAAAACTAATAGTATTTTCAATACGCTTTCATTTGTATAACTAAATACTAGTGCTTAGAAAATTCAGCAGTGGAGGATGGTATAAAGTAAGAAAAAACCATCCTAAACTTCCACCCCCATCTGCTTTCCCCATTTCTCTTCCCAGGAATAAACAGTTGAGCCTTGCCTGTCTCATCTTCCATAAATTATCTAGGCATATGCAGACATATGTCCTTATTTATCCGCACAGCATTCTGTTCTGCAACTTGCTTGTTTTTCACACAAATATATAGCTACATCTCTGTGCATCACAATTTCCTTATTTTTCTTTATGTGCTCGATAGTGCCCCGTACAATGAATATTTCTCCCGTTTAATAGCTTTATTAGCCATTCATTTCCCTATGTACTTTTGGTTTGTTATAAATTTTTTATTATGAAGTATGCTAAAGTGTGTGTACACTTCCACGTAATTTTGCATATGCATGGGGATTTAACTGTGGGATAAATTTCTGGTAGCGAACTTCCTTGGACAAGGGGTATGTGCATTTTCTGTTGCTAGATATTGCCAAATTACGATCTTGAGTTTGTCCTAATTTATGTAGTACACATTGGTGTGTTTTTCTTCCAGTGTGAATTTAAATTTTCCTTCTGGATTTGTTTTTCTTCTTTGAGCATCTCAGAAAATTCCCTTTTGTGTGGCTTAGATCTTACCTCACATTCTGTCGAGGTAACTAAATAGTTGTGAAATTATGAAGTATGCACAGCTCTGCCTTTACTCCGAGGTTTGCACCAAGGATCCCATCTGTGGCTTTGTAGTTATTTCTTTAATAGTGTGTGAGGGTCTTAGAAAGCGCACCTGGGCCGGGTGCTTGTCACCCGGTCTTGTTCTTGCCTGTGTGTGCACTGTCCACTTGTATAGAATTGTAAGAGAGTGTTTTTTTTTTTTATTTTTTTTAAACAAAGTCATTAAAACTCAGGTTCATGTTCTCACAGAAGCTCAGAATTCAAAGTCCATTAAAGAAAAGGGAAAGAGGTAATAATGAACACTATTTCTGTTGTATGTGTACTTAAAACACTTTCATTCTCAGTAATTCTAGCTGAGAAAGCACTTCAAAGTTCTTTTTTTTTTTTAAACAGTCCAAATAAGACTTAGTGAGACAGCTATTAGTGTGCATATCAATATCTCTCTTCTTTTGGTATTTAATACTCTGAAATCAGTACCTGCATTTCAAGATACAGACTTTCAGGCAGTTTTCAGTTGGATCATTTATTTAAGAACATGTTGAGCTTATGAAAAGAAAGTGAGTCTTTCTTTTAGAAGTCAGGCAAAAGCTCTGAAGGTCGGAAAAAATTCCTTCTGCATAAAGTAATTTATTTAATTGAGCAAACTTCTACCCCCCCCCATCAATTTCAGTTCTGCCTTTTACCTAGCAGGAAAGATAATCCTTAGGAATTAATTTATAGTCTCTAAGGACAGCTTCAAAACTTCACAAGTCATTGAACTGGCATAATACCAAAGAGGCTTGCACTTGATTTCATTTCAAATCCTCTAGTTCTTTGCCTATAGGATTCACATTGATTGCAGTGTAACTTTCCTGTGGGCCTGGGTAGTTTCTGTCTATCATGGATGTCAGTGCTAACACAATAAAGATAATAAAGTAAAGTATGTTCTTAGCTGCTGTGTCCTTGTGAAATTTCGGTTTCCATTAACCATGAAGTTATTTAACAAAACCATCTATCATGAAGAGTACTGTTAGGAATACAATTTTCTTATGATGAATGACAAAAAATATCCTTTTTAAAGAAATAACCTTTCATTTCATACACATTTATTTTGTGATTTTATACTTGAGATTTTGTTATGCATGTACTTAAATCACCTGCATAACTTCTGTAATTCTTTGGAATGAGGTCGTGGTGAGGCTATATAATGACATGGATATAAAATAAATATTGAGGTAACTAATATGAACTATTTTGTTTTGAAGCATATATGCATATAGATCATAATTTTGAACAAAATAGTCATTTTCTAATAAGTTTTCCAAATAATCTTGTAATTTTGTTATAACTAACCAAATCCTTAGCACTTAAAATTTCCACATTACATTTCTCTGATTTTCTGGAAAAAGAAATTATCATGATTTGTTTTCTTGAAGCATAAATCAATAACCTTTATTTATTACTCATTTGTGAACTAGAAGTGACTACTCTTGCTCTTTTTTATTTTTTCTTCTTCCAATCAGATGACAAGATTGGGATTTGAAAGAAGAGATTACCATAAGGATATAAAATGCCATCTATAACTGGAGAAAGGCGTGTCTGAGAGGGTTCCAAACTTGGGTGTTGGAAGTCGAAAGTTGGTTATTTTAGAACAATTCAGATACATTCTAATTGGCGATGTTTTGGCTTCCTTAGGTGGCCTTTCAGAATGGAGATCTTAATGCCAGCTCTTCCAAATCCACCCGCCTCCATTCCCCCACAAGGTTGCTTGTGGTTTAGTTCTTTCTGGTATAGTACTTTTTTTTTTTTTAAGTTTATTTTTACATCATTTTGCACATTTTTTTTTTCCATCTCAATTGTAATCCCCGCGGGTTTCTCATCACCAAATCACTCCTGTGCCACCACCATAGTCCCGTGCATTTCCCTCCCTTCCCCCCCCCATTGGTATAGTACTGTTTTTAAAGTCTTTTATAAAATTAAGCAAGCCCAAAATTTGTGTTGATGTAAATGTAGATGTTGAATGCTAAATGACTTTCATCTAGGTAGTTGATTCTGTCCTTTTCTTTTCTGATTGAGTTAACATTGCACCATACCCACAACCAAAGCATCTGTAGTCCTCTACCACAGCCCATTGTGCCCCTCCCCCAAGGTGTTTTCCATTCAGGTTGTCATGAACTAGAATTCAAGTTTTTTTTTTTTCTTACTAGTAGTATTCCACTTGGTTCTAATTTTAACTTTTATGTGAGCATCTCCCATCAAAATTTTCCAGAATAGTTATAACTGTGCTGAGGGAAACACTTTCAGGAATTCTCCCCATGAGATTAGTAACATTTTTTATTAAATATAATTTCTTTTTGCTGCTTGTAATCCATTTAAGCATCACAAAGAAAATTTTTGTTATTGTAGCTAACTGCACATTTTCTGAAATTTTTTTTTAACCAGGGGTGACCAACTCATTAGGAGTAATCTAATATTTTGTGAGAATTATTTTGATTGCAGATTCCACTTTTTATTTGTAAATGTATGGTCGCAGTGCTATCGCAGAATTACAGATATAGCACAGTGGCCAAATAAACTAGGCCAAAGCAGAGACTAAATAATGATCTCTTTTGATCAGTTCCCTGAACAGTGGGATACTCTCTGACTTCTACTTTCCAAAATCTACTGGGATTCCCTACCAAAAATGAAGCTCCCATTGCCCACCTCCCAGTAGACCTGGTCCAATCATCCGTCATTGAAAACAAATGCAGCATGCTCTAGAGTGTGGTAGCATTAATGACTACACATTTCTTTAAAATTCTCATCGTATTCCCCTTTCAGCCTCACAGATGTTCATACCAGATCTGCCACTTAGATTTATGCATAGCTTCCTTTTCTTCTTTATCCTCATTTCCTAAGTTATAGCAGTCCCTTTGGCCAGAGAGAAATATTAGCTATTCTTAAGACTTTCTACTTCCAATAGCTAACTTATTTTTCTTATTATCTCTGAAATTAAAGACTTTCCCTCAGGTATTTAAGTTTAGATATGTTTTCTTTTTAGGTACATTGATTGGAGGGCTGTTACATATTCTAGTAGTCTCATTGTAAATAATTGACTTTCAAACACCTAGTTCAAGCTGTTCCTGACTTCCACAACCCAATTTTGTTTTTACTTAATTCTTAATTTTGTGCATTCTGTCTTCTCAGTTGTAATCCCCATGGGCTACCCACCACCAGTTCACCTGTCAGCCATCACCATAGTCCAGTGCATTTTTTCCCACACCAGTTCTAATCCCATTTCCCTTTCCACCACCATAAAATGTCTCTAGTTTATAGTTGTTCATTGTTTTCATTTTTGCTCTATTACATTTGTTTCTCTCCTCCCTTACCCCAACCATCCGTTATGCTCCTGCTGTGAGTGAAACCATCGGTATTTTTATTTTTCTTTCTGGTTTGTTTCACTAAGCATGATCCCTTCCAGCTCTGTCCATGTTGCTGCAAAAAGGCATGCATTTATCTTTTTGATTGCTGAGTAATATTCCAGTGCATATATGTACCACATCTTTTTAATCCACTCATCTGTTTTTGGGCATTTGGGTTGATTTCACGTCTTCCCTATTGTAAATAGAGCAGCAATAAACATGGGGGTGCAGGTGTCCTTTTGAATCCGTGTTTTTCTAACTCCTGGATTAACATCACTACTTATCTGGCTAAATATTGACACATATACAGGCATACACAGCTGAAACTAATAAGCAAGGGTTGGTCATTAACTCCATGTTGAAGTGAAAAAAAAAAATAAACCCTCCAGTAAAAGTGTTACCTTAAACAACCCTTAACGAGGAATAAAAACCACATTTACTTACATTTAAATTTTCAAAGAGGAAAAAGTTATTAATGAAGCAGACGAATATTTTACCCAGGGGAGGCATGTCAGGGGCCTTTGGTTTCAGTGGTGTCCCTGCTGTCAGTGGCTTCTAGCATTCTTTCTGAGGTTTTGGCGAGAGTAGTGCAGCTATAGTGTACACTCTATCCTTGTAGAGAAACAAAGGACAATTTCCTCTTTAAGAGAATTATCCAAAATGTCATTTTGAATGTCTTTTAGGCCAAGATTTTCTTTATCAAATATAATCTATAATTAAAATCTATTAACCTTTTTTTGATCCCTTGGATTCTTTTGGGTGTACTTAGAATACTGACAACCATTAGTGAAGAATCATTAGTTCTGGAAGCCATTAGTTAATTATTACTGTATAGAAGGATTACTTAGGTAATGATGTGTAGTTTATTATTAACATAGGGAGTTCAAATACAAAGTGATACCAGGTACATCAGGTTTATAGAAAGTTCAGAAATACACATTTTGAATAACTTTCTATTACTCATTGTATACATTTCTGTCCTGTATTTCCTGACTCTCTGATATTAGGCCTTTTAGCTCCCCAACCTCTTTTTGCCTATCTGCAAAATGAGAATGATAAGGTATTTCTCAAAGGATTATTACTGAGTATAAATTTAGATAAACATTTGTATTCTATCATCACCAAAGGAAGTGGTTAGAACATCACAGTGAATCCACTTTCTACATATTATGAGTTAAGCATTATGTTGAAATAAAGTTCAAATATATATGGAGTCTACTCAAAATTAAATTACAGGTTAAAAAGTCAAGAATCAAAGTTCTAAATTTTTTACAAATTTATGTGCGTCTGCATATGTACACACACACACAGAGTTTTGCAGAAGCAATACTACATCACTAACAATGATGGAAATACAAGGTTTTGTTTATCTTTCTATGTGTCTTCAGTATGTGTGTATGTACTTTTATTTGCTAATTTACTGATTAAAATAATTTTTAATAATGGAGCAATTGGATGTTTGAAATTGTCTTTTGTTAAGACGATTTATTTACAACACTATGTGAGTCAGAAATGCAGTATCTCACCTCATTCTGTAATGCAAGCAGTCTATCTAACCATTTATCTAGCAGCATACCTTGGATTTTATGTCAAGGTCATATAGTGCATGACCAAGCCATCTAATTGAACTGTGCAATACAGAGGAAGTCTAAAATATATCATTCTAAGCCTGCCTTAAAGCTGATCTAGCTGGTGGCATAAGTAATAAAATTTTAAATTAATTAATTTAAAAAAAATTTCCACCTTGGGTTTCAGTTATTTACCAAAACTTGCAGAGAGAATGTGTATTTTGAATTAGTTTTGATATTCTAGAACTTTTTCTATACCCTTAAATCATGCTGTTTCTTTACCTGACTTCCTTAATTTTCTCTTCAAAGGGGTATGCTTTGTATATTCAACCTCAAGATATTTGGAGATGGAAATTGAGTTATTCAGGCAAAATATTGAATTTTTGTTACAAGCCAGTTCGCCCTTATATAGAAAGTACTTTATTTGCAATAGGCACTTTTGTCTAGTTTTTAGAATATTTGGAACATATATTTCAATAACTATATACTGATTTCTTAATCTTATCTGTTCATGTACTTTAATTTCCATGATGATATTCGTTAAGTTTATAATCTTGACTGACCTTTGTAAGGCAGATGGAAAAAAAATTAAAGGTATTAAACTCGTACAGTCAGAGAATCAACCTGTTTCTCTCACTGTGAATTTCTTTATAAAATGGAGAAATTTTATTCTCAGGTATTCAGGAATATAAATTTTCTGTGTGGCACTGCACAGACAATGTATTTGCTCATTTTGTTAAGATTTCTGTTTTTTATTAATATAAAAACCTTAGCTGTTTCAACAAAAATACTGCTTTAAATGAATTTAGAAGCTAACTAAATTAGTTTACCAAGAACAGCTAATTTACTCAAGAAACATTAATTCATTAAAAAATTAGTGAATCTGTACTATGTATCATGAATACCAATTACATTGAAAGGTAGAAGTTTTGATTTTTTCCCACTGGTATTCTACCTAACGTTAACTTCCATGACTCATAGTGTAACTCCTTTATAAATCCTTAAATGGAAACAAATTTGAATACTAGAATAGTTACAATACCATTTTGCTTTTATAAACTATAAAGTAAAAATAACAGTATAAAACAGAAAGTTGAGGTTATAAGCCTTAAAGATGGTTCCCAATAATTCACTCCTTAAAACAACCCTACTATCCATGTCATATTTTACCAGAAATATTGGTATATACCATTTTCATTCCTTCTAGCCATCCTATTTATTTTTAAGCCATGTACCACTAGTCTAATGCACATGTTAAATGCATACTCAACTACCTTGCCTATCTACTCCCCTGAATAAACAATCCCCAAAAAAAGATAGGTATGAAAATTCAATATGATCAAGCCAGGCAAGTTTTTCTGATTTTGAAAGAAAAAATCTGTTGCAACATGGTTTGACTGGTTTTCTTGGCTAGAATGATGGATGGCTTGTTTTACAGCCATCTCAGTTGCTAGCAACTGCCAAGGTAGAGCAACATTGTTTTACCATGGCAAAAACATGGGAAATCAGACTTTTGTCCTCCTGCCCCATCTTTGTTCCTAAGTTATTTGTAAAATTCTCAGCAAATTGGAAAATCTTGAGTGTTTCTTTTATGTTAAAATTCATGGGCATGAAAGGATGAATGGTTTTGGTGAAACAAGTTCAGAATACCCAGCGAAGCAATCCATGGGAGTCAAGGAAGTTTGCTGACATTGCTACTAAAGGTTCTCCTTTGTAATGTCTAGCAGGTAATCTATAAATCCCAGTGACCTACAAGCACAAGACAAGGACTGCAGGTGTTCAGGCAACTTGATATCATTAGCAATAATCAATGCATGCCAGTGTTTTCTCACTAATACATGGGTAGAACACCAAATTATGGAGCAACACTAGATCTCTCTTATATCAAGCTCATTAGTCTTGGGAGAATTCATTAATCATTTAAGCTACAAGCAAAAATGTAACCTAGGATTTGGCGCAGCCATCAATGAGATGTAAGTGAAAGGGTGTGTGTATGCTTAAAGAGGAAGGTAAGGAGAGCTGCAAGTTTTAACACAGAAATTAATTGGACCTATTCGTATTTAACAGTGAAAATTGGAACTGTATTTGAAGATGAACAGGGATTATACTCACAGCTGCCAACTTGGGCAAAGAGAGAAAAAATAGCACACGCATAAACACCCAGTAGCTGTTGAAAGTTTCCCATTTTCTCCAGAAAGAAAAAAGTTTCTAACCTCACATTTGATTGGTCACCACTTCTTGTCAACCCTACCATCAAATTTTATCTGCTCAGTTCACTTCTTTCTGTAATTACTGTCAGCATCTTATTTAAAATCCACCTGTATTTTCACCTGAACTGTTGTAATAAACTGCTGATTGACTTCCATACCAATTTCCTCATTCATATTGTGTCAGAAACATCTTCCTAAAACAGTCACATCCTTGTTTAAAAATAGTCCAGAGTTCTCCATTATCTACCAAATAGAATCCAAATATATTAGTATGGGCTATTTAACGATTTAATATGTTTAATAGCTGTTATCCTTTTTTTAAGAATCTTGATTATCAGGCATATGCAATAATTATCTCCAGCTCCCAAATTAATTTTTTGAAGTTATCTTGGCTTTGTAGACAAGGAATTTGCAACAGCCATGTTGAGGATCTTTCCAAGTTCAAAGAGTGGGTATAAGGAACAGAACTAGAATTAAAAATATGTCACGTCAAAGCTAGATTAAAGAAAAAATTCTAGAAGTAGAACTCTAGAATTGCAACTACGGGGTGAGGGGAGAGTGGAGGATGAAGGCGTGGGGCATGGTGGTCTATGGTGGGTGATTATGGGTACCTTGGTGGTAGTTCTTTATTAGTATCCTTCTGTTCTGCACTGCTGATACTAGATCTGTTTTTGCTGAAATTTTGTCTTGTTTCAGTTTTTTAAACACTTGCTTTTGTAGATTGAATAATGCTCTAGATTTTCAGTGTCTATCAGCCCAGGTGTCTTTCTACATACTAATTGTAGTAATTTTGACAGTAAAACTCATAACCATGGGTTATGGTTAGTCTCTAATTTATTCATTTAGGAAATATATTTTTTTATTTTTAAAAATATTTATTTATGCATACAGAACTGGGGTACATGTCAGAGGTGCAGGGGTGGTGAGAGGATTCACCAGAGACAGTGGGGAGCAGAACAGGTCGACTGATGAAGTACACTGTTGAGGGGAGCAGCGGGCGGGTCAGGAGAGGTCTGCTGCGCCATGTGGGTCACTTCCTGGGCAGGTGGGGATCAAACTCTTGTGGAAGTGGCTTCAGCTTCTTAGTGCTGTGCTTCAACCCACTGCGCCACCAGGAAGGGCCTCATTTAGGAAATATTTTGTGTGCAGTTTAGCTATGACAAGACATAGCACTTTCTGTGTTTTTTTTTTTTAAAGATTTATTTATTTATTCATATAGAACTGGGGTACAGGCCAGAGATGCAGAGGGTGAGAGGATTCACCAGAGACAGAGTGGGGAGCAGAACAGGCAGATCTACTGAAGTACACTGCTGAGGGGAGCAGCAGCGGGCCTCGCCATGTGGACTCCTCTGGGGCAGGCGGGAATCGAACTCATGAGGAAGTGGCTTAAGCTTCGTAGTGCAGTGCTTTAACCCGCTGCGCCACCAGGGAGGGCCCACTTTCTGTGGTTTTTAAGAACGTCAAAGTTCATATCCTTTGGTGTATGACAACAAAATATTAATTTGGAAAAGTTCAAAGTGACTTCTCTGTGGAGAATTTGTTTTGTTTTACAATGGTGCTGTATTTATGTGACCATATTATGTGGCTTGAGAAAGGAGTTATGCACTTAGAATAAGTTACTGTAGTGAGTGCAGATGCTGGGACTATAATGCGACCTGTTTTTGTCTGCTGGTTTTTACCCACGCTTGTTATGTGATGCTTGCTGAAAGTTACTGAAACTCTCTGAGCAACCTTTTTGATATATCTAAAGAAATTTGTAAATGAAGGACCTTTGTGATGTTTAAATGAGGTAATCCATGTAGGCATACAACAGTATATGACATATGGCATTTGATTAACATTAAATTTTAGCTGTTTGATTATTAAGGATAACTTTGAATAGTTACTCATCAATAAATGAAAAATAAACACAGGAATTGGTGTGATAGTTTTTGTATATGTTTCTTTTCTTGAAATTTTGACACAGTTATAAAAACTGAACTCTATTTTCAGTTTTGGCTTTAGAAAACTCCATCAAGATCTGATATATGCAACTTTTGGATTAAGGGTTCCTCTAACACTGCTACTACTAATAATGTCATTTCTTTAATGTATTTTTTTAGGTTTCCCCCATTACTTCCTTTCATCCTTATAGCAATTCCTGTGCAGGGTGGTGTTACTTTTCTTGTTTCCTAAATAACGTGACTAACATGTAGAGGGATTAGAAATTTGAGGTATGCCTTTAGGTTGTAAATGGCAGAGCCAGTCCTGGAATTCAGGTATACTTACTCCTGCTCTTTCTCCCTCTCTTCCCCAAGTGTTAATCGTTTTGAAATAAGAGAATGTTCAGCTACTTTATGTTTTATCATATGAATATAAGGTACTTATATAGAGAGGAGTATAGGCAGATGGGATGGAGTTACTGGCCTAAGTGAGTTGTAGTTATAAAGGTAGGTAAATAAACACACATGGAAGTTATGTGCACCTTTTGGATGCATGGCAAATGGAACATAAACATTTCTGTATCCTTTCAAAGTAGGTTTTATTTTGAGATATTTCACCATTCATGCAGTTATTTGCATTCAAGAAAGTTTTGTCCCCCCACCTTTAAAAAGTCGATGTCAGGTCCTCTGTCATCTGGCCAATCTCATGTCTTCAGTCTGATACCCTGCTGTTTTCTTCCTTTTCCAGATTCACAGTATGATTCAGGTGTGTAGAACATCTCTGGATGATATTTGTTCTTTGTCTCTTTCTTTTCCTGTGATATCCACGTTGCCAGCATTCTCCCTACCCTTCTGTCCACCCAGGATTGTCCTGGGAAAGGATGGGCTATCTTTGAAGTGAGAAAATGAGTGGCCCCATTTGTGGAACTTTTTTTTTTTTCTGGAACACTCTTGATTGAACCCTCTATGGAGCTGTAATGCTTCAGTTGTATTATCACATTAAATGACATCGATCTAAGTCATTTT
Source organism: Condylura cristata (assembly GCF_000260355.1). Lineage (NCBI taxonomy): Eukaryota > Metazoa > Chordata > Mammalia > Eulipotyphla > Talpidae > Condylura > Condylura cristata. The sequence goes on from NW_004567128.1 coordinate 14,013,043, forward strand.
GGCATTCTTCAGTCCGAGCACAAAACCTGGCACAAATGTGAGATCAATAAATACTTAAATTGGGCTTAAAAGAATTAGGATACCAGTGTTTTTGGAATTTACTGAAGGAAAATTGAAAGGCAAAGAAGAAAAATGGAGTAACTTTCTAATGTCTTTTTTTTTTTCTAAAGATTTATTTATTTATGCTTACAGAACTGAGGTACAGGCCAGAGGTATGGTGGGCGAGAGGATTCACCAGCGACAGAGTGGTGAGCAGAATAGGCAGATTCAATGAAATACACTGCTGAGGGGAGCAGTGGGTGGGTCAGGAGAGGTCTGCCGCACCATGTGGGTCAGCTCCCTGGCTGGGGATCGAACTCGTGCTGCAGTGGCTTTGGAGAGCTTCATAATGTGGTGCTTTAACCCATTACGCCACGAGGGTAGATCTCCACTTGTTTTCTTTCAATGCCCAAGTTTTGGTTCAGTCAGCACAGATTCATGAGCACCTATTAAGTGTCTTCTTATCACCAAAGATTCAGCAATAAACTGAATATATAATGATCTAACACTTACGAAGACCATATTGTAATGAGAAGGGACATACAAAAAATAAAATATGGGAGCTATAAACTATCTTAAATGGTGAGCAATGCATCAGAGTAAGACAAAACAGGAAGTAGATTAGGTTAGAAAAGTTATGTAAGGTATTGTGTGCTGAAGGGTTGTTAGTTTAGATGAGTACAGTTGAAAGTGAGTGGAAGATTTTGAATGTAAAATTGTATTCTCTGAATTCATGTTTTTTTGTTCTTGGTAGAGAGACTCCTGCAAAAGAAGACAAAGTAGCCACATCTTTTATTTTTTAGTCAATGTGGTGACTTTTCACCAGGCAAATCAGACCTGCATTGAGGCATTGCTTGATATTTTTAAAGGTTAGCCCTGGCTTCTTTATTGAAAATAAACTTAGGGAATGTGGTATATAAGGTTGAGAAGAGGGAGAGGAGCAATGAACAGAGGAACCAGTTCTGCATTGATTAAATTGTTTAGACAAGAAATGTTGGCTTGATCTAAGGTTACAGTAAAAGAGATAGTGAAAAATTATATGAACATATTTTGAAGTTATAGAGGACAGAATTTGCTGGATGGTTGAAAGAAGAAAAATTATCAAGGAAGATTCCTGATTTGGGGCTTGAGTATTTGGCAGGGAAGTCATTTATTGAGATGGAAATAAGTGGGAGCAGGAATAGGTATGGGCTAAGGACTGGCAAAATTCTGTAAAGTGTTAGCTAGTGAATATATAAGGTTTTACAAACCAAATGGTCTCTGTTAAAACGTGCACAACTATTTTTTAGTAGAAAGCATTCATAGATGCCAGCTAAACAAAATCAGTGGGGCTGTGTTCCAGAAAAACTTTATTTGCAAAAAGACATCAGACTTGATTTGGTCTGTAGGCTGTAGTTTGCTAATCCCTGTTTAAGAAGCCAAATAAACTGTTTCAGGAAAGGAGTTATTGATTGTATCAAATGCTGCTGATTTGTCAAAGAAGATGGAACCTCAGAATTGATCATTCCATTTAATGACTCAGTAGCTGTTACTGACCTTGACAAGAGCATTTGCATGCATGGAATTTTGGGAGTGAAAGCATGATTGAAAGAAAGATTTGGATAAAGAGAAAATTGTGAAGAAGAATTGGAGGTGATAGCAACTGCCAACATTTTTTTTTTTTAGCAAGTTTCACTTCTAAGGGAGAACAAATAAATGGATCTGTAGCTGTGGGTGGGAAATGGGGTCAAGAGAGGCTGTTTTAAGATGAGAAAATAATGTTATAAAATACTCACAAGAATGATCCAGAAGAGAGGGAATAGTTGGTGATGCAGGAGAGAGTGGGGCTAATTGCTGGTGCCATGTCCTTGTGTAGGCGAAAGGGGATGAAATCTAGAGCACACGCGCTGTGGCCTTAAGAGAAATGCACGCTGGTGTTCTGTGTTGGGCACCAGTGCACACATGTGGGCAGATGTAGTGACAGGCATTGGGGAGCAATGCTCTGCTGACTACTTCAGTTTTCTAAGAGAAAAAGAAACAATGTCATCAACTGATTATAGGAAAAGGGGTTTTGGAACTTTGAGGAAAAGGAGAATGAAATAGTTATCAAGGATGTCTTTTCTTAAACTTCATTTCATTTTCAAATTACTTGAGAAAGCATTTAAAATTTTCAGTGCCTGGATTGCAACCATGATCCATTAAATAAAAATTTGGGCATGGCTTCAACACTTAAAACAATTCCCCAGCTTACAGGTTGATTGGACGACCACTCATCTACACGTACTGAAGATGGTGTCGACAGAGAAATATTGTAAGATATTTGGCTCATGCTAAGAGCCAGCCTAATGTTCATAGTCATGCATTTAAAATGAGAGGAGTCAAAATGATTATGCACTTCTTTTCAGAAGATTCAGGTGCACAAGAGAACAAAAGTGAGTGGAGAGTTGGCTGTAACTAAGGTTTGACATTTATAATGTGAGAGATGTGAGGCATGAGAAGAGGGCAAAGGGATTTGCGGGTAGATGCTTGAAAGTGTCTGTAATGATAAGCCATGGCATTAATGCTTGATACGAAGAGAATTGAGGACATGAGGGTGTGAGGGTTGGTGAACACACAGAAGAATGGGTGGATTACAGGACTTCTTTATATGAAAAACAGTTGGAATTGGAATAGGAAATGACATGTGGTCACTAGAAACTTAGGGGTTGGAGATAGGAAAATATGATAAAACTGAGAGCATGCATTCTTGGGGTAAATACCTAGGAATAGAATTACTGGGTCATATGGTAGGTATGATTTTAATAATTGAGAAACCTTCATAATATTTTCCCTAAGTGCTGTACCTGTCTGTGTTTCCACAGTGTAAGTGGGTTCACTTTTCTTTGCATCCATACTAACACTTATAATCTATACTTTCGATGTGGGTCACAATAGTATCACATTGTGGTTTTGATTTGATTGTTGATAATAATAAATATGATTTTTTTTTTCATACACCTGCTGACTATCTATCTGTATGCCTTTTTTGGAGCAGTGTCTATGTAGGTCTTCTCTCCATTTTTAAAGTTGATTTCTTAGTTTTCTTTTTGGTGAGTTGTATGAGTTCTTTGTAGGTCTTGGATCTCAGCCACTTTTAAGATGTATGGCATACAAATATTTTCTTCCATGCAGTAGAGTATTTTTTTGTTTGTTTTAATGATAGTTTCACTATGTAGGGACTTTTTAGTTTGATGTAGTCCCAATTGCTTATATTCTCTTATGTTTCTCTTGCTGTTGGAGATGAATCTAAAAGGACATCAGTGAAGCCTGTGTTGTAGAGTGTTCTGCTCATATTTTCTTCTGTATATTTTATGGTTTCAGGCCTTACATAAAAGTCTTCAATACATTTTGAATTCCTTTTTTTTATATCATGTGAGTCAGTGGTCTCATTTCATTTGTTTTCATGTGGTCGTCCAGCTTTTTCAGCACCATTTGTTGATTAGATTCCCCTTTTCCCAATGTCTTTTCTTGGCTCCTCTGATGGTGTTTAATTATCCACCTATGTGTGGGTTTATTTCTGGGCTTCTCAGTTCTATTCCAGTTGGTCCTGCATCCTCGTGTGTTTTGTGTACACACACACACACACACAAAGCCTAGGGAGGACTACCCAACAATCAAAAAATAATAATAATAATGAACTCTTTTTATTTGGAACAACATGGATGGAACTGGGGGGGATAATGCTGAGCAAAATAAGTCAGAAGGAAAGGAAATATTGAATGCTTTCACTTTTGTGTAATACAGAGAAACAAAACAAAGGGTCTGTGGAAATCTGCCTGTAGCATTAAGGTTACCAGAGTGGGAGTGAGAAGAGGAGGTTGGAGATCAGTTGAAGGAGGGCACCCATAGGATATATAAGAAGACTACGGGGCACTTGCTGGTGGGTGTGGTGTGGTAAAACACACATCTGAAGAGGTATAATCTTGCACCTAGAATCACACACACTTGTAAATCAATGTTACCTTCATGATACTATAAAAATTGAAAAATATATGAGCTTACAAAATCTAGGATAGGATCATGGTACCACATGACAGGTAGGCTGGGAGACAACATTGTTGTATAATAGGAATTCAGTGAATCAGTAGGCTAAAGCTGGGAGGGACTCTTAACTGAATACTTAAAGTGCCATAAATCTTAAGAGTCATATATTGCAGAGAATGAAAGTGAGATAGAAGTTAAAATCTTTCCAGACTGTGGGGGCATTACACTCACTGGGGGTAGCTCCCCATTCTAATTTCACAGAAACATTTTCGTTCAAACATTTTTAACAATGCAGCAATAGGAATTTTCTCGTACTTTCTTCAAGACACTTTCATGTGTAGTTAGGTTTGAGCTGTTTCCTTTTTTGGCCTCTTTAATGCTGGCTATTAGTAATTCGCTAGCTTCTAGGGCTAATTGTGTCATCATTGCTTTTTACACTTAAAGATAGAATATCCAGTCATTGTTTGGGTACAGGCTATTTTTCTTCTTGAAAGAACATACCTCTCAGCTACAAGATTGGTCCAGCAATGGTAATAGAATTACTCTCCATGGAGAATACATTTTATTTCTCTTGCTCTTACTTTTAAGTTTAGCCTGAATGTTAGCAAAATTATAAATCCTAAAGCAAAAAAGAAAATGAGTGTTTCTGAACATAGAGAATGAGAAAAATTACCAGTGCACTGAATATGTATTTCAATCTCCTGGGTAACAAATTTGTCATGGTGGCGATTATTTTTTTTCCTTTGTTGTTGGTAACATGTTAGGAGAAAAATGCAGCATGGTCATTAAAAGTCTATTAAATATTTCCAAATGAAAATACCTAAACCTCTTAACCAGGAGTGTGAAAGGCCAATCATTCCCAGTGATGGAGTTTGCCATGTTTCAAGATCAGCAGAACTGGCTGATGGAGATTTTCAGATCATTCCTGAAATTACAATGCATTTGAACAATGTGAGTACTTGCGGTGTGGAGTACAAACGTTCATCTTTCTCCATCTGAGATAGCAGAGCCTTAGAGCTGAGACTTGATGTGATTTACTACCTCACTCCCCATCAATCACTAGAGACATGCAAATCTCACAGAGCCATGACTGATTCATTGACACAGAATGACTCTGTGGCTTGGAGGGAGTTCTCTCTTCCCCTCGCCAGTTCTTTACACAGGCAATTTCATGGGAACAAACCTACGCAACCCCAATTTTCTTATCTCTTCAACTGATGTTGTATCTTCCTGCACATCTTTTTGAATTTATTCAGCTCTCACTTCTACTCCACTGAAGGCTACTGACCAATCCGAGGTGCTCATATTTACCTAACAAGGCAAATGTTTATCCACAGGGTATATGTTTATGATAGCCATTTACTGCTGTGCTCTCTTTAAATCATCCTGCCTATGCTGGCAGTCTGATGTCTGATGACTTTCCTACCCAAGCCCTTCATCAAATACCTGAATCTTGTGGTAAAAATCACCCAGTCTAGGGTATGAATCTCAGTCTGTCCAAGCTCTGCTAGCTTGCATATTCATGATGCTTACAGTTAGTTGCCTTATAGATATGACATTTGAAGCATCATATTTCAGAGCAGCGGTTCTCTGACAGAGGGGCTTTGCAGTTCTGTTGAGGCAGACACATACCTGAGTCACGTGGGTCCTTTTTCCCCCTTGTAACAACAGAAATATTGGTTATTTCCAGCCCACTCCCACAAAGCTGCTAGACCTCAGGAGTCAGATATTTTAAATCTGATAAATTTCTGTTTATCCCAGCCCTGCAGGTGGAGTCCGGCCCTGGTAGCTGGGTTTGACAGCAGGCCATGTGTGCTTTGTCATCTTGCACACAATGACCCTCCAGGGAGAACTCCTTGTTAATGATGATGCTAAACAATTGATCATCCTAATCATGGATTTTTAACTGCCACATCTGAAGAGAATCCCATAATGATCTACCAACTTTCAATCGTTTTTGTGTTTTATAGACAAGGAAGTTGAAACAATTTTAATTCAAGACTCCCAAACGAGTATTTTTTCTATTATATCATACTGATTCTCAGTAAGTATTTGCTGATTGGTAGCTATATGCAGGAAACTACAGTAAGACACTGACAGTGATCAAAGATTTGGTTCCTTCCTCAATACATAGAGCATCTTGTTGACAAGTTCATGCAAACTATTTGTTCCACTCCCACAGTCTTTAACAGGAGGTCCCTACTGTGGACCTCCTCATCTCCTTCCAGTCTTTTCTTCCCATTTTCCTCATAAATGTGATGGAAATATAGATCCCAGTGGTGCAATAGGGCTTGTCACAGGTGTCGAGCGAGATGAGAGGCAGACAGCATGGAAACTTCCAGCTTTTCCCTCTTGGGTGTGGTTTTTGCTAGTCTCACAGTAGCCTAACATAGGCGCTCATTCCTCCAGCTCCTGCAACCCTGCTCAGCCTTTAATCCCGCCATGCGCTCTGCCCCTTCTTGAAGCCTTCCCATGACTGTCTGGGGTTTCCACCTAGCTCCTCTTCTGTCTTCTCTCATCCTACCTGTGTGCTTGCTTCACACATGTATTGAAAGCTTAACAATACACCAGGGTCTTGGATAAGAATGGAGGATAAATCCAATATCCCTCTAATTAGTGCGCTTGCTCTATTCTTTATTTTTTTTCCCAAGAACTAATCAGTTAAAAGGAATCTGGTGAACTGCAGGGTATCTGGTTTCTCTTTCCGTTTCCTGCTTCCCAGTAGAACAGCGGGATCCCTGGAGCGCTGTGTACCTATCGCCTTCTTAATTTGCAGTCCTTTTCTGCCCAATTCTTTGCTGATATCTATACTTTTCATTAGGTCTGCTGGGAAGCCTGCTATAATCATTTGTGAGAAAGCTCTTCGGGAACTAGCCCATGAGCACTGGAATCAAAACTTGGCTTCAGTCTAACAATTTCCTCATTTATAATATGGGGATAATTATAGTACCTCCCTGATGGAGTTGTTGTGAGGATTAACAGAGTCATTACGTGTAAAGCACTTAGAATACAGGAAGCACTCAGTAAATATTATTATTCACGTGGTGTTCTTCAGCAATCAAAATAAAACACCATACTGTTTGCATTTAATACCTTTCTTCTATAGAAGCTTCAAGCAAGCCTTTGTGTTCCAATTTGTAAGGTTTTGCTTTTGAAAGAAGTCGAGCTCTATTTCAGGGTTGCCTAAAGGAAAATGCATGTCTTCAACCATCCTGGTTCTTCAGTTTCTCTTGTGGCAAGTCTTTAACCATGTAATTCTTAACTAGAAAGCAATACAGTCTTCACTATGATCAACTCTGGATTCAGCCGTTACATAAGGCTTTAATCATTTGAAGTAACTTCTCCCTATGTGAATGGCATGTATGCCATTTCATTCGAATAACTTGACTCTTACTTTGCTGAAGCTTCCATTTTCTGCAAATCTTAGAATGGTTTCATTTACTTAGAGAACTGGGGTGGCTCTCCGACTCACATTTCTCTAGCTGTCCTTCATGTTCAAGTGGCATTTTTTCCCCCTGTTCTCTGTATAGATAATCAGATCCAAGGAAGATCTGGGAATTTCACCCTTTTGTCTTTCTCAATCCTCTTAGTAATTCTTTCTCTTTTGTGTAAGATAGGAGTAAAGTTATCCAAATATTCATCATCTCCTCTTTCTATTTCACTGTTCCCCTAACACTGTCATTCATTTAAAAAGAATATTCTCCTGGGTTCTCTTCCCTTGCAGTATATGATTAGCTAAGTGCTAGCATTTCTTAGGACGAATGCACTTCCTCTTACCCCAAACACATTTAGAGGTTTCTGGCTCTCACGAACCCTGGAGTTTATCTTTTGAGGTCAGCTTTGTTCATTGACTTGCTTTATATATATATATATATATATATATGTACTGCATTTCACTTCCACATATTTTTTATGTAAGCCAAAAATATCATGGTACAAAATACGCATATTTTCTTGATGTTTATCTTATCCACCGAGTAGCTTTGATTATATATTTTCAAAAACTCCTCAGATTATTTAATATATTAAGAAGTGTATTTCTGAATGAATACATTATCCAAGTGATACACATGAAATTAACATATTACACAAAAATATGTTTTATAACCAATTCTACAAAAGAAGTAGAAAATTCTGAGTTCTCTGGACATTAGTATACTGAAGACATCAATTTTGTATTTTCTACTTGAAGCAGAATACATGATATTTTTCTCAGAATCTTTTATGCCTCTGAAAGGATGAGAGCATTTGAATAGCCTGTGTATCACAAAAGCCCCAAGTTCTGAAGTAGTGCTCTCTGTTAGAATGTTCTGCAGTGATGCAAGTTTTATTTCAACTGTCTAGTATGAGGTCACTGGCCATAAGACTATTGAGCACTTCAAATGTGGTTAGCATAACTGACCTGAAACTAAGTTTTTTTTTAAGATTTATTTATTCGTACAGAACTGGGGTACAGGCCAGAGATGCGGAGGGTGAGAGGATTCACCAGAGACAGAGCGGGGAGCAGAACAGGCAGATCGACGAAGTACACTGCTGAGGGGAGCAGCAGGCGGGTCAGGAGAGGTCTGCCTCGTCATGTGGATCTCCTCAGGGCAGGCGGGGATCAGACTCATGCGGAAGTGGCTTAAGCTTCTTATTGCAGTGCTTTAACCCATTGCACCACCAGGGATTGCCCAAAACTAAATTTTTAATTTTAAGTCTTATTAATTTAATTTTAAAAAGAGACATGATTCCTGACTACCATGTTTAACACATTATTAGAATTTTAGAGATGACTGAACTACCTCTAAGATTGTATAACCCACACATAATTGGGTCATTTGTGGTTATTCTCAAGCAAGTACAAAGTAACTCATGTTACATATAGGACCAAGAACAACACAACACACTTTGGAAAGCAATTTCTCCCTCCCCTCTTTCATTGGCCCCACCACCCCAAAACTTCTCTTTTCATATCTGCCTTTGTACCCATCACCCCAGGCAGCACATCAAAAGACCCCTGAACAAAATCACTGAACACAAGCTCTCACTCCCAGATAGGAGAGGCAGGCTGTAATTATAAGTTCACAACGTGGTGTCTACCTGAAGAACAGATATTTGTGAGGTCTAACTGGGTTATTCGTTAGAATCATTTATGGAGGTTACCCTTTCTCTATCCTCTAGGTAAGATTATTTCTAATCTGAATTTCATGAGAACCCCTAGAGTTTTAAGAAAAGCTAATGTTTACTGAATGTGTTGAGTGGTATCAGTAACTCAAAGCAAGAATAACATCCCAAGGTCTCTTTCACCTCTTTGATCTGATGAAATACATACTGAATTATAAACATACACTGGATAAGACTCAAACCAATGAGCTTTGTAAGTGAAAGTTGTTGGCAGAGGAAAAGACAAATGTACAATTAACCTACATCTTCTTGAACTTGGAGCTTTTCCTCTAGAATATCAGGGGTGGAGAGGGGAATAGGATCAGCATTGGGGTGGGAAGAACACACAGACTATGGTGATGGCACATGGGTGAATTGGTGGTGGGAAGTTAATGGGGATTGTAAACTAGATGAAAAAAATGTACAAAATGAATAATGTAAAAAAATATTTAAATTTAAGGAAAATAATTTAGGCTCTATTCACTTGGGATTTATTCAACAAATATTTTTGAGGCTTTTTCTCTTACTGTTTTAAAATATTTGTATGTATTGCTATTATAAGGTAGTGAATCTTGCCCACAGAGAGCCTGTAATCTATGAGGGAGGTCAACAGAAAAGAAGAAAACTCGTAACAAATATGAGGATACCCCGTTGTGATCACTGTAATGGAGGAATGAATTGGGTTGAATGATACGGTGTAGCAGGATGGGGACATTGCACTAATGAATCACTTTAGAAGTTAAGTCTTATATGAAATGCACAGTAATACACGTGCAGAGATTTTTCTTTATGTTTTGTGAATTAGAATTTGTTATCCTCTATCCTTTCATGTATAATATATTGTCATACACACCTGTCCTTTGGTAAACCACAGCCTGATCTTATAAAATATCTGAAATGTTATCCCATGAAGCCACTAACAGTTGAGTTTAAGTAACGCCTAGTCTCTTGTCAAGGATGAGAACTTTAGGTTGTTTGCTTCCTAAAACCTCATTTGCTTTCTTGCACACACACACACACACACACACACACAAAGACATCCATTTATATTTATAAATTTACTAGATTATATTTTGCTAGTCCGGAGGCAAGGATTTTTTTTAGGACTAAGTATGGTCAATTGTTATTAGGATGTTGGGAAGTAAATTCCAGAATTCTGTGTAAGACATAATGATTTGAATTTACCAAAGAGAGAGCCACTATTTCCAGTGTATTTGCATGTTTGTGTATGTGCTAAGTTTTATTTCAACTTTTAGACCTTATTTGAATTTCAGCAGATACTTTAAGAGCTACTAGCTTATTGATATTTTAGGATCTGTTTGTACTGAACCTCAATATTCATTTACAAAATGCATTTTGTTTTGAAATATTACCTATGATCAGTTCTCCATTACTTTCTAAGGTGGAATTTTAGCTGAACCTGCAATTCTATACAATAATTTTGTTTCAGAGACTACACCTTTAATTTAGCAGCTCAGATCATTTATACTAAAGTTTACTTGGCAGGGATGTGACCCTCTCATAAATTTAGATCTCTGTATTATCTTTGAAAATTTTACTGAATTTAGAAGAAATTACTATGAAAATGTATTTTAGCATAGTTCTGCAACTCACACCAGAAACCTGGATGCTTTGTTCTTCCTGAAGTATCAAAAATAAAATTTCATGAAATTCTGACATCCCATCCTCTCCCTTGTCTGGGCTAAATGCTGTGGTAAACTTTTTTCAGGTTGTAATACCTAAAGAAAATCAACAAACATGCACACTCCTTCCTTTATTTGAACAGTGCTGTTGAATCCTTATTATTAAACTCCTGTACTATTTCTTCCCATGGAATAGAAACCACTGTTATAAAGATATGATGCCACATACAACCTCACTGGCTACCTTTCTCCTCAGTTCTCTTTGGTGGCTTATTGGATTAAAATTCAGAAACAGAAGACTTACATAGCAGGAGTAAGCTGACAAATGGTGGGCTTTATTTTGATAACTTCACCAAATGTATGAATTGACTTTGTCAGTTATTAGAATAAGTGTGCTGAATGCCCTCTGTGTGTGCATCAGGACAAGTGGTCTAATCAAGTTCAACTGTTCTGTGTCTATTTGGCTTGGCTTAATTAAAATTCAACCCTGCTTTTGAGCAAGCCGCAGTGCTTTGGCAGACCTTCAAAGGGCTATACTGCAGCAAACAATAAAAGTGATAAAGGCGCACAATAACAATCGATAAGATGCAGATACCCCTGTTACTCACAAATCCAGTAGAAAGTGGTTCCTGAAACATTCACATCTGCTTCTGGTGATAAAATAAACATTTTTGAAACACTTCATTTGTGAAAAGGCAAACTCTCCTTTTCAGAGGACTGCTCTTTTTTCTCTACTCCTAATGAAACAAAAATAAAATGATAGTAACATCAATCAGCACAATACAAATCCTTAAGACATTTTTACGACTCCTGTTATATTTGTTGTAGACAGGGATGAACAATTACATGATGGGTTTTTTACATACGATAGAGCCCTAACTGAGCTCCTATTCATTTATGGTGGCTGTAGGGTATATCCTTGGTGATCATCCTTTTTTATTCAGTCCACTGTTTTTGGCTGACTGCCCTAGTCCCAGATTTTCTCACAAATCGCCATCTGGCATTCTCTCTGTCCCCCACATATAGCTCCTTCAGGACCTCCTGCATGCAGGCTGGAGGATTGCACAGCTTGGGGACATGGGGGTATAAGAGAAGTTGCAACCACTTCGGGACAGATTTCTCACCTACAACCTATACACCTATCATTATGCGATATTTGGTGGAAAATGCTGCTTGTGCAGTAGGGATCCAACGATCCAGGAGGAAGTCCCAGAACACCCATGGTTAGCTATATTTTTAACTAGTTTATATTTAAAGAATGGAGATTGAAAAAACCAGATCTCTATTACACTTGTTCATCTTGGAGCACTAGTGGGTATTAATTCACATAGAAGATGCTTTTAAAAATTCAAAGAGATAATGTTATTACTCAATATATAGCACCGGTGATTATAGTACCTTGACTTTATCAAAGAGTGATTTTATATGTGTAAATATTGCATCATCATAACTGATATATAAAAGAAGGAAAGTTTCACAGCCATCTGAAATATATAAAGGGGGACACCAATTGTTTTAAGACATCTGGAAGTGCTTTGTTAAAGTTTTCATCTGAATGAAGCACTGTTACCTTTCTCTGTGTGTTTTAGGTTTGATTTTGACTTCTGGACTTTATTCAAGCGCAGCACTGAGAGAATTCTTATAAAGGCATATTTCACTATTGTCTTAGCTTTATCAGTGACTTCAATAGCTGAAAGAGATGTGCTGGGATAGAGCCATCACAACTGTTCACGGAATTCTGGCCAGCGGAACGGCTGGTCTCCAGGCCAAGATTTGTGGATTGATTCTATGGCTCTATCCCAGTACATCTCTTATCAGCTGTAATAGAAGCCATATGCTTTCCATTTTCTTTCTATTCTATTACCTACTCATTACTCTTAAATTGAACTAAGTTTTCATTCAAAAGAAACAAAAGTTGTCCTGTCGAAGTCACAAATAGCAGAAAATATATTTGAAATAAATGTTACTTCTTAACACAATAAGCAAACTACCTTACTGCACTGAAAAAAAAAATGTATTTGAGAAACCAGGTAAGATGTTAATTTATGTTTAGAATTCCACATTTAGATCATTTACTAGTCTTTGTAAAAAAAAAAACTTATACTTGTATTGATATACTGGTACCTAAATAAGGTTCAGTGAACTTTTTATTATAGAGTATTGGCTGTGATAGTTCTGTTTTTGTATCAAAAGATTATATAGATTGTAAAAATCTGCAAAGGCAGAATTATAAACACAAGTGAGAAAATTACTATTCTTAGTCAATTTAATCAGAATTTCCCCATGAACGTAAAATACAGAATAGTCAATGTTTATTCCTTCTGGAAGTTTCCATTGTTTCTTGGTATATTACATATGTTAGGAAAAAAATTATTTATAAAAGCTGAAATTTTTAAACATTTGTCATCAATGTATTGCTCAGTTATTAATATAGTTTACAGCAAAAAAAACTCACTTTTAGTTTTTATGTTGAAGATGATAAAAATAAAGAATATCTGGTGAAATAAATCAGATTTGCTGTATTTTAAAAACACTTGGTGATTTGATTAATTCTTGTACATTAAACAAGCAGCTATCTTTTCTGATATTGTTTCTTACATTCTGAATTGTTAAGAGGTAGAATCTATAGTAGGGTAACAAGGCAAACATAAAAATAGCAGAATCAAACACAAAAAGATTGGATGAACCAGTAGCCACAAAGTTGTCACCTCAACTTTCCAATAGATCAGTTATTTCATTCCTCAGTGGACATAACCTTAATCTGCTTTGGGCATTATATTGTAATTTCATCAGTTTTTTTTTTTTCAGTCTTTCCCATTTCTGAGCTAAATCCTCTAACTTCCATTTGAGATCCTATCTAGAATTAGCTTACCTTGTTGTATTAGATTTCAGAAGTTTCCTAAAGACAAATCAGTACTAGCTTCATTGGTAAGTAAAGTTTCATAGATCTGGTAAAGAGATAGCTACATCAAATGTGAATTAATCTAAAATCCCTTGACATATTAAATAGTTCTCTGTTCCAGTGAAACAGACAAGTTCTTACTGATTCTTTTCAGTGGGTTATCTCAAGCTTAAATTTCTCATTCCCTGTCCCCTCTGTTACTTACTTCTGACCCATGTCTAAAAGTGAGTCTAAAGTTATATACACAAAGTTTCTACAGAAGAAATAAGATAAATGAAATCCGAGGGCAGTCATTCATTCTCTCAGTGAACATAACATCCTTCGAGATCATTCAGGTGCATAGTCACTCAACTGAGAAGATATATGAGACCAGGACAGACCTTTGGATATCTTCAGGTATAAACCGAAATGCCAGAGTGCTGCATTCCTTTGGTATTCATCCAACAGTGATGATATACATATGTTGGGCAGTTATATTTATATTTTAGACTGTTTTTATAGCAACTCTTCAGAGGACTTTAAAATAAAATTTTTATTTTCTTCTATGAGATTTCAAATACCTGAGTGCCAATGAGGTATGAAGCTTATAGTACTAACTTCTTCATAAAGTTTGGTACACAGATTACAATTTGAAAAAAAAAAAAAAGATGGCTAAGCAAATGTATATGGATGTATATATCCTCCCATACAAAAACTTTGATAATGGAGGTTTTTCTCATAGAAATAAAAAAAAATAGAGAGTTAGCTGTTATATTCACATACATTTGACCATGACTCTCTCCTAAATGTATTTTCTCTCTTCTTTGAAATTTGCTCTAGGAGTCTTTAAGGAGACAGAAACAAGTGATAAGATCGATAAGAAACACACTGATAGATTCTATGTTTGTGTATGTGTTCATATTTGAGAGCATACATAAAATATCAATACTTTATAACTACTAGCATATATAGAAAATGTTAACAAACTATATTTTTGGTAAACATAGATGTAAAAATCATCAGCAAATCAAATTCAACAATACATTAAAAGCATCATACCTTATGGCTGAGAGGGATTTATTTCAGGTGTGGAAGGATGGTTCAACATATGCAAATTAATGAATGTAGTTCACCTCATCAATGAAAGGAAAGATAAAAATTGTATTTTATTAACAGAAGCAGAGAAGATGCTTAAGAAGACTCAGCAACCATTTATAATAAAAATTGTCACTCCATTGGGGATAGAAGTGATATATCTCAACCCAATAAAGGCCATATATGCCAAACCCCCAGCTAACATCACTACTGTCCAGAGGAGTACTGGCAGTCAATGCTGCGTGATGGTAGTTTACAGAGAACTTTAGATGGATCTAACAGAGTAAGACACTGAAGTTGTTAATGACAATATTTGCTGATGGATTGTTTTTGAGATGGAATGACTGAAATAGAAAATCAAGACTGTCTTGTTTTGGGCCACAGTTATTGGATCACTGCCAGTGGTATTTATTGAAAAGTCAGACTGAAGTAACAATTTGACAAAAAATGACAATTGATTAATTTTATCAGTGAATTAATAAAATAAACCTAAACAGACAACTCAGTATATTTTTATGAGTGTAGTTAGTTAGTAGCTCTAATGACAAATTTAGCTTGATAAATGGCATATTGGCTATACATAAATTAACTCACTTGAGTTTTTATATTTTTCCTGAGATCTTTAATTGATTATATTTTTGAAAACATTAAATTGTTCCATATATTGAGAATTTAGTTAACAGTACCAAAATATATTGTTTTTTTCTCCCCCTGCCTCCAACAGGTATTATTAATTGCTCTTTAAAATGTTTACATCTGTATATAATTTATCATTTCATTCAACAAATATTTGTGGTGTCTGCTTTGTACTAGACTTTGTTCTGATTACTAGAGATACAGCACTGATGAAAACAGACCAAAATTTTACCCAGATGAACCAGGCAATTTAAGAAAATAAGTTAATTGTATCGCGTATGGATAAAGTAGAAAGGTTATACAGTTAGTTAAATGATTATTAAGTCAAATGATACTAATCTTATAGATAAGAGTAAAGCAAGTGAAGATTGGTAGTATGATAGGCCAAAGAGGATGTGTGCTGGAGAGGATTTTAATATAAAATAAAGTCAGCAGGAAAAGGCCTTTCGATAAAAATTGAAGAAGGAAACCATGAACATAATTGCTGAAAGATTATTCCAGACAGAAGGAGGAGTAAAACCTTCTTGTGGTGGGTAGGGTAAGCAATAAGCAATGAGCAAAGCAGAATAATTGACAAAGAGGCTTTGTGTGTGCCACTGTGAGAACTTTGCCAGTCATTTTGAGCGAGATAAAAACTTTTGAGTAAAAAATAAAATTTGCCTAATTTAAGATAACCCTCTAGACATGGCTGTGAGATATCAGTTAGGTACAGACGATTCTGGTAATTCAGAAGAGCAACGTTATTACATAAACCAGGGTCACATTAGTGGAGTGGAATGAGAAATGGATGGATGCATTATGATAGTAGAACTAGTGATTTACTGATGGGTTGAACATAGAGTGTGTAAAAATGAGAGATGTCAGAGAATGATCTGGAGGACTGGAGGAATGGCGTTGCCAATTAGCGGGATGTGGCAGGAAGAATCAGTCTGCAATGTGTTTGCCATCAGTATGCCATATTGGGCCTCCCTCGTGGTGCAGGATTTAAAGTCTCAGTGATAATCAAGCTATTGCCAGCCACTGTGACATGAGTTCCATACCCAGCCAGGGAGCTGAACCAAAGGATACAGCGGACCTTTCCTGTCTCGCTTGCTGCTCCCCTCAGCAGATCTGCCTGTTTGCTCCCTACTGTGTCTCTGGAGAATCTTCTTACCCCCTCACCTCTGGCATACATTCAGCTCTTGTGTATGCATAAATCAATAAAGATACATCTTTAAGATTTAGGTAAGTTTATTATTTACATTAAATATTATTTGTATTAAACTTCCAAGGATGTAGTAAGATATAAGAAATCAAGGATCTAGGAGTTTTTATTTTGTTTGAAACAAACTCTTACATAATGGCAGTTACCAGAAGGAAATAGGATTGAGAGATATATAAAATGGGTTAAGATAGCCTTCCCTGGTACAGTGGGTTAAAAGCACAGCACTATGAAGCTATCCAAAGCCACTGCAGCATGAGTTTGATCCCTGCCAGGGAGGTGACCCACATGGCACAGCCGACCTCTCCTGTCTCACTTGCTTCTCCCCTGCATAGTGTGTTTTAATCAATCTGCCTGTTGTTTCCTACTCTGTCCCTGGTGAATCCTCTCACCCCTCACACATCTGGCATAAATAAATAAATCTTTAAAAAAAATATGTAAAGAGTGTCAGTTGTATGAGATGAATGGAAACATTTTGCTGGTGATCAAAATGTATATTTAGATGTCAAAATGTAATGCTATACACCTGAAAATTATACACTGTTATAAAGCAATGTTACTTCAATAAAAAAAAAACATTAAAAGAAATCATAGATCAAGTGAGAAGAATGGATATTGCTACACTGAATTAAGCAGTTATGTTTCGGGTGGTTTTTGTTTTTGTTGCCAAAAATAAGGTCTTTTCATGTTTTAATGTATTGAAGACTGATATTCTCAATACTTATGAGAATTTGTTTCAGAATAAATTTATTTCAATAAGGAATCTAGAAAATCAAACACAGCTTAATTACATTGACATTATTTAAAGAACAGTGATTTAAGCCAGTGGTAAATTTAATTAAAATGTTTCTTATAGGAGAGTGGTTATAATAGGGGGCTTTTATTCTTTCTTAAAGCAAATTATATTTCTTTAGCAGTAGTTATTTTTGTAGATTGTGGACGACTAAATGTACGATCACTTCATGTTATTATGTAATAAGAAAATGCATTAAGTTGTGTCACAGTACTTTGGGTTATCTTTGAAGTCTTTGACTGAGAATTATCTATTAAACACTGTAAATTAAAAATTTTATTTTTACATCATTTTGTACATTTTTTTTTGAAATCTGTGTTTTCAACCGTCCTTCATCAACCTTTCTTTACCAGAAAAGATTAGTTTTACTTTTTTGTTTGTCTAACAAATAAAGAGGATGGACATTAAATAAGGGCTGTAGAACAGGACAACATTGCTAGCCTCATTCTTGAAGGGGAATCATTATTAAGAGCTCCTGTTTATTAACTTGGAAAGAGGTAGAAGCAAAGGAGGGAAGTTAGAAGAAATTATTTCTATGAAATTATCTGCCATCGATTAAAAGATAAAGTATTGTCTGTCTTCGCTGATGTTCACTTAGGATTCTTGAATTAATAATACACGCATCGTTGCAGTCAAGGTTGGTAAGTTCCCAATCATTAACACAGGGCTCTAGAAAGTGAGGCAAACCCATAAATGCCCTGGTCCACACCCCACTCTTTGATAAGTGATGTATTTGTGACTTTCCTGGAACATTGCAATGCCAAGCAAATGTTTCTGCTAAAATCAGTCCTCTAAATGTGCCTGGAAGTTTCTCTTCCCCCTATCTTGATCTTCCTTTATCTTCTGAACTTTGCAATAGCATGGAAAGAAAATGAAAGACTGTCTACAAGAGGACAGATAGGGAAAGCTAACTTTAGGGAGTATCGACAGAATAGTTGCATTACCTCCCATCCAAAGCTTCCTTTGTGTTTAAATTCCCAAACAACACTTACTAACTTCTACCAACTGGAACAAGGCTTAAAAAAAAAAGAATTTTATTGTGATACAATTCACATACTTTATAATTCATTCATTCATTTAAAATGCAATTGTTTTTGTTTGTTTTTGGTTTCCTACATTACAGGGCTGTGCAGCTATCACCACCATCAGTTTTACATTTTTATCAACCACCTCAGAAGGAAATTCCACAGTCATTGAGTCACTCCCCTTTTCCTCTGAAACCTCCTTGAGTATACCTATCATAAGGAATGAGAAATGATATCTCACTGTAGTTTTGATTTTCATTTCCTTTATTGGTAATAATTTTTAGTATATTTCCATGTGTTTATTGACCATTTGTACTTCCTCCTTAGACGAATGTACATTCAGATATGTTTCCAGTTTTTAGATTGGGTTATTTGTCTTTTTGTTTATTGAGTTTTCATAGTGAAAACAGTCATTTTTCAGTTAACCATGATTTAGTCATTGGAAAACTCAGTCACCCCGTGCTCTCAGTTTAAATATATTTGCCAATGATCCTGGACTTACCGGAGCTTCCTTATGACATTAGAATATTTAGGTTAAGTGTTTGTATGCTTAGCATAGTATGGAGGGAATAGTGCAAAAGCAAGCACTTTCACTTCCTTTTCTAAAGATGTATTTACTTATGCATACAAGAACTGGGGTACAAGCCAGAGGTGTGGGGTTTTGGGTGAGAGGATTCACCAGAGACAGAGTGGGGAGAAGAACAGGCAGATGTGCTGAAATACACTGCTGAGGGGAGCAGTGGGCAGTTCAGGAGAGGTCTGCCATGCCATGTGGGTCACCTCCCTGACCAGGGATTGAACTCAGGCCACATTGTCTGGCTATAGCTTAATACTGTGGAGACTTTAACCCCTGTGCCACCAAAGAAGTCCATGTCCAGTTATTATTAAACTTAAAAGGAAATGATGGCAAAGCAAGACCTTGCTTATCTTAACATTTTGTACTTTCTCAAACTATTTGATAAGCTTGAGTCACTTTCAAGATCCCAAACACTCCTTAAATTAGAATAAGCCCCGTTTATTCTAGGAAAAGTAGTAAATACACCTGGTATGCCAGGGAAAATAGTCCCTTTTGAAGACAGTTGTGATGGAATCTTCAAGACATTGATGGGAGCCAGATGGTGTGCAGACCATTCTACAAAGCTTATGATTGCTCTGGCAAAAGCAGATGGTCTCTGCAGTGAAAAATTCATGGCAGAAAAATCCCTTATTTCCTCAATGCAGCTGGGCTTGTCCAACGAGGGCTTGTCCCAGACAAGTGTTCATTACAAAAAGGAAAAAGAAAAACTTTTCACCACTTAGAGGCCTGTTCCATCTAGGGTCAGAAATAACAACTGAATGAATTCAAGGGGGAAATTCACTCTTCCAAAAGAGAATGTAAACTTCAACACAATTCCCAGCTTCAACAGGATTGCAAAGAATAATTTTTTTTCTGCTAGCTGTGGTCATTTGACAGCTACAATTCTCCTCATCCAATATGTAACCTTAAATCTTCCTCTACTTACTAATATGAAGCCTGCATGTAATTCTTTGATGTTTTAAGGTGTGTGTGTGTGTGTGTGTGTGTGTGTGTGTGTGTGTGTGTGTGTGTGAGAGAGAGAGAGAGAGAACTGTCTGTTTTCACCTTTATAATATGATTTTTGCATTCCCTTTATATGGATTTTAAATTGGTAACCAGTGGTTTTGCAAAAAAATGATAAGCTTCATTGCAGCTAGAGGAATATTTATCTGAACAGATATAAACGAGTTTCTGTAAAAAATGGGTCTATTTTACTTTATCAGCAACTAAGGGGGAGGTTAATGGCTATAATATATCTTTTCTGTTGTATGTGAAACATCCAGTGTTCTGCATTGTTGAGACTTATGGTATGGAAGACAAAGCAGGTGATCTTCAAACCTTCTTTTAACAACAGAATGAAAGCTTGCTTTTGAACTTACTTGTCAAAAAATAACTTAAAGTAATGCCAGGGAAAGCCTGGAATTTCCCATTTTTCCATAAAGTCCTGTCTATGGTTTAGGAATTTAGCCAGCATGATTAATGACCACTGTTATTTGTGTGTGTTCCAAGTCCCTACAGACATAATGAACTTGACTCTTCAGCCACGTAGAAGGAAACAGGCTGTTAGAGCTCTACAGCAAGACGTGTTCATAATTATGAGCTGTCTGTAAGTGGAAAGAGGAAAAATCATTTCTCCACAGCATATAGCTATACCCTAAACATATTCCACACGCTGTTTCTTCTCGTTTTTCTGTGTGTCTGTGTGCATGCACACAGTGCTCTACTTTTTGATAATACAGAATCAAAGTGTGATTCTACTTATAATCTTGCCTCCTAGGTTTTTTTTTTTAATTTATTTTCACATAAAGTCAGTGAGGCTTGTTTCCTTTTTTCAAACTATTTTATGAATGTGTCCTTTCCTCTGCTCTAATCTTACTGCCAATTCATGTTTACAGTCGCTGATATTTTAGCCACCAGAACCTTTCCCAAACTCCTAGTCATGCACGCAACATTATTTCTGTTTCCATTTTAACCCCAGTAGTGTATGTTGCTTCTAGCTGGACCCTACCTCGAGGCTTTTATGTAATCATTCTTTTTAGTGTTTCTAATGATGGTATCTCTTTTTTTTTCAAAGTCAACATCTATTTCCACCAAGATTTACTTAAAAAAAAATTTCTGGCATAATCCTCCTCAGCTTTATTTAGTAACCGTCCTCTTTGTCCCTCCACCCCACCTCCCCCCCCCCTTTTTTTTTTTGCAGAGGGAAGGAGAGGAGGTATACTCAGCTATACTGCCTTCAAAGTTTTAATTTAATCATGCCAATCATAGGTGCCTTTTCTGAAGAAAATGTCACTTCTAGCTCATTCTGATCCTTTCTAGGTGTACTTACTCTCTCTACACAGCTGGTTTCCAATGCTTTGTCAAATGTAACTCATATGTAGCCCGTTTTCTACCTTGAAGCAGTGAAAAAGCACTAACTTTGAACACCCCATGGTCACCCCAGTTCCTACAGACCATTTGTGGAAGATTATTCTTTGTAATCCTTTGAATATTCTGAGTCTGCTAATAACTACAAGAAGATTTTAGAAATACTTGTGATGAGAATCTTGTGTTTATTACAGAAAGAAAACATTTCCTCAACATATCTCCTTATATGACCAGGTTGGGAGGGAGGTAAATTAATCTCCACCCACTGCCAATGTGTGTGGTCTGTGCTTTAGAAATCTTCCCATTGTGGAATGGAAAGGGTGAGGTGTTGGTTTGGGGAAAAGGCAGTCTGATGAAGCTAATAATGATATTCATTCACATCCTGTGTTGTCATCTTGCAAATGATAGTTCCTTCTCTTGTTCCCATCCTAGAAGCCCCATACATGCATGCCAATAGCATGACACTGTCTTTCTTCTTTCCCATTGTGTGCTGATTTTCTTCAGCTGAGTTCTGAGATCCTTAAACACAGTTCCACTGTCTTCCTTACCTTTGGCTATATCTCTGACTTAAGCACGGCAGGTTTTCAGTGACTGTTTGTTGAACAGGGGATCGAGTAGCTTTTGAAAAGTAGCCTATATTATGGGTTCTGTTGATTTCCTTTTATTCCACAGAAAGATTTTCTGTGCTCATTTCCCTTACCAATGTCATAGTACTCAAAAATGCAGCATGCTAGTTCATTAGACCAGGAAATGCTGGTGAACACAGCTGGCTAGGTATTTATCATTTCTTATTTTGAACTAATCTTAAAGGCATTGATTATCTCTCTCATGGTGAGCAATTATTCCATTTTTGGTAGTTCCCTTTTTATGTTTGTCTTTCTAGTGGACTGTGATTTTTTTTTTTTTTTGTTCAAGAGGAATTCTATTTCTTATTGTTCCTAGGACCTAGCTTATTGTTTAATTGGTAGTTGTTACTCAGTTGTTGTTTTTTTTTTCATAATGGTTGATCACCATCTGGTATGACTTTCGCATGTGAGGTCTATCTCAGCGCCATTGTCTCAGCCTCCTGTATTCTTTCATCACTTCTACCTTTCCACATCTTTCAGATTACACACTCACACATTTATCTTCATTTACTGTAGAATCCCTTTTCCTCAGTAACAGAGAATGTAAGTTGCTCCCCATTTTTCAGAGTGTGCCATAATATGCATTACTTACTCTGGAAAAGAAAGCATAACACATGCAGAAATAATTCCATATATTTCATTGCAATCCAAAAACAATTTAAAGAAATTCTACTCATAATGATAATATTTCAGATTTCTCTGATATTTAAGATGGCTTTACTTAAGGGAAGAAATGGATTATTTGAATATGAGATTTGGGGAGAGCCTTCGGGAGACCATTTGGCACATAAATAAGATGCATGCACGGTAGGAAATTACTCCATGTCCGTACAAGTATCAGTGACATAGTGACTGGGTAGCCAAGTTCTGGCATAGTTGCAAGACAGCATGTAGGTCATGGGGACTCATATCTTTATGCACATTGACATTATCTTTAATTGTGTGCATTTTGACAGAAAAAGAAATTGGTGGTCTTCGTAGAGCTTTCTGGTGCATGCATTTATTTCTCACATTTAAAAATGATCTTAGTGGTTTTGGGCTGCTTAAAAAAAACTGCTTGGGAATATGTGCTGATATTAGTGTATTTTAAAAAGACCTTTAAAAGTTTCTCTTAAAGACAAAAATGGTATAAATTGACGGAAAAATGCACCAACTTATTCAAAGTGACATTAACTGCAAATTCTTTCTGAGATCATCAGATACTAAGATGATGCATGTAGCATCATTGTTCTTCATATTCCCAAACAGAAGCCATTTGAATGTCTATCAGCAGCAGCATGGATAAGAAATTATGGTAAAATCACACCAGGGAGAACTACTTGGTGAGGAAAATGATAGAAATCCAACTAAGTGTGATAGCACTGGTGAGGTTTACAGACAGAAACAAATGCTAAATTGGGATAAATACTTATTGTGTGATTATATTCACATAAAGTAATAAAGTTTAGAAATCAAGATGGTTATTACTGGTAAAAAGAGGGAAGAAATGCTGTTGGGAGGTCTATGGATGATGTTCTAATGACGCTGGCAAAGAATGACACCTGGTTGGTGGTTATGCAGGCATGTTCGTGTTGTGAGAACTCGTTAAGCTTATGATGGCAGGACTTTTTCCTATGTGTATTTTGTTTCAGAAGGCAAACATTTAAAAAAAAAACGAATGAGGAAATCATTGAATACCATTTTAAAAATGTATTATAGTTTTAACTTAAGAGTTTTAAAAGTACTTCTGTTCTTTAGCTAGATATTCTTGGAGAAAATAAGATGACAGGTTTCAATTGAAATATCTGAAGAAAGTTGGGTTGGGAAGGATGTGTGGATGGGGTAGAAAGCTGCTTAAACCTATCAGGAAATTGAGGTGACTGAGAGTTTTTTTTTTTTTTTCCTGATGAAAGTACTGTTAAAAAGTAGCAATTTAAACTGTCCTTACATATCAGCAAATTATACATTGAGAATTTAGGCATTCAGTCTGTTATCCTGTATGTCTAAACACACTCACACGCACACACACACTCACATTGTTTTTGTTATCTGTGAAAGAGTTAACTGGAATTCTGATTGAGTTAGTGCAATGTACAAGAAATGGTTTAGCTACTGGAGATGTAAAGGGAGAAATGGACCTTGCCTGGAGGAAGGATTAGTGTGGGAAATAGAGGAAAAGTGCAGGCTCCTCCCATTAGACTATGTCAGACTTTTGGTGTATAAACAGAGTTTTCCAGACAAATAAGGAGGAGATGAGGCATTTCCAGATAGAAGTACACTATG
This sequence comes from Condylura cristata, assembly GCF_000260355.1. Lineage (NCBI taxonomy): Eukaryota > Metazoa > Chordata > Mammalia > Eulipotyphla > Talpidae > Condylura > Condylura cristata. Next base: position 14,037,314 of record NW_004567128.1, read on the forward strand.
GCCAGCTATGGGGTGGGGAATGCCAGCCACTCTTCTGAGGGGGATGTTTGAAGTTAGAGGCTAGATGGAATCGTCAAATTTGATTTACTAAAGAGTATGGATGTTATATACTCAGGGACTTGGGGATTCTAGAAGATTTGAATCAAAGGAAGGGGCATCAAGGAGCTCAGCATCTGCAAGTAGAAAGGCCTTTCAAGAATTTAAACCAGGGAAGCGTGATACGGTTGCAATGATCCAATTACATCTGAAGGAATTTTATACTATAAAGTTGGTGCAGCTTATATTTTGGTAAGATATAAATGGAAGGTGGCAGGAAAGACAATGAGTGATTTCTGATATTTATTTCCCAGGAATTGACACCAGATATGCCACAGCTATGATGAAGAAAATTCTTTTAAAGGCACCTAGGTTCTTGTATTTTCCTTAGCATGTTTGCTTGAGGTCCAGTGTAGAGTAGAATTACAACCATGCCCTTCATCTCCAATGTCATCCTTTATGTTATTGTATTATGTTAACTGAAAATGAAAATTGATTACTTATATGCTATTGTGACAATACTGTAGACCATAAGGGCCATAATATCTATTAACCTGGAAAATCAGGGGAACAACTGTATATTTTCAAAGAAGACCCCATGTTACCTATGGGAGGTATAGTTGATTGATAAATGCATATAATGAATGCATATTGCCACCTTAAGAAATTAGATGAATAGGATCATTAAATATTTAAGTTATAGATATCTCAGATTTTACAATGTAAAATTTTTATGAAAAAAAGTATTTTCATGTATGTACTCTAAAATGTGGTTAGGAATATTCAGCACGTGCTAGTTAGTTGATCAGAGTAGGTGAAGGACTGGATGTGAGGCCAGTCTTTACACTGAAAGGATCTAGAGAAAGCTAATTTTCTTGGGCAGTGAACACATAAAGAATGTGATTCAAGCCTTACCAAAGTGAAAATTTATTAAAAATGAATCATGTTTGATTATTTGGTAAAAACACCCTGAGCTCTCATAAAAGGTTGAAGTAATCCATGCATAGAACACTACTAAGAAAGATCTTTAATTCTAGTTCAAGTCTTTGGTAAAATTCTTACAAATATCACAAGATAAATATTGAACAAAATATATATCGAAAGAATAAATTCCTAATCAATTTCTGTTGTAGCTATTCCTCATGATAGTGACAAGTGCAGAGAATCTTGTTGACCTGTAGAAACATTGAAGGGTGCGAAATCCTGTTGTTTAATAGGTTCCATTTGACATTTGAACTGGTTTAAGGACATAGCAACTACTAGTATTGTATTGTGCTTTGAATGAGTATGATCCATCTGAAATCATTTGAATTTTTGATATATTGCATTAATATGGATCAGAACAACTGTAAAATTATTAATAATATGTGGTTAAGATTATTGGTAGACTGAACCAGCTTAGAAATATATGCAAAAATGAAGCCTTTATTCATATGATCTTATTTTTGGTGTTTTATTTTTAAATGGTGTTTTCTTTTTAAACAATGCAATGAAAATTTCCTTCAGGTTTGCCAATGATAAGGAATGTTGTTAAACAAATATGATGTATCATCAAAGTTGTAATGTGTTGTGCACACACACACTGCATTTTAAAGTGAAGCTGAATGCATACATATATTAGTATAGCATATATGAGGTTGGAATTAGGTGGGTTTTTAAAAATATATTTATTTATTTATGCATACAGAGCTGGGGTACAGACCAGAGGTGCAGGGGCGGTGAGAGGTTTCACTATAGACAGATTGGGGAGCAGAACAGACCACCTGACAAGTACGATGATGAGGGGAGCAGCGGGCAGGTCAGGAGAGGTCTGCAGCGCCATGGGATCACCTCTCAGCCAGGGATTGAACTCATGCTGAAGTGACTTTAGCTTCTTAGTGCTATGCTTTAACCCGCTGCGCCACCAGGGAGGGTTTTGTTTTGTTTTGTTTAATCTCATTAGAAATTTTAGCAAACTTATCTTGATAACAATGAGTATATTTGCCCACAAAGCCTTATAAAAAGAATCTTTTGTGTCATGATTTATCAGTTATTTTTTTAAAGATTTATTTATTCATGCATACAAGAACTGGGGTACAGGCCAGGGGTATGGTAGGGATAAGGTTCACCAGAGACAAAGAAGGGAGCAGAACAGGCAGATTTACTGAAATACACTGCTGAGGGGAGCAGTGGGCGGGTGAGGAGAGGTCTGTCACACCATGTGGGTCAGTCAGCTCCCTGGCTGGAGATGGAACTTGTGTTTCAGTGGCTGCATATAGCTTCATAGTGACACACTTTAATCCATTCTGCCACCAGGAAGGGCCCTCAGTTATTTTAAAAACAATAAATTTAGTGTGTTCAGAATTCCAGAAAAGCAATTGCAGAACACAATTCTATAAGTAGAGTTTTCATCAGAGTAAAAGTAGTAAAAATTGACAGTCATTATTGTTGTATTAAAAGGGTATTGGAGTATTATTTTAGTAGTTGCTACTATTTTTAAAAAGATTTTTTTATTTATGCATACAGAACTGGGGTACAGGCCAGAGGTGCAGGGGCAGTAAGAGGCTTCACCAGAGACAGAATGGGGAGGAGAACAGGAAGATCGACCAAGTACACTGCTGAGGGAAGCAGCGGGCGGGTCAGGAGAGGTCTGCCATGCCATGTGGGTCACTTCTGGGGCAGGCGGGGATGGAACTCATGCGGAAGTGGCTTTAGCTTCTTAGTGCTGTGCTTTAACCGGCTGCGCCACCAGGGAGGGCCAGTAGTTGCTACTTTTAAAGGTAAATGTTTAAGGATAAAATGTTCCACATTTTTCCCCATTTGAGTTTGTTCATTTTTGTGCTTAAAGACATATCAATTAAAATATTTTAAATGTAAATTAAAATATACGGGGGGGGGAGTCAAAATAGAAGGTTGAATCCTTCATTAATATGCCTTATAATCATAGTCCCCTTAAAGTTCTAAATGTACATATTCACAACAAAGAAAAAAACAAAAAATCCCTCAGTCATCAGTCTTGACTTTAACTTTCTAGGCTATCAAATTTAGTAAAACTTTATAAAGGAACTGTAATTTAAAAATGAATTGCTATATAACATGTACTTATTTTCACTGTGTTATTTTTGTTTAGGTAATGTTGGTTTGCAGCACTGTATATGATTTAGAGATATAGGTTTCCAAGTGTGTGTGTGTGTGTGTACACACACACACATATGCATGCATGCATGTATGTGTGTGTGTGCACATATGTGTATGTATGTGTGCATGTATATATTTTTTAAAGAACTGGGGCACTGGCAAGAGGTGCAAGAGGCTGAAAGACAAAGTGGAGAACAGAATAGGCAGAACGAAGAGTACACTGCAGAAGGGAGTAGCTGGAGAGGCAGGGGAGATCTTCTGTGCCATGTGGATCACCTCCCTGGCCTGGGCTCAAACTCATGCTGAGGTAGCTGCAGCCAGCTTTGGAGTGCTGCACTTTAACCTCTTGCGCCGCCTTTTTTTCCTCTGTTCTTGGGCATATTTACATTACTTTGGCATTGTAAATGGTGCTGCTTTGAGCATAGGAGTGCATATACCCCTTCATTGTTTTTGTTTTTTTTGAAAAGGTATCAAGAAGAGAAAGTATTGGATCATATGAAAGACTCATATTTTTAGTGTTTTGGGAAACCTCTATAGAGTTTTCTATAGGGGCAGAAGCAGTCTACATTCTTAACAGCAATGTAGATTACTTTACTCTGACTGGCACTTGCTGTTTCTGATCTGTTTTATAGGAACCATTCTCAAGGTTGTGAAGTGGCATGTTTTTGTGATTTTGATTGCATTTTCCTGATGAGAAGTGACAATGAGCAATTTTGCATGTGCCTGTCTGCCAAATGTATGTCTTTGGAAAGGTGACTATCGATTTGTTAAGACAGTTTTTGAGTTAGTTGTTTTGCTTTTGTTGAGTGATGTAAGGCATTGTAGATTTTGGATATTAGTCCCTGGTCAGATGTATGAGTGCAAATATTTTCTTCCACTCAGTAATGTCTTTTCATTATAATAGTTTCTTTTATAGCACAGACGTTTTGCTGGATTGATATAGTTCCATTTGTTTAATTTTGTCATTTTCTTTGTTGTTGGAGTTGTGGCTCAAGAAACATCTCTGATATCAGTGTCACACAGTGTTCCACCTATGTTTTCTTTTATGGTTTCACATGTTACACCCTAGTCTTTAGTCTATTAGTCTGTTCTTCATTAGTCTTTTTATTATTATTACTATTCCAATACCCTACTGCTTTGCTTACTCTAGCTTGTGCGGATTGGTTTGAAGTATTGGATTTTTTTTTTCTCTTCAATTTATTTAGGAGAGCATTTTTCAACATCTGTTTAACATTAGCAAACTTATTTAGTTTCTGTTTGTCTGAAGAAATCTGCGAAGGCCATTATTTCATCCTCCTAGATGAAATAGTCATTTAAAATATGATATTGGCCCTCCCTGGTGGCACTATGGGTTAGGACATAGCACTGCAAGTGAGCCACAGCTGCTTCAGTGTGAGTTCAATCTCCGGCCAGGGAGGTGACCCACATGGCACAGTAGACCTCTCCTACCCGCTGCTCCCCTCGGCACTGTACTTCATCGATTTGCCTGTTCTGCCCCCCATTCTGTCTCTGTCGGATCCTCTCACAGCCACATTATATATATATATATAAAATATATATATATATATATAAAATATGATATTGTTTGCTGGCTGGTTTTATCTTTAATTATTTTGAACACTGTTCTATTATTTCCTTGCCTGCACAGTATCTGCTGAGAAGACTGACAAAAGCCTGATGGGAGTACCTTAAAAGTTATCTGCTGTTAAGCTTACTTGTAAGCATACATACATACATGTATGTGTCTAAAAGACACATAGGGAGAAAGGTGAATGTTTTAGCTATAAACTCAAAGTACTGTATTGTATATCTTTACTTTGTGCGCCCACATCCATTTCACTCTTCCCTAAGTAGAAGGAGAGAGACCTGTTAAAAATTCATCGAGGACTCCCTTTCCTATATCCTACACTTGGGTGTGGCCAGTCATGGACAGTCGGCCCTGAGAGGAAGAGGCATGATTGTGTTTCTAGATGACCTTTCTACATAGTGGTCTTTGAGTGATTAGATCAAAAGTATGCCTTCTGTCAGAAAGCACTCTCTACAGTGCTCACCTTTGATCTCTCAGTTTACATAACTTCCATCCTTTCAGTTTCTCTTGATAACACACACACACACATATGTTTATTTATTATCATATCCTATCTGTATGTTATTTTTCATAGTGTTCTGTTCTCAGATCAATGTGGCTATTTGTTTCCCGGAAACAGAAAAATATCTGTAATATGCTTAAGCTAGCTTTGAAAATTTTGTAGTGACATTTGGGATTCTGTTCTGAATACATTGAAACTTTAAATTTATATCATTTACATATTCATAAAGTACCTATACTCATTCCAGTTTAATCATAATAAAATATGTATCAACTAGCTTTGGAGTGCTTAAAGGAGAACCATTCATTTTGCTCTTTTATAAAATGTTTTCTGTGGGTTGTTACAAAATTTGAAATGTGACTCTGTATGTAGTAATTGGTGTTTGTTTAACTAAAGAGCTGCCCTATGTGAAACATTTGTGAAATTGTAAAATGTTTCAGGTAATTATTTGATATTTGGAGTCAACATTTGTGAGTTGTACATTCTTTAACACATCAGGATACCTGAACATTTTTCTTGTAGTATGTATATACATGTACACACACACATATTTTAAAAGCAATGACAAAAAATTTTAGTTTTGCTGTGACTGTTGTAGAGATGGTATTAAGTGATCAATTAATTAAGAAATCAATATAATTTATTTCTTCTTTATGTATTTTTCTTTATCATACTGTGTTGCATGTACAAAGGAAGGAAATATCAGTTTTATAATTTTGGAAGTGTCAACTTACATTCCATTTCCTACAAAATGGAGCCTACCATATATGGTATATATTGGAGAAAGAAGGAATGCCTCTGTCCTAGAAGGAGTACTTAAAGCCCATGTCCTGTTTGGCTAAAAATATATATATATATATATATATATATATATATATATATATATATACACACATATATACATATATACATATATATTTATATACATATGTAAACCCTTGGGGACATTTGCTCTTGAGGATGTAATATAGTACAGCCATATTAGATGACAATTGTTAGTTATTTAAGGAATGCCTCTGTCCTAGAAGGAGTACTTAAAGCCCATGTCCTGTTTGGCTAAATATATATATATATATATTCACAAGGAGGCTTTAGGGAGGCATATGCATACAGCTATTGTAATAAACCATTTCTTATTTTGCTCATTGATTTTCAGATAAAAGTGGTTAATATTGTGAGAAACTTCTGCTAATATATTTTAAGAGAATGCTAGACATTCTATATTTTGATCTGCCAAACAGTAAAGCTATCAGAAATATAATGCTTTGTCATTTTGTTAGGTCATCTATGTAAAATAGGCTACATTTATTCCAGAATGAGAATTACTTTGAAAGTTCTAGTGCATAGATATTTAAATACCCTCATTATGCTATAATGAATATTTAAATCTTTGGAGTCAGACATAGTTGCTGCTAATGCCAATCAAATCCAGGATGACCAAAGAAACCCTGTTTTCATGAATAAGTAATCTTTCTCCCCATGAGTTTTCTGAATAGTCTAAGAACCCATGTGGGAATAAGGAAGGCACTTTTTGAATGACATTTTATCTTAAAAAATGGAGCAAACACAGGAGCAGATGTAGTATATTAGAGTCTGCTTGACCTGTTCACAAGCCTTTGTGAATTTTGAACTCTAAATAAAACACTTTATTTGACTCTAAACTATAGCTAGCAGTGTCAGATTGGTGCCTGAATATCTTAATTCTTTATTATTCACAAGAATTAGATATTGGTAATCCAATATGAAGTCTGAAAGTATTTAATGGTTGCTATCATTTTAAATTCTGTAATGATAATCATCATTTATAAATAATCCTCCTAAATCCCAAAAGTCAATATGACATTTGAGCTTTGACTCTGAAATTTCAGATTTCATATTATTCCCCTTAAAAACATCTTCTAAATTCCATGATGAGTTGTATACATTTCTATTTAAAGTTTAACTATATTGTAGATATACTTTTCTGATGATAGATAGCAGCATTGTTCAGCTGAAAGATACTTTATTAGGAGAAAATGTCTCAACAGGGTAGTTAAAGGTGAGTACTAAAATGACCTTAGGTTGAACTTAAATCTCCACTGCTACTGAAGAACTTGTAGTCTATTTGGGGGACATTCCTGAGATTTTCAGATAGAGCAGTATAAGTGTATTGGTAAAGCTTCTCAAATCCGATCCCCAAAGAAAGGGCAAGAAATATTATCTTCATAAAGAAGCTCATCTTGGAAACTAGAGCCAAGTGTCTCCAAAGCATACTGTTTTTGACTCTGCAACTTAGATGAAAATAAAGCAAGGGAATTGCTATAACTGATTTTAAAAGTCATTAGACAATAGAAAATTTTGTTTTGCTTTGTTTTGTTTGATTTTTAATTTTTTTTTTAAGATTTACTTATTTGTGCATACAGAACTGGGGTACAGGCCAGAGGCTCAGGGGCGGTGAGAGGCTTCACCAGAGACAGAGTGGGGAGCAGAACAGACAGATCGACGAAGTACACTGCTGAGGGGAGCAGTGGGCAGGTCAGGAGAGGTCTGCCGCGCCATGTGGTCACCTCTGGGGCAGGCGGGAATCGAACTCATGCGGAAGTGGCTTTAGCTTCTTAGTGCAGTGCTTTAACCCACGGCGCTACCAGGGAGGGCCTGTTTTGTTTGATTTTTACAACTCTTAAACTTGTCACATCTCTACCAAACTGTTTGCAGAACCATCCTGCAATTCTCAAGCACTGTATTATTTAGTGGTTGCAGAAAGTGGCCACTAGTCATGTATATAGCTGATCATAACCCACACTAGATTATGATAAGTGCTACTCACTTATTACCATTTATGAGTTCCAAACATAAGTATAACCCTGTTTCAATGTTGGGAATATAACATCTTGAATGAGTGGTGAATTACTACTTCACATTGGATATTGTCTCAATGAATTAATTAAATGTAGATTTATGTGCTACATTATGTTTCTATAGCCTGTGAGTATACAGTCTTTCTATATACTTTCTCCGAGCTCCATGAATGCAGTTTTTATCTGCTTATAGCAAATGCCTATCTCTCGAACACCTTCAATCATCTAAATATCATTAATGCGAAAACTGGACTAAGGTAAATCAGAGAAAATAGTTATATATATATTTTTAAGATTTACTTTATTTGTACATACAGAACTGGGGCACAGGCCAGAGGCTCAGGGGTGTTGAGAGGCTTCACCAGAGACAGAGTGGGGAGCAGAACAGGCAGATCTACGAAGTACACTGCTGAGGGGAGCAGCGGGCGGGCCAGGAGAGGTCTGCCACACCATGTGGTCCCCTCCAGGGCAGGCGGGAATCGAACTCATGCGGAAGTGGCTTTAGCTTCTCAGTGCTGTGCTTTAACCTGCTGCGCCACCAGGGAGGGCCCAGTTCAATTTTTTTGAAGATTTTTTTATTTATGCATAGAAAAGCTGTGTGTAGGCCAGAGATAGGGGGTTGGGGGGATGAGAGGATTCATTGGAGAGCGAATGGGGAGCAGAACAGGCAGATCTACTGAGATACACTGAGCAGTGGGTGAGCTAGGAGAAGTCTGCTGCACCATGTGGGTCACTTTGTTTGCCAGGGATCAAACTGTGCTGTAGTGACTGAGAATAGCTTCATAGTGATGCATCTTAACCCCTTGCATCACCAGGGAGGTCGCAAAATAGTTCTTTCCTTTAGCTTTTTGGAACTAGACATGATTATAGCAAGTCTCTGCAGGAAACAAATATCTTAGTGTACCAAGACGTCAAACATTAAAGAGAATCTCAATTTGTTTATTGAGACCAACCACCAGTACATTCATATAGTGTACAATATTGGATATTGGAAGAAATGTAATATTCATACAGTGTTGTAGTTGTTTTTTTTTTTTCCTGACATAATAATATTTGGAAGGTCTATACCCAGCATGTCAGTTATGGTAGGTATGTAGCTAATTTTAAAACAGTCCATATATCTTAAAAATTTCAATCCTCCTTTCTCCTAATTCTCCTATTTATGACCCTGTTGATTGTCCAAGTTAATAATTTCCTTGGATGCTCTTCATTACTATTCTACAAATAACTAGTGCAGTCTTGATTTGAATGATCATGGAAATCACTGAGTCTAATTCAGCTCTAAGTATAATCTCTGCCTGCCCCAGTCTCCAATCACCATGTTGTCTGTACTTGCATTGAAAATTTCTTTTTAGACAAAATTCAAAATGTGCCAAGTTCCAGAGTTCTCTAATTGTGGCTTCCAGAAATTGATCTATATCTTATTTTTTTATTGCTTCAATGACCACAACAGTTTTTCATACTACTTCCAGTAATATTTGAAGCCTTTCATTTTTTATTATTCAGTAGAAATAAATATTATTGCGTTCATTCATACATTGTACAAATTCTATAGAAAACTTGGAATACAGAGATGGCTATGTTGGTCTTGTTATTACAAAGAGCTTACGTTATAGTGAAAGTAAGATACACTTAGGTATATAATTGTAAAATAATGCGATAAATTAAGTAATGTACACTTTCATGAAATATTCTAGAAACATTCAGGATATGCTTCTGAGGGTGTCAGGGAAAGATTCTTGAGTAAACAAAGGCTTTGTCTTGTGGATAAGTTTACATTGATGAGAAGAGTATTTTTAGATGAAAACTTGAGCAAAGGCCAAGAAAGGAAGAGTAACTTTATGCTTGTAGAAAATATTAGTTAGTCAGTGCTGGCAAATTAAATCAGGATGCATTCAGTTTCAAAAGGACCCAGGAAAGTTAAGCAGAGGTCAGATCATGGTGTGACTTTTAAGCAAATTTAAAGAACTTGGGCTTCAACTATAAGTGATTGTTAACCACTGAGGTTTTTATTTGTTGCAGGGGAGATATATGATCAAATTTATTCTCTAAATAAAAGTGTTGGTGATATATCACTGAGAAATGTTAGATTATCATTAGAATAATCCAGGCAAGCAGGAATGGAGATGAAAATTTGACTTCAAAAGTGATTGTGTTAGAACAGGAGATAATCACATGAAAAAGACTACATATTTGCCCAACACCCATAAACCCATAAAGTAGATTAATGGTTCAAAGGTGCTCTGGGAGTATGGGGCCTGGAGAGTGACTGCTAATAGGTAAAACTATGTTCTGGAATTTGATACTTATGATTATACAATATTTCACAATATAAAATAATGTGATAAATCTACTAAAAACCAATTAATTGTGTACTACAAAAGAGCAGATTTTATGGTGTGTGGTTTATATCTCAAAATTGGTATCATCAAAAGAAAAATGAAAGAAAGAACCTCTAAAGGGTAGTGATGAATGAAAAATGGAGAAATATGTAGTAGCCTAAGAAAACTCACATGATTCTTGTTTGGATGACAGGGTGGATGATGTAGGCCACCAGAGAAAGAGACATTGGAGGATGCGAGTGGGGGGTGAAAAATGTGGTTGGGTAGTGTTGACTCTAGTTGTAGAGAGTTTGAAGTCTATGCCACTTTTAGTGCTTGAACTGGTAGTTGACCTCTCTATAGAGTATGTCCAGTAGTTTTTTTTTTTTTTTAAAGATTTATTTATTTGTACATACATAGCTAGGGTATAGGCCTGAGGCTCAGGGGTGGTGAGAGGCTTCACCAGAGACAGAGTGGGGAGCAGAACAGGCAGATCAACGAAGTACACTGCTGAGGGGAGCAGCGGGTGGGCCAGGAGAGGTCTGCTGTGCCATGTGGTCACCTCCGGGGCAGGCAGGAATCGAACTCATGCGGAAGTGGCTTTAGTCTCTCAGTGCAGTGCTTTAACCCGCTGCGCCACCAGGGAGGGCCTGTACAGTAGTTTTTAAGCTAACAGCTTCAGCTGTATCTTGTTCCCTAGTGTTTCTGCCTCCATATTTTCCAGCAATACAACAAAATCTCAGTAGTAGTAGTATCCTTCTTTATGCATCAGTGACTCTCACTCCAGGAGTGGTGCACGCAACATGTAAGGGATATAGTTAACAAAAACCAACATACCAGATATTCTGATGTGTTACATAGGAAATCTGTGTCCATGCTTTCAATTTTCTCCATAGGAAATTATTGATATTCATTATGGCTAAAATCATGAGATTGTGTGTGATCACATAGTAGAGTCAAGTGAGGAGAATATTTGAAATGAAGAACTATATCACTCTGCTCAAATCAAGAATGAAACATGGCTGTAGCAACAACTCTTGGAAAATAACTGTTTCAAGACCAGTGTTCATTAAAGGAAGGAATGCATGAGTTAGTTTGTTTTCAAGGGAAACTAAAGGAAGAATTTCAGGAAAGAGAAGGGTCAAGTGTATAAAAATCAAGAGGTAAATTTGATAACAAGAAAACTGAAATGTGTCCATTGGATTTGGTGCTTGAAGAACTGAACTGACTTTTGTAAATTGAATTTCAGGGACGACAAGTGAAATAGGTGGGGAGGCTGGGGCAGGAGATTGGGGGAGACCACAGGTTCTTGAAGTTTGCAAGATAAAGGAGGGGAGAGAAAGTATTTCTCTGGAAGAGAGGAGTAAAGGTAAATGCTACTTTTGCAACATTATCATTTTCCTGAATAATAATTTCTTCAGGAATTCATTGTAACCTTTTTTTTTAATTCACCTTGAAACTAGAATTCAGCTGTACCCACATTTCTGATCATTCTGTTTCTTACTTTTTGCAATTTAGGTTTAATAATGAGGCCATCCCTTCAGAATGCTTTCCTTCTCCTTATTCCATTTTATCCTATACTTTAAGGTTAAATTTATGTATCAATTTTTGGTGAGCTTTTGATAAAAAACTGGGGCTTTCTTGCTGTCATATCTCTGTGAGATATTTCCATTGTGAATAATTATGCAGCGTCTGTCTTATTTTTCTCATTCATTATTCTTGGTAAATCTCTCCTTTAAATCACAGCAGTAAGAGTTACCCAGGTATTTGTTATAAAAGCTCAGCTGACACTTAAAAACATTTCAATTTGCACTGTTTGAGCACACTTATTTCTACAAGCATTTCTGTTACAGAGAGATAGCCATTTCCCTTTCCAATTTTGTGTTTTCATCTTCTTTGATATTCCTCCAATCCTTCCCTTTTCTATAGCATTGAAAAATTTATAATTCATCTGATTCAGTATCTTCCCTGCCTGGAATGAAAGGCAGTGAATCATCTGTTTTGTACAACAATGTGACCAAGTATTTGAGGTTTTTACGTTTCCAACTGCCTTTCAAGGTGGAGAAGTTCATAGTTATGTCTATCATTCTTTCTGTTGTCTTGAAAAGCTTTTCTTACTCCTGAAATTGTTTTTCGTATCTACTTATTAACCGTGGTTTTGAAGTGTAGTAATGTCTTCATTATTGACATTTTATAAATCTTCCTTCTCATTTTAATGTCAGACAAAAGTAGAGGTGATCAGTCATTGCTTTTTTCACTCCTTGGACTTTCTTGCCCATGTGATCTCCTGGTGATTCCATTTCACTGAAATCTCCATTAGCTTCTTCAATGGTTCTTTTCATTCTCTCTTCCAATGTTGATGCTTCCAAACCTACAATTTCTACCCTATCTATCCACCTCAGTTCATTGCAACCCACACCAGTCCCCAGTTTTCAAGACATTACTCACTGCCTCTCTGTCACCAGTTTTGCAATGCATATACCTCCCAGTCTTTATGTTAGACTCTGCCTAGTTGATTCCAGTTATGCCTGAAGATGTTAACATCATTCATATTGCCTATTTAAATTTGATATTTCTAAAATGGTATTTGATATGTGTTCATTTCTATTTTGTAGAGAGATTGCTTCAACATAAGTCATAAATGTGCACCAAAAATATTATTTCAAATGCAGGGATCAGTTGATCCGTATATGGAAGAGCAGAATAAAAAGTGAATATGTAAAAGATAATAATTCTTCCGAACTTCTGTTTTGCTTCAACTATTGCCTTAAATCGTTCTGAAGTACAAATGTTGCACAATAATACTAAAATTTGTCGTTGTTTATTTTGAATTATCAGACTCTTAAGTAGAGGGTGAGTAGCTTAACAATCCTGTTTTGAAATTAAAACCAAGTGTCAGGAGTTCTCTTTAAAGGGCTTATGCTTATTCTTACCTCACATCCAAGACCCCATCATTTTTTATTATTTATTTCCTTATTGAGCAGTGATCTCATGCAACAATCTTGCCGGAACAAATATTACAAGACAGAATGGATTATCTTTAACTCTTTATCACAAACCTTTAGGCTTTATAAGAATATTAAACAATTATTGATTTTAATGGCTAACCTTGTCATCATGCTTCTGGTGTAGAAACCAGTTGCAATCTCCAGCAAAGCACTCACTGTGGCCCCACTTGTTAGCATAATCAATTGATCATACTGGCTTTATAAAGTTGTAAGAGAACCCCACCGAAGGGTGTTACTAAAAATTACAGCTGATGTAAGCTTTTCAGTTCATGCCAAAGGAAGGGCAGTTGACACTACCAAGAAATAAACTCCGTCACAGCCCCTTTAATCACATGCCAAGTTGTATTATGTCCTTGTCAATATCAGGGGTAAACACTGTCATTAATCTGCAAGTGAGGAAATAAGTAACCACGTGAATGATCAGGTGCCTGGCTGTTAATGAAAATTCATCTTTATTACATCTTTTTCTCCCTTTTAAATTTTCTCCTGTTGTTCCCTTTCCATAAAATGTGCAGTTACATTGTAATGTTTGGAAAATATATATAATACTTTATTACATTGTTGGCCATTGTGAAATTTGCTGGTTGAGTTTAGCAAGACAGGCACTGACAATGCAGTAGTTAAGCTGAGCCAGCAGAGATTAGGATAAATGAGAGCACAGCAGCTATAAATTTAACAGAATGTTCATTTTCTAAAGTGATTGCTTTATGCATCTGTAAATAGGAAATAACAGAACGTCCAACCCCCTTTTTCTCTTAGACAAATACAAAACTTGGATATTGAAAAGCTTTCTTTAGAACCTTTAAATCGTCATTTTAATTTCAGATGCTGTCACTTGGGTCTAATGCAAAAGAGGGATATATTACTTACAGTGGATGCGAAATGGAACTGGATTTATAACATCTACTGGACTTAAATTGCTACTTATGCCTTGATACTTTCCTATAGAGAATCTGTGACTTACCTATATTAATTAGGTACATATTCAGATGAAAACTGGATAAAACAGTGTCAGATTATCCTACAAAATCTAGTGGCATCAGATTTCTCATTTTTAGAAATTCTAGTTAAAACCAGTGTGCTAGGATTGTACCGGCTTCTCTAATACTTCAGTAATTTTACTGGTCAATTCACAAATCAGAAAGTCACATGAACAGTTTAAATATATTAGCTATAAAGCTGGTTGCCCAAATAACTGAATAGTGATAATTCACTTTATGCCTATGTCAGATACTAAATGTTACCTCATGTAATTGAAGACCATTATGAGGTGTGAATTATCATACAGTGAATTAATTGTATTTCTCAAGACTACACAATAAGTTAGAATTTGGACTTGAACCCAGGTATTCCTGCTTCAGAAATCTCAGCTGTTGCATTGCAAAATGCTTTTCAAAGCATTTTGCTCAAAGGAAATTTTGTTAGACTTTACTTTGAAAGATGTCAGATAGGTTTATCTCTGCCAGTAAAGCACCTTAACAAGGAATGAGGGTCTTCTTATGTGATATCCCATATTTATTTTTTAGAGATATGATAGGCATTCTTTTATACAGAATGTGATAGGTAGAATTGCATAGTGATGAACAGCGTGGAATCTAGACATCTATGCTCAAATTAAGTCTCTGACACTTTCTAGATATGTGACAGTAGTAGGCAAGTTAATAAAGCCACTCTGTGCCTCAGTTTAATGACCTGCATAATAGGCATAATTATGTTTGGTTATTGTGGATATTAAATGTAGTAATAACTGTAAAACAATTCAAACAAGACATGCAATATAGTAACAGCTTAGTAAACAGTGGCTATCTCTAAAACCATCTTAAGAAGCAATGTCTCTAGCCGTTTATATCCCTTTCTCTTTATTGAAATGACTTTGGTTTACAAATTGTGTTTCAAAGATAAATAACCCCCCTTAAGGTGTTGTTACCATATCACACTCACCACTGTAGTCCTGAAAGCCCTCGTCCATGGAATGAGAATAAATCTTCCATGTAGCTCCTTCATGTTTTTAGTATCAGTACCTACTTTTCATTCCTTACCTTTTTCCCCTTCTGCATCCATCATCCTTCCATCCATCCATCCATCCATCCATCCATCCATCCATCCATCCATCCATCC
>NW_004567128.1:14052940-14086853 GCF_000260355.1 Condylura cristata
TCCATCCATCCATCCATCCATCCATCCATCCATCCATCCATCCTCAGTTTCTGTCATTCTCAGTCTCTGTGGTTTTATTTTGATATGTTTTAGTAGCATACAATTTATTTATTTAAAATATACAATTCAGTGATTTTAAGCTATTCAGAAGGATATGCAACTATTCCCACAATATATTATTAAGGCAGCTGTAACCTCCATAAAAGAAATATTGGACCTATTAGGAGTCACTCTCCATTATCCTATCTCCCCTCTCCACCCAGTCCTTCGAAACCACTTTTTCCTCTATATTCTGCCTCTATAGATTTGGCTATTCTGGACATTTCATGTCAGTGCAATTATATGGCTTCTCTGGTGGCCTAGGGGTTAAATCTCAGTGCTACTGCCACTATGATCTGAGTTCAATCCCGGACCAGGGAACTGACCCACATGGCACAGAAGACCTCTCCTGTCTGCCAGCTGCTCCCCTCAGCAGTGCTTCTCAGTAGATTTGTGTGAACTTTACAACATGCCTGTGGGAGGGGCATGGGAGATTATTCATTTCTATCTTACATTTCTTTCGAAATGTTGAGAATCAATAAGTAACCCAAAAGCATAGTTCTTGCTCTCCTGAAGGGAATAATTGTCTGTTGAATTTAAGTTTAGACTTACTAGGAAATCATGGGAAAATTTAACACAATTTTTTTTTTTCATTTTCACCTTTGCCTTTCACTTGTACCAAGGGAAGATAAAGTAGCAAGTGAACAAATGGAGATTTTGAAGGCTCTCTGATCATATTTGGACTTTAGTTTCTGTATTAATTTATTCTCTTTGGTGGTGTTGTTAAAACCATTAGTCTATGCTACTGATAACCCTAGAACATAAACTTAAAATAAGTTGGATCAAGTGATGTATGGTGTGACTACTGGAAGTATTTATCAAAATGAGTGATAAATTTATTTTGGTATCTAATTCTAAAAGCCATAGACCATTCCAAGATTTTTCAAACTTTCCCCAAAACTACACTATTTTAATTTTTTATGGTACTGTTCTTTTTTTTTATTATTTAGTAGACTGACCTTGCATTATACCATGTTTTGCATTTGCATGTTCATTATTAAAAATCAACAGGTGTATCTACTGTATCAAGTTCACTGCAGATCCAGTCCTGTCCTTTATCATGCAGTGGGCCCCTTTCACCTGATTGATCTAGCCTCCTTCCCTTCTGGAAACCACTAAATTTGTCCTACAGTCTTCAATGTTTACTTTTATTTTGTTAGTTTGTCCATTTGTTACATTATTTTAATACCACATATGCATGACATCATGCAGTGTTTCTATTTCTATGCTTGCATTTTGACTCATGGAAATGTAATTATTACAGTTTACAAATGTATTGTACTTGTTCAGAGAACTTTGATCACATGTGGGATTTGATTATATTAATCACTTATTTTTAGGTGAGTTAATGGTGTATGTAATGGTTACATTTTTAAGTGGCATACCTCATTTTTAGAAATTAAACTGAAATAGTTCATGGATGAAGATGTATATATGGGATTTATCTCAAAATAATATGGGGGAGGATTACTAGGATCATAGATGTCTTTTGAAATAGTGTAATAGGTGATTGTGTTTGTTATATCTTTTTCTCTATTTTTATTTATGTTTGACTTTTCCTATAACAGAATACTAAAATATTTGTACTTTTCATTTATGTTATTAAGTGTTTTTGGCAAGGACAGGTCAGAAGGTAAGACAGAATATTGATATTTTGGATTTTCAGTTTTACACCTTAGAGCAGGGGGATTGAGCATAAATGTTGCATGTGGTGCTTTAGTGATAAAGAGCTTTGTTAAGGAGATCAGATTAAATATAACGATAATTCCTTTGAGATCTTGAAATACTGTTATTTGGAAGAGCAAAATGTGCTAACAGGTGTTCAGCAGGAAAGTTTGTGAGAAGAACAAAGAGAAGTTGAAATATGTCAAAGTACTGATGAGACAGCAAGTGAAACTCAGGTCCTTCTGGGTGAAAGACTGTCTTAAATTCTTTCTCAATCCTACTATCATGTATCGGTCCCTTTTCATCATCACACATAACTTTTTAAAAATCATGTGTGGTGAGGAAATGTAGATTTACAACGTGGTACATATTTTAGGGATACAGATTCCTATGTCCTCAAGTGTAATTTATCACAGCTCACTCACCACTAAAGCACAAATAGTCTTAAACACGTAGCATAGTATATTGCATATGCATGATGTTTTCTTAAGTGTTAGCTTTTCAAATGTGTTTAAAATTTTCAATTGTTTTACTTTGATTTTGCAAAGATAGTAATTTTTGATATCCTTTTTTGAGCTTATAAAATATTAATTGTATTTCTTTTATCTCCTGTTTATGATTGACTTCATATAAATGAAACTAAGAGTATATTCAATTGGAAAACAGGATAAAGCTTAGGAAGCTAAATCAGAGCTATGATTCTTGTTTTTGACAGCATAGTGTCCCTTGGATATAAGAATTCAAATACTTGTTTTCCCCCTCTAATTTTATTAACTTTTAGAGGAAGTTGTTCAGAACAATCATTGCTGATTCTATTCCAAATCAAGAAATCCTTTAATTATTCTTAAGAGCTACTATATTAAGACCATGGTAATATGTATCTTTAAAAGCTAGTTTTGTTTGGGGGGGTATTATATTTACTTAATTGCATAAAGAATAAATGGATGAATAATAGTGACTATAGGGGATCAGTTAAGATTGTTTTGAAAATGAACACCTTTCAGTGGCCTTATGATTATATCAACCCATTTACAAGGGTGTCCTAATTTATAAGTAGGGTCCTTTGAGGTTACATCACACACAGAGAGCTCTTTCTTGTTACCCTTTTCAAGGGTTTGACACAGTGAAGCACAGTGTTTGCTTAGTGAAAGTTTTTAGGTGTAAAAAAATTGAAATGCTCTTTGATGACTATCTTGATCATGGCTGCAAGAAGATATTTATGGTGTGGGCTTGCTGTGATACCTTCATGTGGATCCTTTTAGAAATAAAAAGTACTACCTAACAAGATGACTTCTGCCACCTTCATTCCTTATACAGTGGCCATTGCTGAGTAGCGGCCGGCTGAACTTGTCTCTGGCACGGCTTTCTTTCAGTCAGTTTTTCTTCAGTTATTTAGTTTTAATTCCTTTAGTTTCAGGCATAATGGACATGAATTAGCGGTTACCAATGAAAGGAAGGAAGGGCTTATTTCTAGTTGTGCAATTTTGGAGAATGTTAAGGTTTTCTGAATGCAATTTTCTTTATATGCACAAATACAGATGGTAATGTTTAATTTTACACTATAAGGTAAATATGTAACTTTACAATCTCCACCTCAGCCTCCCTGTTTGTCTACCTGTCTGTCTGCCTGCCTAACTGCCCAGCATTCTTTGCACAGTAACTGGGAGATTGCAAGCACGAAGGAAATGTTAGTCTTTCTTTCTGTTACGACGTGCATTTTTTGAAGGGTTGATGCATGCACAGCACAACTTCACAGGGTGACAGTGATGTAGAGTATGATACAGAAGGTGTCACTGGAGATATGCATTATATGACCTGCGAAATTCAACATAGTGTCTCTCTGTTTTTAACCCTCTGTGCCTCAAAATGGGAGCAGATACATTGCTGCCTCAGAATTCGCTAGAAGTAATTTCTAAAAATAGATTCCTGTTTCCCTTTTCAGATCTCCCTAAGCAGAATTTATTGAGAGCAGAACACATAGATCTATCTGTATTTGGAGAAAGCACCCTACCTTAAGAGGACCCCCCCCACACACACATTATAAGCCCAGCCATTTTCAAGTACATTGGATCTTTTGATTCTTTAGTCTAGGACTTTGTCAGAAAATAAGTGTCCCTGATCCTTTCTTTCTCTGTGATTGCTTCAAAGTACCATATGCATCTGTATATTTGATTGTACATATTTCTCTTTAACTTTCATTGCATCCCTTCATTCTTAAAATTTCTTCTTATTTTCATTCATGGCCATACACATACATAGGCTTAGGGTCAAATTCAGTTGGGTTTGAACTGTACCACTTTTGGACAAGATACCTTCTTGATTAACTGCAAAATAAACATCTAGTTCATAGAATTGTATGAGAATAAAATGGTATGACCTGTAAGGTTCTTAGTATGTCATGTGACAAACAAGGCTAATAATGCCTATTTCATCAGCTGGGTGACAAATGGAAGTTGCTTAACACGTGGAACATACTCAGTATATGAAAATGATGGCCATAATTAAATTTCAGAGTAATATGTACCCAGGTATATTCCATAAAGTCACTAATTTTACTAAATTCATCAAGCATGTATTGATTCCTTGCTAAATACAAAACACTGTGCCTGTGCTGCAGGAAGCAACGAAAGTATAAATATTACATGAGCTTTGCCCTGAAGGACCTTACCATTATACAGTACACAAATAACCACATGCAATAAATATTTCATAGTGGAATAATAGAATAAATGCTAGTGTAGTTCTGCAAACAAGATGTTATCAGAATACAGAGGAGACAGAATTTTAATTTTTGACAGGGACAGGGTCATTTCACAAGGAACCTGGGACTTCAAGGATGGCTAAAATGTGTCAGTGAAGAAAGAACAGCAAATCTTGGCTGGGGAATAGATGGGTGGAGAGTTTAAGGGGGTATGGGTAAGAGGGGAATTGGGTCTATGTCTTGGAGGCAGTCTGGTGACAACTTATGCATTGGAATGACATATGTAGGCATTTGGGGTTTTAAGGAAGGCTCTGACATCAGCTGATCTGTAGCTTGGTAGTTATTTCTGTACCATGCAGACTATATCCTAGATGTTAGAGATAGGAAATGGAAATGCCATTTATGGGGTTCTTCAAAATATTGGCAGGATGGTGAAATAGTGAATAGGCAAAAAAAATTCAGGACAAATGTGTCAAAGTCCTACCTTTCCATAAAGTGAACCTTTGTGGAAAAGGGAGATGCTGAAAACTAGGGCAGTACCAGTGATGAGAGAAAGGAACGAACAGGGTGTCTCTGTCTCTTCCCTTTCTCTTCCCCTTCTTCCTCTCTATCCCTCTCCCCCTCCAAGAGATAATTGGATTAACAGGTAGCTTCACAACATTAAAAAACTGAAATTATCTGCAAAATAATGTAAATTTATTCTGAGCACATCAAGCAAGGCTATTTGGGAAACAGTAGCAATCTTTTATATTATTCTTTAAAACACCTTTTGATTAAAATGAAAACACATGTCAAAATATTGACTCTTCTCACTTGAAAACTTAGCCTATATTTCTACCTATTCTTGTTGTTTTCATGCGTCAAAGTATTTTGTTTTATTTGTATATAGATTTTTAGGTGTTTATGGATTTTTTGTCTTTTGATTCTTAATGTTGATATAAAGGAGAGCTATTTTAATATTTTTATTTTGAAACTGTGTTCTCTAACTAGCCCTTCTTGTTTTCAGTTAGTATTTTATAATTTTTCTAGGCAGACAATCATCTTTACATCATTTATATCTCCTTTATTTTTCTTTTGTCATGTCATTAGCCAGGACTTCCAAAGGAATATTAGAAAATAGACATTAAAATAAGGCTACTTGTTTTTAACTTAATCTTAATATTAACATTTTCCAGATATAATTGATTTATAACACTATGTAAGTTCAAGGTACAGGATGTGATTTGATACACCTTGTATTGCAAAATGACTACCACCCTAGCTTGAGACTTGTCCCTCAGAGTCATCTCATTCTCTTTGAGTTGAGAACTTTTAAGACTCTCTTAACAACTTTCAAATACATGCTACAGTATTATTAGCTATAGTTACAGTCCTGTCCCTTAGACCCTCAGAACTTAGTCATCTGTAACTGCAGTGTCCCTTTGCCTCATTTTTTCTCCAAACATCCCCCCTTATAACCACCATTCTACTCTCTGTTTCTATGAGTTCTGCATTTTTTTTTTGATTCCACATGTAAGCAGGAACCCACACTATTTGTCCATCCCCAAGCAAAGGAGTTTTAAATCATCTTCATGTGCTACAACGAATATCTGTACTGTTATATGGCTTAGATTCCTCAGAATAGATATTGGCTTTTATCAAGAGTTTTTAAATAGATCTTTAAATATTTGGCATAAGATTGGCATTGTTTATGCCATCTTTTTAGTGTAACATTTTTACTAGTTCTACATAATGAGCTGGGAGTTCATCTTTCTAGGGCGCTAATATATATATATATATATTTCCTTTGGATTCTTTTATTTTTGGAAACTCTCCAAGTTCCTCCTGGTGAAATTATTGAAGCACATGGTTTTATGAAGGGAACATCTTCACAATGGTTCTAATTACAAAGATATACTAAAGAAAAACCTAGAATAAATCCATCCAAACTGTTTAATTTTTTAAACAATATAATACTCAATTTTATATTCCAATATTAAAATGCTTTTTAAAGTGCCAGTAAGTTTTATTTTTTTCAGGGTATTCTTGTTGTAGGGATAAGGAAATATATCCAACACAACTATAGAGCAGAGAAAGGATTGAAAAGATTGAAAAGATTCCTTTTCATCTGGATGCAGATCTGGATACAATTTTTCTTTTTCTTTCTTATTTTCTTTCCTTCTTCTTTTTTTTTTTTTTTTGCTTGCCTAATTTCTCTGCCTTATACTTCAATACTATGTGAAACGTAGTGGTATGAGTGACATCTTTGTCTTTCTTGTCTTAGAGGAAAGGACATCAGTTTTTATATATTGAATATGATGTTAGCTGTGGGTTTCTCACAGATGGTCTTTATTATCTTCAGGTATATTCCTTCTCTACTGATTTTTTGGAGAGTTTTTTGTTTTAAAGATTTATTTATTTATTCATACAGAACTGGGGTACAGGCCAGAGATGTGGAGGGTGAGAGGATTCACCAGGGACAGAGTGGGGAGCAGAACAGGCAGATGGTGGAAGTACACTGCTGAGGGGAGCAGCGGGCTGGTCAGGAGAGGTCTGCCATGCCATGTGGATCTCCTCTGGGGCAGGCGGGGATCGAACTCATGCGGAAGTGACTTAAGCTTCTTTGTGCTGTGCTTTAACCCGCTGTGCCACCAGGGAGGTCCCGATTTTTTGGAGAGTTTTATCAGAAGTCTATGTTAATTTTATCAAAAGCTTTTTCTTCACCCATAGAGATAATTATATATTTTTTTATTATTTATTTTGTTGATTTGAATTATCAAATTCATGGATTCATGTATGATGAACCATCCTTGCATCCCTGGAATAAATTCTACTTGGTTGTGCTATACGATCTTTTAATATATTGCTGAACTCAGCGTAATAATTTGTTGAGGAGTTTTACATCTATTTTAACAGGGAATTTGGCCTGGATTTCTTTTTTATATGTATGCTATACTTGTCTGATTTCAATAGCAGTGTTATCTGAGCTCATTTTAGAAATAGCATGCATCCTCTGCTTTTTATTTATTGAATGAGCTTAACAAGGATGAGTATTAGATCTGACAAGAAGGGGTCTTGTCGTTTCTTTAAATGTTTGGTAGAATTCACCAGTCACATATCTGGACCTAGATTTTTGTGTTGGGGGAGGTTGTTGATTACTGTTTCAGTTTCTTGTGATTCCTCTGTTGAGGTATTCTGTTTCTTCATGAATCACTCTTTGAGTTATATGATTCAAGGAATTTGCCCATTTCTTCTACCTTGTTCAGTTTGTTGGCATAAAGATGTTCATAACAGTCTCTTGATATTTTGTGTTTCTGTGGTATCCATTATAATGTCTTCTCTTTAATTTCTGATTTTACTTACTTGACACTTTTCTCTTTTTGTTCTTGATTATTCTAACCAAACGGAGGTTTGTTATTATTGTTGAATTTTCTCAAAAACAAAAACAAAGCAAAGCCCTGACCCTGCTCGACTTTGGACACTGTTTGTTCTTTCCTGTTTACTTATATCATTGTACATTATTGTACCTCCCATAGTTCTCCTTCAACTGTATCACCTATGAACCATCATCCTGTTCCCTGTTTACCCCTCACCTGTGTTGATCCCCTTCATTTTTTTCTTTTTTTCTTTCCTGTTCCTACATGTGTATGGTTACATTGTTTATTTGAAAATTTTCCTCACTTCTTGCTATAAACCTGCATTGCTATAAATCTCCCTCTTACTAATGCCTTGCTACATTCCCAATATTCTGGCATTTGGTACTTCCTTTTTTTTTTTTTTGGTAAGATGTATTTATGCATACAGACCTGGGGTACAAACCCAGGGGTACAGGGGTGGTGAGAGGATTCACCAGAGACAGAATGCAGAGCAGAACAGGAAGACTGATGAAGTACACTGCTGAGGGGAGAGGCAGGTGAGACAGGAGAGGTCTGCTGTGCCATGTGGATCACCTCAAGGCAGGGATCAAACTCACACAGAAGCGGCTGCAGCTAGCTTGCAGTGCTGTACTTTAACCCACAGCGCCACCAGGGAGGGCCACATGTGGTACTTCAGATGTGTTCTGATTTCTCCAGTGTCCCCGTATGTGTTCAGAAACATGTTGTTTAATCTCCCTGTACTTGCAGTTTTTCAGTTTTCTTCTGGTAGTTAATTTCTAACTTCATACCATTGTGGGTAGAAAAAAGATGTTTGGTATGATTTTGATCTTAAATTTACTGAGATGTGAAGCATATTTGAGGATATAACATGTACTCATGAGAAGAATGTATATTCTGCTGCCTTTAGCTCTAGTATTCTGTATTTATCTCTTATGTCCATCTGTGTACCTGTCATATTTAAATAAGTTTTAGCAGTTGAAAATGAAGAAAATGCAATTTTTCTTTCTGCTTTTGATATATATATTTTTTAATAGAAATATCCCCAGATGCTAGGCCAAATTCTCAACCAGACTCAGGGTTTCTCTTTGCCTACACAGCACACATTGATGCTGCCAGGTTGCCATCAACTCTCTTATTAGCTACAAGAAGACATGAGACATAAGCTGTCAGCACTTCATCTTTGGTATCTAAGTGACTGTGAAAGATTATCACAACTCAGTCAAAAGACATAATCTTGTCCAGCTATATTTAAACAAAATTATGTTTAAGTAAAAAACACAACCAGTGTTCCTCTCCTATTTTTATAGTGTCATCATAAGAATGATTACTAACTTCTTATATGCTCTTAAAGAAGGAATTTTTGTATAAATTTAGTAAGAATACAAAAGCATTGATTTATGAGGTAATTTAAAATACATAAAAATCTGCATTCAATAATAATTTAGTTAACAATATCACAGCAATGGAAGTCATTTCCAGTGTCAGTACACAAATAGAAAGCAAAATCTTTTTAATTCTCTTGTTTTTGAATGCAGTTATTAAACATATCTTATTTTTACTTCTAGATATTCTTAATCTCTTAATTATAGTAAGAAAATGTGGAAAAAGTTGTAATGTCCTTTCACTCATACCTTAGAGTTTTAAAATTTGGAGTTCATGTAGGTAAGAAACATGGAAATCATTTATTTATTTTTATTATTTGTATAACCATTGTGTGTTAATGATTCCCTAAGCTCTCTTGCCTTTGAAACTATGAAGACACATTTTTATTACTAGTGTTTTATTAAAGACAGTTTTTTTAATCACAGTGGAGCAGACTATCCATTTTATAGGACATTAATAAATAACCCTTGGTAAATAATTCTGTGGTCAGAATTTTAATAATAACTAGAATCAACAGAGGTAAATTTGTAAATATTTGAAGAATTTCTCAGAACTTTCAACTTGCTACTGTATATTCTGATTCTCCAAGGGATGTTTGTGACACCCAGTATACCCTCCAAGCATTTGAACACAGCACTCTTTTTACACACAAGAAAGATAGATATTAATAGCTATTGAGAAACTATGATGTGCAAGAGAATTTTAAAACTGCTATTTTAGTTCTTTTTTAAAATTAATTTATTTATGCATACAGAACTGGGGTACTGGCTTGAGGTGCAGGGGCTGTGAAATGCTTCACTAGAGACAGAGTGGGGAGCAGAGCAAGCTGACTTATGAAGTACACTGCTGAGGGGAGCAATGGGCCGGCTAGGAGAGGTCTGCCACACCATGTGGTTACCTCTGGGGCAGGGATCGAACTCATGCTGAAGTGGCTTTAGCTTCTTAGTGCTGTGCTTTAACCCAATGCACCACCAGGGAGGGCCCGCTATTGTAGTTCTTACAGAATATTCCATATGAAAAGTTGTACATCACATAATGATCTTTGCTATTTATTCACCTAAATAATATTTGTGTTGCCTTCCTACCAAAGGCGAATGACTCTGGAATTTGGGTCTACTTCACCTTTATGCAATGGGTTCCTTCCAATGCTTCAGGTATTAACATAAATAAATACAAATAGGTAAAGCAACTTTGTAAAACATAAAAGAGGCTGTTTTATGTTTGATTTTAAAGTTAAAATTAAGTCCACAAGTCTTAATATACCTTTGCACATGTGGTTAATAAGTGAAATCTGTTCTGCTCCCCACGCTGTCTCTGGTGAATCCTCTCATCCCCCACACCTCTGGCCTACACCCCAGTTCTTGTATGTATAAATAAAAAAATAAATAAAATAAAATTTGATATGGGAGGAGTCATTTCCTAGAGTAGGACCAACACAGGATTTTCTCTTAATGTTTAATTTGTTTTTAATATTTGATGAGTTTGTTGAATGTGAGTTCCTCCACACTAGAAATGTGGTGATGTGGGAAAATGTTATGAAATTTAACCCTCTTCTCTAATTTGGGATTCAGTTTACCATCACATCAAATCATAATTTCAGTGGTCTGCAAAGTAGTTACTGCATGTATTGGGTTATATTTTATTTGTGTTCAAAACGAAGGGTACTATTCAGGTTAGAATCCACAGTATGAAACATCAGCTGTAAGGTGGAGGCATGCACACATTAGCTTTGAGAAGGTGTTCCTTGAAGACGGCGAGATCACAACACATAGTGTTCCTAAGAGAGGAATTGCATCAGCTGTCAGGGGGGACTGGAAATTATAGCTCTGCCTTATTGGGACATAGCACAAGCTCAAGTGACCCCAGTTCTCAACGCTCATCTATCTTTGACACTTTCCATTAAGAAAACATAATAGGGTCAGCTTTCTGGGATCCAATACGGAACACTGCTGATAAACAAGGTTTCAAATCAAAGTAACTCTAGAAAGGCAGGTGGCCTCCAAGTGCCCTGACTTCCCTTTGGCTTGTGCACAAATTCAGCCCAGCTCCTGCAGTGGGAGAAAGCTCCGAAGGTGGCTTCTCCGACTCATATTGGAACAGGATCCTTGCCCAGCTGCAGTGGTACCTTTTTTTCTCTAAGGGGCCATGTTTCCAGTCCTTCGAGACTTCATGGCCTGTCAAATACGTGTATGTCAAAAGTGAAGCAGGTGAGAGATTCTTCTGACAACTGAGGGAAAATTTCATTTTAATCTAGACTTCTATGTTTGTGGATAGTATGAAACAACTCTACATTAAAGCCTCTTTATTTTGATACTAACCTTTACAGGTTTCTGCAGGTTGTGGAGTCTGTCTTCAACAGAACAGGTAAATAGCTCACCCAAGCCTAGAATCTTAGAATCTCATACATAAATGGCAACTATGTATGTGACTATATTTGCTACAAATGGCAAAAATAATAATAATAATAATAAAAATCAGTGTGTATTTAGCTTTATGTTAGTGTTCTCAATGTTGTTATATTCCTTAACATACTATCATGACCCAATACAGTCCCATCTCTAAGATTCTCTCTCAGCACACTGTGCTTCAGAAATGACAGTTACTGATGCCATTCTTTGGGGTGAGGTATACAAAGGTGAAATGTATCATTAAAATTTTAATTTTCTCCTCAGTGGAATTGACTTATTTGACAGTCACACCAATGCTTGTTTAGACTAAAGCATTAAATCATAAAATGCAGATTATACAGTTGAAATAAACATTTTTCCTTAATAAAAATCCCCTTCATTTTATCAAGTTAGCATCAAGGCCTTTTACATAAATATTGATTTTCTTATTAAGTTTAAAGTTTTTTGAAGTGGAAAGTTTTTTGAAAAATACCATTCTTAGTTCATCAGTTACAAATTTCAATTTTTTGAAAGGAGCTAAACATAAATGTCCTTGTGAAGCACTGAGAAATCAATACTATATTTTCATTTGCCCCATCTTTCCAAAATTCCTCACTCACATTGTTTTAAAAAAAATATTGAGGCATGATTGATATGTAAAATGTTCTGAGCATTTAATATATGAATAATTTGATGCACTTGTAGAAAAGTATCAAAATAGGCCCCTCCGTGGTGGCACAACAGCGCTAGAGCACAGCACTGCAAGCTAGATGCAGATGCTTCAGCACCAGTTCTATTCCCGGTCCCGGAGTCGACCCACATGACTCAGTGGACCTCTCCTGACCTGCCCACTGCTCCCCTCATCAATGTACTTGGCCCATCTGCCTGTTCTACGCCCCACTTTGTCTTTGGTGAATCCTCTCACCACCCCTGTACCTCTGGCCTGTACCCCAGTTCTGTATGCATAAATAAAAAAAATCTTAAAAGAAAGAAAAGTATCAAAATATAACTGGACACTTTCATCACTCTCAGGACTATAAGCATATCTGTCACCTCTTAATGTTGTCTCCTGCCCTCTTTACTGTTATTAGCATGTGTGTGTGTGCGCGCGTGTGTGTATGTGTGTGATAAGAACACTTTAGATCTACCTTCTTGCTAATGAGATCCAGCAATCCCATAATGGGTATTTATCCACCGGAATTTAAATCAGGCTCTTGAGGTATTTGCATTCTCTTGCTCATTGCAGCATGATTCACAGTAGCCAAGACATAGAAACAACCTAAATGCCCATCAGCAGTTGGATGGATGAAGATATCATCAAAAAGCACATACCATGGAATAGTATCTAATCTTCATAGATGACAGTCCTGCCTTTTATAATGTGAATACCAAGGACAATACACTAAAGGAAATAAGTGATACACCAAGGCCAAATATGTGACTTCACTATATGTAGCAACTCACTTTAATTCTATTTTCAAAACTTTCGTAACAATTTTTTAAAGATTTATTTATTTATTCTTACAGAACTGGGGTACAGGCTAGAGGTGTGTGGGGGGGTGAGAGGATTCACCAGAGACAGAGGGGGGAACAGAGCAGGCAGATCGACAAAGTACACTGCTGAGGGGAGCAGTGGGTGAGACAGGAAAGGTCTGCCATTCCATGTGGGTCAGCTCTTTGGCTCGGGATTGAACTCATGCTGCAGTGGCTTCATAGTGCAGAGCTTAACCCCTTGTGCCACCAGGGAGGGCCCCAAGACAACTTTATATAAACAATATGTTTTGCTTGCACCATTTGCTCTGTTGCATTACTTGTAATGTCACAGTTGAATCATACAATGGATATAAGTCTGGAGAAAACAGAAGACTGCTGTTACAGTTATGCTAAGACTTTCCAGTTCCTTAGTTTCCTGTCCTACTCAAATGCTTCCTGGGGAACCACCACTTCATCTCAGGCAATGCAATCTGTTAAAAATGCCCATTTTCTGGAATGATTTGATTTCTCCTTTCCATAAAATGGAACCCTTAAATAATGTTCGCCCTTTCATGTGCCCTATCAAGGAGATGGAGGATTTCCAGATGACCTAGGAATTTAAAAACTTAGTATGGCCTAAAGCAAGATCAAGGGGATAACTCACTTCAGTATTTTTTTTCCCTCTATCCCTGCCCTACTCGAGCCTTTCGATGGTATAAATCATCCAGTCTATTACAGAATGTATCTAGAGGCCGCTAATCAATTTAAGCAATGTGAACCTTGGGCATCCTGAACTTGAGAGGAGGTCCCTGAAACCATAATCTTCATAGGAAAAAAAAATCCTTGGAGTAGTTTGACGGACACCCAAAGTCCAAATGGAGAGTTAGAGGTTGCCAGGTTGAGTATGTTCAGTAGACTCCTCAGCCACACGGAGCAGAGGAATAGCCAAAGAATGAAGCCATACACCCCCATCCTAATGGTACAGCAGAATCATCTGTGAAGTTTTCAAAAGACAGAAACCTGGGACCGCTTTCCCAATTACCAAATTGGAATATTTCATAGCAGGGACATAGTTGAAGGAATTAGTTTCTAAAACATTATGGATGATTGCATGTTCAGCCAAGTTTGAAAAGTCAGTGGGATAAATATATGTAACATAGTTGTATTTTTGGAAACATGAATTTCTAAATGATAAATGTTTTCCTTCTTACATATGGATGTGCCTTTTCGTTTAGGATAGTTTTGCCCTGGCAAATACAGGCATTGCAGAAAGTTCAAACACACCTGCTTGGAAAGAAAACGGGTCAGACAGACTCTTGTGCAAGGTTCTTTGTTGCTCCCTCTGAACCCGAAAGCATGCTTTTGCTTAAACCAGCTGCTCTCAAAATATTAATGTACTTAAGGATCAGCAGTGGCAGAGGAAGGAGGCTGTTAAATGTAGATGCTGATTTAGTAGGTCTGAGGTCAAGCCTGAGACTGCATCTTCAGGCCGCTCCCTGATGAGGCTGCTGCTCCCCAGACAGGGTTTAAGCAACATGAATCCAGTTTCGTGAAGTGCATCTTTTTGACATTCAAAATTTAGGTCCATGTTTCCTAATATTTATCTTCTATAAATAACTGTGAACGTTTATTTGTTGTCATCCAAAAATTAAATGTCTGGGAAAATAGGCATGAAAAGGAAAACAAACCCTTTTATCACTTTAAGTGGAGAGATTAAGAAGTGTGGGATGTATTTGTGCTGTCTGGATTGGTAATGGTGTCACCTGTTTGCCAGGACCTGGGGCAGCTCTCTGGAATCCAGGAGATCAGATTCTCTAATCTCTTCATTGAACTCATCACCTGCAAACAGTGTCCCTCTAGGTGCATGTCTCCAAATGCCAGGGACTTGTTTCAGGTTTTTTGTTGCTGTTAATCGTAGATGTTGTAGATGGTTGGTTAGCATGAATACACAAACATGGCAGACCTACTGGGGCCATTTTGACTTTCTGTCAATATGTTATCATTGCTGTAACATTTCTATTGCAATAGGAATTTCCCCTTTTTATAGCAAAGTTTGAGTTTTGGACTGAATTCTGACTCAATGTATGAGCCCTTCATAGGGATAACTGTCTTTCCATGTTTTCCCCAGGAGCCTAAATATTTTAGTGAGTGTTGTCACTGTTTCTGTCTTCAAGCAGCCCAGGGAAGTTCTATTCCCTTCAGTATTGGAGGAAAACCTTTCTCCCTTACAAAAAGACATATAATACAGTGAAAGTTGTAATCCCTGCTCAAATCCTAATCTGCTTTCCCTGAGATCCTCGGGGGATTATCCGCTGGGGAGAATTCACTTTCATCTTCGTGGCTGCTACTTGCTGTTCTTCGTTTGTTTGTGGATGCCAGTCCTCATTTTTCTATATTCGATGGGCTGTGCTCATGCTAGGCAATGTGTGCTGAGTTGAAGGATACATCCTTAAAGAGGCAAAAAAGACATTGTGTCCCTATGGCATTTTGTCCAGTTTGTCTCAATTTGCACAGGCAACTGTGAAGAAAATTATCTAGATAAAAGATGATAATATGTGTAGTCTTAAAGCACTTTCAAAATTCATTGTCACTTTGTCTTCATTAATGTTTGCTAAACATAAAGAAGAAACAGATTAGGCTAATAAGAGAGAAAGTGCTGAACTTCACCACGACAGCGTGACAGACTAGGGTGATAAATACCCTAGTACCCCATGTACTATTGTGTATTAGTTTTTCTTTCTCCACAAGTGTTTATCGAACATCTACTAGGTATAATTAAAAAAAAAAAGTCATAATTTTATGACAGTGTGTTTTGGGTATAGTATAAGAACAGCTGTCATCACAGCATCAGTTTATCAAGACACCAAGATACTGTTGCTTCATTTGTAAAATTCAGGTTATAATAGTGTCCCCATCCTAGGACAATGAAGTGAAACACGTGATTTCTTATTTTCCTCCTATGATATGTCAGAAAGAAAGAGAAGGGAGATGGAAAAAAAAAAACATGAACTGAAATTTAGCATGACTATTGAGGATAGTTAAACCCAATTTTAATTGTTCTTATTGAAGATGAGATTCATCTGAGCAAAAAAATACTAATTTTTGTTTTACTAATTAATTAGCAATATCTGGAGCTGCAAATGTAGAACAAATGTCCATTTCTGTTTTTTTTCTCTCTCTTTTAAATATTTACTTATGCATACAGAACTGAGGTACAGGCCAGAGGTGCAGGGGTGGTGAGAGGATTTATCAGAGAAAGAGTGGGGAGCAGAACAGGCAGATCAATGAAGTACACTGCTGAGGGGAGCAGTGGGCAAGATAGAAGAAGTCTGCTGTGCCACATGGGTCACATCTGGGGCCTGGGATTGAACTTGCACTGAAGCGGCTGCGACCCGCTTGCAGTGCTGCATCCTAACCTGTTGTGCTACCAGGGGGGGGGCAACATGTCTCTTTCTAACATTGTTAAGGGGAAAAGATGTTCTAAAGGAACTCTGCAGAGTCTTGCGGACTCCACCCCCTACTCCAGCTTTCTGGATTCTACCCCCTACTCCAGTGATTGGAAACTACAACTCCCAGCAGTACCAGGGAGAGAACTGCAAGGACCCAAGGGCGGAGCTAAGCAGGCATTCTGGGATTCTGGGGGATAAATAGGGAGCCATTTCATCTCTCGCTTTCTGGCTCGGGAAATGCTCTCTGGACTGCATGACTTAGGCCTTTCAGTTAGTTTGTTACCAGAGCTCCAAGTCAGTCAAGCCGGTAAGATATTCCAGTTGTGGTTTCCTTTTCTTTTCCCCTTTTGTAAATAAACCCATTTTGACCCTTTTGTGTGCTCCTGCAGTATAACTGAATTTTAAGTGCACTGGTGAGGCCCCACTGACAGGCAGCCCAGTTCACACTGGGGTGCCCTGTAACAACAGGAGTAGAAAAACTGTTTAAATGTTTTGCCTTGTTCTCTTACACCTTGGATCTAAGGTCATATGGTGTAAATTTGTCCCAGCAATCCTTCTCAAAGATCTCTTTCACTTGCTCCTGCAGGGAGATACCTTCTAGTTCTGCACATGATCAATTTCGCTGTGACTAGGCTCCTATTCTCTAAGTCCTATTGGAACTTCCATTGTAAAAATGATTCTAAGGACCACTGAAGACATTTCCACAATGACTCTAAAACCAAACAGGAATGTATTCAATGGCTGTGTCACTTTGGGCATGATTCCCAAATTTTCTTTTTACAGGTTCTCATTTATAATAGGGGAATAGATCAGTTTCAAGGTTTAATGAACTTCTGTAAATGAAATGCTTGTACAATGACCAGTTCATTTAAAACCCACATTCTAATTATGATATTACTGTTTTTTTTATTGTAGTAAAAGTTTTACTGAATTGGAGAACAACAGAATAAACAAAAAGTTCTATCCTTTCTCTTTATAGATGGGTGTGTATTTCCAGAGATAGAAAATGGACATTTTCCTGCAGATTAGTTTACTGTTATGTATTAAAAAATGATTACCTTAGGGAGAAAAATTCATAACTACCCAAACCTTCTATGAAAATTTATGGAAATCATAGATTTTAATAGGTATTTTTTGATTACAAGCACAAGTAAAAAAAAAAGAACCTCAAAAATATTTTAATGTAAAGCTAAAAAAAAATTAAGCAGGCACATTTATATAAACATGCTTATGGCTGTGGCACAAATGTTTTGCTCCCCAAGTCCATTCAGTCAGAGGCAATATATTAGAATATATTGGAGTGCCATTAGAACCCAGTTCTAGGGAACCCGCCCTGGTGGTGATGATATCTGAAATACTTTTCCGTGGGCGTCATGTCCTCTTATCTTGACTTTGGATCTTCTGGCCCCTTCACCTCTTTCCTGGAAAATCTGTTTACTTGGTCCCCTTGTGAAAATGCATTTTCCAGATTTCATTTCCCAACTTCACCCAATTTTTCTCTGTTCTGATGAATCTGTCTCTCTTACCAGGGGTATGGGCAGATATGTTCTTCTTTACACAAAAAGACTATGTCTTGAAAGGCCAAGGTGTGGTGTTGCCAGCGTCGTTGAAGCTTATTGCTGCTTTAAAAATCACCCCTCTCTATGGCATCTCTTTGTTTGACAAGTCCAGCCCAAACATTCTTCTTGACCTGGCGAAATGCTGACTGTGCCAAAGAGCCAATGGCCTTTCGTTGCTTTGGGTGATCTGTGAATCTGAACATCCTGAAAATTGTAACAGGAAAAGTAGCTAATTGAAATGAACATAAAGACACCCAATGGGATCTTAAAACCTAGTCTTTCAAAGTGAAGTGCTTTGGACTTATGAAAACTTTTATTTATTTAATTCCAGGCTTTCCTTGATTTTTGTGACAGGGTTTGGGGAGGTGATAAGCCCAAGCATCCTGCAAACTGTGAAGCTGGAAGCTCCTTTCAAGGGAGCTCAGAGGGCATCTTATATTTTTTAAAGATTTATTTATTTATGCATACAGAACTAGGGTATAGGCCAGAGGTGCAGGGGCGGTGAGAGTATTCCCCAGAGACAGAGTGGGGAGCAGAACAGGCAGATGGAGGAAGTATACTGCTGAGGGGAGCAGCAGGCAGGTCAGGAGAGGTCTGCCATGCCATGTAGGTCACCTCCTGGGTGGAGATCGAACTCATGCTGCAGTGACTTTAGCTTCTTAGTGCTGTGCTTTAACCTGCTGCGCCACCAGGGAGGACCCAGGCATCATATTTTAAGTGTCATCTTTCTGGAGCTTGGTATGCAGCTGTGCTGATTCCTTTTGTGTTATAACCATGCAACACCGTTCAGACAATTAATTGCATAAGCTGAATTAGACAAAGTAATTTTTATTAAAATAACCTGATGAAACTTTTTTTTAAAGATTTATTTATTTATTCATACAGAACTGGGGTACAGGCCAGAGGCTCAGGGGCGGTGAGAGGCTTTACCAGAGACAGAGTGGGAAACAGAACAGGCAGATCAACAAAGTACACTGCTGAGGGGAGCAGCGGGCGGGCCAGGAGAGGTCTGCCATGCCATGTGGTCACCTCTGGGGCAGGCGGGGATCGAACTCATGCAGAAGTGGCTTTAGCTTCTCAGTGCTGTGCTTCAACCTGCTGCGCCACCAGGGAGGGCCCTAACCTGATAAAACTTTGAAAGACCTTTCTTAGTTTTTTTTTTTTTTCTTTTTTTAGGTCTTAGAAGTTAATGTTTTAAATAAAAACATTTAAATGATATTAATATTTTTTCTATTTCAGATTAAAAAAAGAGGTATCTCATTGCTCTTTCTTAACCTTCAAGATTAATATATGACCTATAACAGAGACTCTTTCAGCCAAGCCATGGCATATGCAAATTATAGCGTTCTTTTGTATTTGCCAATCTTATTTCTTCAGAGTAACAGAAAATGCTGCCCAGTATTGTCTTATTAATCTTCATAACAAATGCCAGGTGGCATTTGGCATTATCCACACATAATGGATTTTTTAAAAATAGGAGAATGAAAATAAGACAAGTCTAGAAACTGCTTAACACTGACGGTAGAAGTTTAGCCATGGAAATGGACTGACATCAGCAAGCCTCTTATTCACTAGTGCTTTTCCTAATGATTAGCTAGAACATTATTTCTTTCTCATGAGTGACAGGATTGCCTATACTGTATTTGACACATGGTGCTTTTCCAATTTGCAGTAGATTGTATATGAGGATGTGCATGTGTGCTGAATGACATACTTAGATATTTGATAGATTGGGGCTGTTTTGCCCTCTAGAGGCCACTTAATAAAAGAGGAGGAAACTTGCTTTCATGGTTACGTTTAAAATGATGGTAGGTAAAACTTGGGTAGGGGAACTGGAATGGCTCAAGGCACCTCATTGGGCTCCTGGTGTCATAGTGGACCAGATTGCTATGGTCCAGGCCGGCCTCACAGTGTTTGCCACGGTCACTCTCAGCGGCCCTCCACCAAAGCAGAAGCTAAAGTCTTGTTGGACCCAGTTACTTCCACCTCTGTGGTCTCTGACCCTTGTCACCCACTTCAAAAGTCACTGCACTTTTTATTTCACGAGAGTTTCCAAATTCAGTAACTGAATGGATTAATGAAAACATATCTTGTGAACTCATGCGAGTATTTAGTAGCCAAGTGTGTAGCGGCCAAGGCAATCTATCATTCCCTATGAAGTCACTTTGTCTTTTCCATATTCATGCACAAACACATTTTGAAAGCAGAGAGCAGCATAATGCCCCTCCCCTTCCTATCCTTTTGAAGCCCGCCCTTCAGCAGACCACTTAGTACATGCTACTTTATATTTTCCTAAAATCCAATTACTCCTTTGGCCATTTTGTTATTGTTGTTCCCAAGTGGCATGTCGCCTGATGTGCTGTTTTATCTTGGAAGTAATGTATTTAAGGGACAAGGTGTGAATGGGGTTAGCAGATGTGCTTCCTCAGCGTTCATTATGTGCCAGCCTGAGACCTTTCTTGGGCTCACCAGAAGAATTCAGTGAATCACCTCATTTTATACATGAGGAAACTAAGTCTTTATGAAGCCAAATAATGTCCCCAGGATCACATAGCCACAGAACTGAGACTGAGCTCACACACTTGCTCTCTGATGGCGGACTTGGATCAGCTGGCACCCCTGCCCCCACTTCTAGGCCCAGAAATAGTGATCATGCTCAGCTTTACTAAGTTCTTTCAGTTACACAAGTTTGTGCCAGCACATCCTATGCTTCACACCACCTTCAGAGCTAGGCAGTTACAGACTCGCTGACTTTGATTGTGCTGAGATGGAGAAGGCTTACTAGTAGCAGAGGGGAGACGCACATTCATGCAAGGCTTAGCACTTAGGTTAAAGGGACACAGCCTGCCTCTTGTTTAGCTAATTCTACCATGTGGAGCTAAGGTGCAAGGGTGGGTGGTGGTGAGGTTTACAAAACCCACTGCAGTGAAGGGATATCAGGGGGTGTATCCTAGCACCCACAGCTTTTGCATGGCAGAGTCCAGGTTGAATCCACATGACCTGATAGCCACGTTGCTGTCATCATCCACCCATGTGGCCTGAGCCTCTTGTAGTTGTTCCTTAGTTGCAAATACCTTTAAACAGAAAATAAAAACTGGTTCTTTATTTTTCAGAGTATCTTTCGTTTCAGATACCTTCTTAATCCATCAAAAGGGACATTCTATATAAAGGCTTGTCTCTACATGATGTGCTAATGAAGAATGGCAGGGAAAACAAAACAAAAATCCTCGTAGTGAAGCTTTCTTCAAGGTAAATTGCAGCTGTTTGAAGAATGACAATACGCTAGCACACAGCTGCCACTAGTTCTAATTAATTGACTTACAGGTTTTTAGATACTTGCTGGCGTGTGTTATACTTATGACTAAAAATGCACACTGACAATCCATAGCAGTGTTACCACACAGATAGCACATTGTCAAGTACTGCCAGGGATGAAAACTTCTCATTTGCTCTTGATCTGTTAGATGTACCACTTGAGAGTTACAGATGCATTTATTACTGGCATTTTCCAAATGGCAAGGACATTTGTTGCTAACAGTCTCTCAGGAGAAGGAGGAATTTGGAAATAAGTCTAAAGTTAGCTAACATGTCTTAAACTTGACAGGGCGTGAACAGTGAACACCTAATACTACCCGTGACCTTTGAGCCTGAATAATGTTTAATGAAGGGACCCTCTTATAAAATTTTCAGTATAACTTCAACCTTTTCCTTAAAGCATCCTCCATTCACTGCAATGGATTTCCTTTTTTTTTTTTTTCCCTCTTTTTTATAACATGTCCTGCATCTTTTAAAATGTATATCATATTCTACCATTGTATTGTAGTTCTTTATGTATGGATCTTTCTCATTTACTTCTCTCTCCATTAAGAAAACTTCATTTTCCATGAGAGAAGGCCTCATGCAATTTATATATGTGTGTGCGTGCGTATATATGCGTAACAGTCCCAGCATACATTGCCGTTACATAGGAATGGGCCTGTCATACATTACTGTGTCACTATAGGATGGAAGAAGTGAATTATGAAGAATGAGTGAAGTGAGTAATGTAATTTAAATTACTACATGGAGCCAAGCAGTCCATCTAAGCTTAAGTTTTATAATTTGAATCAAACCAGCACCCTACTAATAAATGTGGATTGTTTTTGCCTAAAGATGCTAAAATTCCTAGCCAAATACTTTGTCAGCATCCCAGGCCAAAACTTCCATTCATCCATGGTTTATTTCAATGATAACTGCCTAAAATCTTTGAGTGTTGCTATCAGATGTTAACTCTTAGTGTCCTGGTGCGTAGGAAGACTTTCCCAGGTATGTATATGTGCTTCTCAGTGCCTTTCCCATGTTAGCATACACATTTTTTATTTATCATCGACCTACTTAGCCTATGTATATGTTAGGAAAGTAGAGTGTGCATTGTATTTCTTGAATATTCTGCATAATATCTACCAATTATAGTTTTGCTATTCTATGAACATTCAAGGAAAGAGAGGGAAAAGTAGAGAAGAGTGCCAATCCCTCATGTAAGACAAGATTGGAAGTCATTTACAAGTGTGATTTTTATCAGTCATTTTATCCTGAGTGGTTCTGTATTACCGCTATGGAAAATATTCCCAGTGTACATTTGAAGAGCATGAATGGGTCACCATTTTTTTGCCAGTTGTGAAATACCATTGGTTTCAAAATACACCATTATTTTATGAACCTTGGAGGAAACCACCAAATGCCTTCCAAATTAGACAATGACAGTGTTGATTGTAAGCTTTCTCTCAATTGCAAAGATGTTCAAGTGCACTCAGGGTCTAGGTCTTAGATGAAATGAATAGCTTAGTAAGTGCATAGTGGGTTTTGATGCTCTATATACAATCCAGTTTGGACATCG
Source organism: Condylura cristata (assembly GCF_000260355.1). Taxonomy (NCBI): domain Eukaryota; kingdom Metazoa; phylum Chordata; class Mammalia; order Eulipotyphla; family Talpidae; genus Condylura; species Condylura cristata. Next base: position 14,075,889 of record NW_004567128.1, read on the forward strand.
ATGTCCTTTTTTAAAGAGTGGAGACCCACAAAGTATTTGCCACACATACAATTCTGGGAATCTATCTATAGCCTAGTGGGCCCATGAACCCTGTCAGCACAGCGCTCCTTTCTAGCTGCGTGACTCTGCTGACAATCTCAGAATCTTGCATGACAACTTAAACTAGGTGCTGCTACAGCTTTCCAGAAGGTAACATCTATCTCACCAAGCTTTCCAATTCCTTTTCATCTACTTTCATAGTGTTTCTTTGCTTCAGCCTGTGGCAGGCTGGCTCAAAGCAATTTACATAGAAAGCTCAATGTTCTAAACAATAAAAACCATCACTATCATTCGTTTGATATTCTCCCCCTCTTCTTTCTAACAAGTCACAATTTTGCCTTTTATTTATTTTTAACAATTTATTACAACGATTTAAAGTTGAGTTTTCATTGCCGGTGTTATACTGATGCAAAAGTACACATTAATCTTTTTCTTTCACGTGCTGAAAGAATAAAGTTTTCTGTGGTAACACAGGGATGAAGGGTGTGACCCTGTACCTCTCAATCACATACAGTGTTGTAAACCCATGGGACCTGAAGAAGCAAAAAAGACCAAAAATGTAATTCTTTCACAGTCTCTTATGAGAAGCAGATCAGCGGCCCCCAAAGTTTGCCTTTTATGCTTTTCCACTGTCCAGAGTTTGAATGTATTTGACTTTAAATTAGCTAGCAGAAACACACACATTTTTACAGTCTCCCTAAGTTTTTTTTTTTTTAAATATTTATTTATTTATTTGTACAGAACTGGGGTACAGGCCAGAGATGTGGAGGGTGAGAGGTTTCACCAGAGACAGAGTGGGGAGCAGAACAGGCAGATCGACGAAGCACACTGCTGAGGGGAGCAGCGGGTGGGTCAGGAGAGGTCTGCCACACCATGTGGTCACCTCCAGGGCAGGCGGGAATCGAACTCATGCGGAAGTGGCTTTAGCTTCTCAGTGCAGTGCCTTAACCCGCTGCGCCACCAGGGAGGGCCCAGTCTCCCTAAGTTTTAATAGCAGTCAAAGAGAGTGAGATTATTCATCCTGGCAGACAGGAAAAAGGTGACATAGGAAGGGTGTGGTGTAATAGCGGAGCTCAAGCCCCCCTATTTTCTGATCTTCACATACTTAAATGCTAGGTGCCAGCAAATTGCTGACACCTGTGATCTTTGTAATTATGTTGTCTCCTTTCTCACCTATATTTATTTATTTTAATCCCTGCTAAGTGTGCAGTGTCTAGCATTTACTACCACCGTTACTATGAGCTATTACATATTTAACTTTCATTAAGTGCCTGGCACTATTATCATGTATTTAACTCAGTTACTTAAAAAAAGAACCTTTTATTGGATTACTATTAGTATTATAGAGAGGTCGAAAATACAGTACAGGAAGTTTGCATATGTAGCCTCCATCCAGTTACTCCAGATGTTAGCATCATATACAGCAATGATGTATTTGCTGATACACAGAAATGAACACTGGTACATTACTATTTTTTTAAAGATTTATTTATTTGTGCGTACAGAACTGGGGTACAGACCAGAGGCTCAGGGACAGCGAGAGGCTTCACCAGAGACAGAGTGGGGAGCAGAACAGGCAGATTGACGAAGTACACGGCTGAGGGGAGCAGCGGGCGGGTCAGGAGAGGTCTGCCGCGCCATATGGTCACCTCTGGGGCAGGCAGGAATCGAACTTATGCAGAAATGGCTATAGCTTCTTAGTGCTGTGCTTTAACCCACTGCACCACCAGGGAGGGCCGATACATTACTATTAACCAAAATCCAGATTTTATTTCAGTTTCATGAGTTTATTCACTAATGTATCCTTTCTCATTCCATGATCCAGTTTAGAGCTAGGTTATCCGCTCTGTAATACTCTCTGATTAGAGACAGCTTCTCAGTTTTTCCTTGTTTTCCACGATTATGGCACTTAAAAAAATAAGATTTTAAAGATTTATGTATTTATGTATACAGAACTGGGGTACAGGCCAGAGAAGTACAGGTAGTGAGAGGATTCAAAAGAGACAGAGCGGGGAGCAGAACAGGCAGATCGACGAAGTACACTGCTGAGGGGAGCATAGGGCCGCTCAGGAGAGGTCTGCCACGCCATGTGGATCACCTCTGAGGTCAAAGATCAAAGTCACTGAAGTGGCTGCAGCTAGCTTGCAGTGCTACATCCTAACCCATTGCACCACCAGGAGAGACGATTATGGCACTTTTAAAGACAATTTGTTATGTATATGTACAGTGTGCCTCAATTGGGGTTTGCCTGCTCTTTTTCCCTTAAAAGACCAGGATTCTGGGTGACTCATTACTTTTTTTTTCAATCTATAAGATGATACTATTATGAATCTCCTTTGTAGATGAAACAACTGAAGCAGAGAACAGTTAAGTGATTGATGGTCTGAGTTTGAACTCAGAAAGTCTGCTTATAAACCCTGGACTTGTAAACACTCTTATGTTGAGTCAGAATCCCTTAATTTGAATTTTGACTGTTTACTAACCCTCCTATATATATTTGCTTCAGATCACTTATCTGTGTAAATAATAATAATAATAATAATAATTTTACCTACCTAATATAGCAATGCTTACCACAATAGCTTGATACCAAATATGTTCACTATAAGCATTGTGACTATTTTCCACGAAGCTGGCTTTGTCAGTTTTGTTAGCTGCATAATTACAAATCTGTAAGGTTGAAAGAGATGAGAAATCATAGGTTTTGTTGATTTTGCCCCTTGCTTCTCTTAGGAAGCATACTGGCATTCTGTTTAAGTATATTACCTGTAGGGAGAAAATGCTCTTTGAATACTACAAAGTAGTCTGTATGCAGAAGAAGAAACCATGGTTACCCTAGCAGTGCTGCAAGTTTGGAAATCTATGGAAGGTATAAGGCCGCTTTGCAGATGAACTTACATACTTTCTAGGAATAAACGGCCCTCAAAGGTAGGTTGCCAAAATAATAATAAAAAATTGAAAACTTCAACTATGTTAGCTTAGCTGACTGTATCTCCACAAAGGCTTATCCATATGCTTGCAAGCTCATTTCTGGCACTTTGCAACACCAAAATATCTGTGCTAATAGTAGTAAATGATAGTTTTTCTCTTCAGCATGGATAACTATATCTTGCAGGATAACAGGTATATGAAATATGGACGCCTTTCCAAAAGAAATGTAAGAAACTAAAACAGTGATAAGATGCATCCATTTCATTCGAAAAATGAAACCTCACTCTAAAAAGTTGTTATCCACCAAGCACTGGCTGTCCTTGTTCCTAATATCACACGGTTCCCATTGGCAACACACTTCTGTTCTGTTCTAGAACGTACTTTGCAGTTACTATAGAACTTTCTTTCAAAAGACTATAATGTTTAGAAAACTAGTCCTCAGATACAACAAAGAGAACATTTTCTCCTATGATACGAGTGATGACCTTGAGCTAAAGTATTGAAGAGTGAACTTCATCACCCATAAGAAAATGCTCACATTGGAGATAGGAAACAGTTTGGCCTGGGATCACAGAGCAGGTCTTTTTATTGGTGAGAGACTTGGGTGAACATTCGGTGCTTTTAAGTTCCCGAGATGTTAAGTGACTGTGTAGAATCATAAAGCTCCATCATCATTCAAAGGGTTGGAAGTCAGAGTTTCTGCTGGTGTTTATCAATTTGGAAAAACCAGTAAGTACCTTTTACTTAGATTTTTCGAAACTGCCATCTTCTTGGTTCATGTAAACGTGCATATGTGGCCTTTCATGCATGTAGTTGTGATTCACTGACAACTGGCTAGAAATTCATAGTTTTAGATGCCTTCCAAGAGCAACAAGCAGAAGAAATTTTTTCATTTAGATTTCTCCTTTGTATAAAATGATACACAAATGAGATTCCATGTCTGTAAATGAATGAACCACCATAGATGCCTGCCTTCTATCTCAAGCTGGGAGAAAATGTGTCTCCCATTTTAAATAGGACTTTAGTTCCTTTATCAATATTTCACTATGTTTTTGAGATATTGTATTAAAAATCAAACATGTTTATCTTTTTCTCGGCAATACTGAACTCAAATTCCTTAATACTGCCACATACACAGTCAGCTCTTAGTCACTGAAAACTATTCCATTTCCTCAGATCCTCAAAGCAGAAGCTTTGGGGTTACCCTGACCCCTTTTTCTCTTGTACTCAACATCCACACTATCAGCAAATCCTGTTAGCTTTACTTTCAAAATACGTCCAGAATCCAAATACTTCTAATTTCTCTATCACTAGTACTCTGCTCCAAGCTAACGTCTTCTCTTCTGATATTATTTTAAGAATTCACTACCTACTCTGAGTCCAGCTTTGCCAGACTGTTCTATTCTCCACAAGCAAACAGCAATAGTTTTAAAATGTAAGTCAAATCATGTCTCTCTCCATCACACTCAGATTAAATCCAAATGCCAGACAACATAGAGAGAGCCTTTCTTCCTTTATCTGACTTACCTGGCTGACAGCATCATTTCTTTTCTCTTTTCCTCTTTCCACATCAGCCCTACCACCCACCTTGCTGTACAAATACAAATACCTCTCCTCAGAACTTTTGAAATCGCTGTTCCTTTGTTCCAAAAGGCTCCTCTACAAGTTATCTGTCCTCAGGGTTTGTTCTCATCCATTGCGGTCTCTATCCCTCCATGACCACATTTGAGAGGCCTTTTCTCGCTCGCCCCAAATCTAACAGAGTAACCTCCCATCCACCCCCACTATCTGCCCTGCTTCATCATCATTTATTTTTCTCCACATTATCACCCCCTAACATACTTTTTTTTTTGCCTTCCCATCCAATTGCAATGAGGTCTGGACTATTTCTCCTTCTTTCACCCAAGTATAGACTAGTACATGGCACATAATAGGTAATAAATCCTTGTTGAATGTATGACTGGTTAAAAGACACTGTCAATAAATTGAACTTTGCTGAATACATGTATTGACAGATCTTCAGCAATCTTATTGCATGGCTTATATTTACACATATCCAATAGCTAGTCTTTGAGCATAGTTTCAATATGTTTAAATATTTATTGTTACAGGATTGAAAGATGTCAGTTAGTTAAACTCATTGCATTTGGAAACTACATGGAGCTTTTGATATTCCTCACTTTTGTTCTTTTCTGGAGAGCTAATGTTACTTTTTTATTAAATATTACCTTGAGTGCAGTTTGAAAAAAAAATGTTTTACTTCATGGCTTTGATAGCTTGTTTTATTTATAAAGTCTAACTACAGTCTAGATCAGGGCTATAATACAATCCGTAAAATTGAATCACTTGCAGAACATATTGGCTCTGTCAAAGACTCTAGTTTATATTATCGTGGCTGTAATGGCAAAGGTGACTGGTGCCCTATGTCTTAGGGCTGCCACCCAGGGGTGCCCCTTGTAGCTGGGCTCTGGGGGCCAGCATCCTTGCTTTCTGGGACCCCATAGGACTGTAACAATCAAACCTTTTATGACCATCTTCCACAGCCAAGGTACTGCGCAGCCTCCCAACCTTTCTGTGAGAATGGCCCATGTGCTTGTCCTGCAAGTTTGGCCTGAAGGGTCGGCTTCTGATCTGGCACACATTTAGGAGGGGCTTACTGAGGTACTCTCAGGGAAGGGATGCTGGTGATTATCATCTTGTGCTTTTGCTCTTCCTTATCCAATTGCCAGTATCTTCCAGAAAGCACCTTATGCTTTCATCTGACACCCCAACTTTTCCAACTTCATTAGGAGACACCTCTGGGTTGACTGTGTAACTTCCTTGGAATTGATGTTCTGATTTGGAGTCATGTATATAACTCCCTATGTCTAACTTAAGATAGATTTAATAATAAAATGACTTACCTGAGGCAAATTAGAGTAAACTCATTTGAGTAATTAATATGGGTATTTCAGGGAGGTAGTTAGTTCACAAAAATAAGAACTTTGTCGCAAAGAATCACTCTGTCGCTGTATTGCCATTTGGCCTACACTTGTTTTCTATTTCCAGAAGGCAATCTGTCGATCTGTTTGTCATTCTTTTTTTTCATGGAAGTCTTTTGTTCAGTCTATTGGAATTATATCCAACTCTATAGAAACTGAGCCTTCAAAATGGTCATAAACTCATTACAATAGGATTTTGATCGGTCTCTAGTTAGAATCATCGCTTTTATTTGTTCAGGATAATTAATATGGAAAATTTGTGTCTATTTAAAATTGATCTTGAGTCATAGCTCAATAGAAAGTGAGATATCTTGTCATATATGTGACATTAATAATAGAGATTTGGCCCTTGTGTTCATTCTCATAGAGCGTGCAGTTACCATAACACCTGTCGATAAAATACTAACAATGACTTTGTTAAAATCTGTAATATACAAGCTTATTCTAAAGTTCTTTGGATACTGCTAGGTACTCATATTAACAGAAGAATAATTATTTATATTACCTTTTAATAGCATGCACATTACTTCCACTAATTAATTTTTCTTCACTTACTTTGTGAGTCTGTTACTAATTATCAAACATGGGGAAATGTTATTTAGTAGCCATGACAGATTAAACATCCTGGAGCTTAAAAATAATGCATTACTTCTTGGGCTGTAGTATACTTCAAAATCCCATATACCTTAATAGCAAGTCTTATTTTTCTATCATTTTATGAACTAAATGAAATCATCAACTTAACTCTTTCAAGGAAATAGGAGTGATTAACATAAATGACCATGTTATTGAAGGAACTGTTACCCTGCTGATCTGAAAATGTTAATTGATATTCCAGAAATTCCACACAGGTAATTTTTGTTTGGCAGCTGTGTGTGCATAAGGACAATTAAAGTGCCAAAGGGTTCACATTTTATTCTTAGTTATTACGCCTAAGTAAATTGATGGCACATTATTGAGATCTATATAGGAGCTGATGATTAAAATAAAAATGATGACCTCATCATTATATTCACGTAGCACATTTATCCATGTATCTTCTTATTTATAGATCATTTTCCCCTAACACAGTTTAGGTAATGCAGTTTAGTCTTGAGTTTATATCTTTGATAATCTATAGTAATGGATTTCAAAAATAGTAATATAAGCTAATGAAGTGGAAAACTTAGTGTGTAGGCATGAATTGTGATAGTTTGAAACAAATCATGTTTGTTTAGCTGGATTTCCTGACGGACTCCTACTTCTTAAGCAAGTTTTGACTAGATGGGTTGTTCAGAAGGATTGGAGTAGAGAGTTCGAGAGTGTCAACAGAGCCAGATGTAAAAGAAGAAGCCGAAAATGTCTTTGAGATAGACACTGTGAATGAGCCAACATTCAGTGTTACCTGATAATCCCCAAAGTCCTGTTCTCTATTTAGTTTTGATATTAATCAGGTTCATTATATATATTACCAGAACTTGTTTCTTATTATTTTTGTCATTGTGTCTATTCAGCATACTCCATTCGTGAAAAAAAAAATGACTAAAAGATTAATGTTCAATCTATGAGAAAAGTACACTCACACCACTCTAAGGAGAAATGTCACTTTTCTAACTGCAATGTCTATTTGATGAAATCATTATGCAGTTCTGTATATCCTTTTGTGAAGATGATAACATTAAAAAGCTTTCTTCTTTGGATTCCATATTTAGCACTAGAAGAGAGTGATTTGTGGCTAATGTAACATTCAAATAAAATTAATATTTTTCCTAGGGGCATCCCAGGTATGCCCTGTGCGAACATTTCATATTTATCTGCAGAGTGATTCTTCCTCAGAAGATAATCTGCTGAATTTCTGTATCTTATCCAGCATCAATCACTTTGATTAGGGTCTCACTTCACGAAGCGAGCAGCTTCTCTTCCACAGCAGCCCCATATGCCTGCCACAGCTGTTCCACTTTCTAGGTGAAACGTGACTCTGTGACTCATGGTTCGTGTCCCTGTCAAAAAGACAACAGATAGCTGCTTTACTTTGATCTATCCTTTTCTCTTAGAGCTTGAAGTGTTCCTTGTGGCCAGTTCTGAGTCTGGGAACTATGGAATGATGGGAGTTGCATCCATGAATGTTTTGATAAATTAAATGCCCACATCATTGATCATGCTGAAGAAATCTCTGAAGAGCAGGGATGTGGCAGAATCTCCACGTACAGAAAAAATTTCTCCTGGGAAATTTTTTCCGTACAACCAAGTGGTGAAAGACTGCCATCATTTGTTTTATGTTAATGGAGATTAGGTTAAATTTCCTTTTTCTATGTGGTTGCTTTATGATCTGCTTATTTGATCTTGAAAAATATCTATTTTCACAGGTTAATATGCTTATGTATTGTACTACTGAAAGCCAGAACAGCATTACACATTAACTCCAAAGGCAACAATTTTCTGTACATTTTAGAATCTCCTCTCAGCCTTCTCAACATTCAAAATGTTAGCTGTAATAGCTTCACTGTATGAAAGCATGTAGAGTAAACAAAACGGGAGCTAAACAAGTTCAGAATAAAAGAAATAATCATTTCTATATAAAAGGCAGTGAGAGTCATTCATATCTAAACATTAGAGTTTTCATAAAGCTTAATATAAAAAAGGTAAACAGAGCAAAATTTCTTTGAGAAAATAGTAGAGCATTACCTGAAACTTGCTGAACAAACATGTTTGGGGAAAGACAATAAGCTTTTGAACATGAGCTTTGAGAATTTCAACTGAGAAATGAGGTGTAAAGAAATGTGATTGTATTATTGAAAGAATGACGTCGGGAGGACTTTACATAATTTGGTAAGACCCTTTAGTATTGAGCTTATGTCTTTAATAAGAATAGCTCCCACAATCAAAAGACATTGGTTGGCATACAATGAACGGTCTAAATGAAACTTACACCTGTCTACTGATAGATTTAGGAGAATATATGAGCACTTATTATCCCAATAGCATATATAGTCCTTGGGGGGGGGGAGAGAACCAAAACAGAACAAAACCAAGGGGTTTTAATTGATTCTTGACTTCAGTATGCTGTGTCCTGGGGTTTCAAATGGCTCAGTTGACAGCTACTTTCATTGTTTGTGGAACTCTAGAAGGGGTCTCAGTGTTAACTGATAATATTATCGTTTTATCTCAAACACAAAAACACTGGGATACCTCAACTTCCAATACAAAATTACGTATTCATACAAAATCTAGTTGCTTAAATTAACAAAAGAAGAGGCAGATGAAGCAATGTAATTATAGACTTGATAGGTTGCAAATGAATAAGCAATGGGCAATTTGTGTAGTTAAGAACCATTGCATATTTTATTATAGCTGTTATTTTTTTTTGATTGTGTAAGGCTACAGTCAAATACAATTGCATACACACACACACACTTTAGTATGTATATTCATTAAAAGTAAGTGATTCTATGACTGAAGGCTGATCTTTTCCTTTTTTAGCCCTTAGTTTCAGTAACTCTTTGATTCTGATTTAGATCGGTTATATTTACCAAAGCACTCTGTAAATCAAATGCCCTCTCCTGTTTTGCTGATCAAAATATTCATGCTTACTATTTGGTCAGTTAAGTGTGGGAGATAGGTTTTCCTTACAACTCTTCTTCCAGTGCATTAATCATTGAAAGTTCACGAATTGCTTGAAGTTATTGATACATCTTTAGAGAGTCAGGTAAATGCCTCACTAAGATATCAGGTAATATATTACAGTTAGAATTACTCTAGCTTTAGGTGGGAAGGAAGGTTATATGCTTGTATGTAAAAAAAAAAAAAATGACCCTGAGGTCAGATGTGTCTATTACAGAGCCTGTTCCTGCCTTCTGACTTCTGTGAACTCGCTCTAATTCAGGTGTTCAGGAATGAATCACTCTGATTCATTGATTGTTCCAAACCTGTGCTACTGAATCACAAGATTATTTAAAGGTTTCTTTATTGCTGGTAATGTTTTTGTTTGTTTTATTTCTAAACAGTATAATCAGAGATTTTCAATGACAGGAGAATGTAAGTAGAGGGATTGGATCAGAAGTCCAAGGGAAAATATTCCATAAACAATTATAAAACGTCACCTAATAGGGCCCTCCCTGGTGGTGCAGTGGGTTGGAGCTCTGCACTGCAGAGCTAAGCCAAGCCCTGGCCATCTCAGTGTGAGTTCGGTCCCCACCCTGGAGGTGACCCACATGGTGCAGCAGACCTGTCCTGTCTCGCCCACTGCTCCCTTCAGTACTGTACTTTATCCATCTGCCTGTTCTGCTCCCCACTGCTTCTGGTGAATCCTCTCATCACTCCTGTACGTCTGGCCTGTACCCCAGTTCTGTATGCATAAAAAATAAAATATTTTTAAAAAGTAATGTTGTCAATGAGAAAGAAGTCTTTAAAATCACCTAATGTTAAGTGAAATGCACTAATCTATTGTACAAGTGATTATATATCTTGTTTATATAAACTGCTTATAAAAACTAATGCATAAAAATATTGAATCGTTTCACTTATAGATGGAACATAGAAACATTGAACAAAGGCTCAGGAAACAGACAAAACATGCAAAATGACTACAGACTTGAAGCAAAGGGCAAAGGAGTGGGAGGAAAAGGGGTCAAAAGAAAAGAGGGAAAAAGCACAAGGGTCTGTAGTGATGGATCAAAGGAGCTGTGGTAGTGAGGGAACTATGCACCTTAGGTGCTTGTACCAGGGGAAAACAATGATGTAAAACAATAAATGCATTATATAAAAAATAGAAAATACAAAATAAAAATCAATTATTAAACATATATACTATAACATATAAAGCCATAAAAAAAGAAAATCAAGACAAAGTTGACAAGAAAAAGAAAGGAATATGGCCTTTTTCATTTTGAAAGTCCAGATTGTCAGATACATTATCAAAAGTGACACTAGAGCCCATTAATTGGTAAATTTATGTTACTAATATTTGCCAAATATATATTAAAAAGTAGTGAGAGACTACAAAGTTTCCAATATAATTATCTTTTTCCCTAGCAAA
>NW_004567128.1:14086953-14111055 GCF_000260355.1 Condylura cristata
ATATCTATATCTATATCTATCTATCTATCTATCTATCTATCTATCTATCTATCTATCTATCTATCTATCTATCTATCTATCTATCTATCTATATAGTGTCCACAGTACTGGAACCATATGAAAAAAATATGAACATCAACTCTTAGCTCACATTATTGTGCAAAAGGAAATATAACTAAAATATAAAATATAAAAACAAAAATTTCCACAGTACATAAAATCACCTTTTCAAAACTTGCTGTATACAGAAATTTCACAGATATAACAAAATTTAAAAATCTGAAAAAGATTAATAAATGGATTCCATCAATTTTAATCACTTCTCTACTTTAAATAACATCTTTTTAAAATTTCTGCAACTTTCAACGTGTATCTTTTTTATTGTACTGTTTTCCCTGACATGACAGTGGTTTACAACACTGTATGATATGGGAGTTCAGGTTCACACCTCTTCAGTTGTATGTTATCACACCACACCTACAGCTAAAACCTACCATAGACCAGAGGCTCCCTCTTCCTCAGTTCCTCTAACTGCTTCAATTGTGAGGTTAGATTTCTAGGGTTTGAGTTGGGTGAGATTTACTATTCCTTTTGTTTTATTTGTCTGTATTCTGCCCATGAATGAAATCATCCAGTTTTAATTACTATTTTAAAAGCAAGATCCCCTTCCTTTTCCATGATGAGAAATGTTGTATAAAAAGGGGGTACTTGGGGTTTTCACAATGTTTAATGTGACTGAGCGAGAGCTAGTAGACAAATACACAATTTGCACAATAATATTTTTTTGTTTGTTTAGAGATTTATTTCTGCAGGGCCCTCCCTGGTGGCGCAGTGGGTTAAAGCACAGCACTAAGAAGCTAAAGCCATTTCTGCATGAGTTCGATTCCTGCCTGCCCCAGAGGTGACCCACCTGGCGTGGCAGACCTCTCCTGACCTGTCTGCTGTGTACTTCGTCAGTCAGCCTGTTCTGCTCCCCATTCTGGCTCTGGTGAATCCTCTCGTCGCCCCTGCACCTCTGGCCTGTACCCCAGTTCTGTAAGCATAAATAAATAAATCTTTTAAAAGAAGATTTATTTCTCCATACAGAACTGGGGTACAGGCCAGAGGTGCAGGGGCGGTGAGAGGATTCATCAGAAACACAGTAAGGAGCAGAACAGGTAGATGGATGAAGTACACTGCTGAGGGGAGCAGAGGGCGGGTCAGGAGAGATCTGCCGTGACATGTGGGTCACCCCTGGGGCGGGGATTGAACTCATGCTGAAGTGGCTTTAGATTCTTAGTGCTGTGCTTTAACCTGCTGTACCACCAGCATGTTAATAGATTTATGGCTCTTAGCTTCCCAAGATAATTTTCTAGCAATTGGTCCTTCAGATTGACCTGTACTCAGTTGGAGAGACTGAAGTAGTTACCTTTTATTGCCCTCTCTGCCTCATCAACCAAATGTTACCTGTTGCTGTAACCAGTTATTTATATCTTCAAAATGTATCTGGAATCTCCATTACCTTTTTTTTTCTATCACTTATGACCCTGACCTCACCTTCTAGTTTATTTTAGGTTGCTTTTTCTCTCTAATCCTTCAATGCACCTTGGCTTTCTATCCTAATACCTTTTTTCACTATGAAAATACAAGAAATATGCAGTTACACAGTTCATGACTCAAATTAATTTCTCAATATATAATAGTTGACTCTTAAAGAGCAAATGAATACATTTCTTTCCTCCATAGATCACCTATTTTCTTTTGCTTTTCAAGACTAAGTCTATATATAAAACCCCTCCATTACTTTTCTTATAGTGTCAAGATGGTTAAATTAGTTGTGCAATGCTAAAATAAATTTAAATCATATGTTCTATATCTATGTTACACAGTGATATCAGTATTCCTTGGTTTAATATGTTGTGCATTAAAATTTTACTATTAAGATAATTGGATCTTAGTTCTTTATAAACATTAACTATATGTAGCAGATAGCTATTATATAAGGTTGTTATCATTTAGGATGAAATGAAAGAGACTGACTTATGTCACATTTCTATATTGTATATATGTAATGTTTTACTGTGATAATGCTTATTATATATATATATTTAATATGGTATCAACATAATCTATACTTTTAAATATATATGTTTATATGGTATTTTTATTATAATACTTAAACATATTACATAATGTTCATTTAATAGTAACTGAACCTTTGAATAACAACATTTAAAATGCTTTGCGAACTATAAACTATGATATAAAACTATAAAGTGCTTCTCCTTGGACATCATAACACCTGGTCTGATGAACATGCTGGTTTTAAATTGAACAGATGCAGAGTGTGATGTGGCACCACATTAAAGCTAGTAGTGGTATCATCATAGTCCCATGTGCTCTTATGGGTGAATTGGGGGATTACAACCGAGATGAAAAAAAAAAAAAGTACTAAATGAAGAACAATATAAATAAAATTAATATTATATAGGTTTCTTGCAATTACAGATATATATTAATAGTAGTTAAGCTTGGCCCTCCCTGGTGGTGCAGCCGGTTAAGGCACAGCACTGCAAGCTAGTCGCAGCTGCTTCAGTGTGAGTTTGATCCCCCGGCCCGGAGGTGACCAACTTGACAAGGCAGACCTGTCTGTCTCACTGCTGCTCCCCTCAGCAGTGTACTTGATCAGTCAGCCTGTTTTGCTTCCTACTCTGTCTCTGGTGAATCCTCTCACCGCCCGTGCAGCTCTGGCCTGTACCCCAGGTCTGTATGCATGCATAAATAAATAAATAAGTAAATATGTCTTAAAGGTAGTTACCCTCTGTATACATATATATGTGCACACATATGTGCATATATGTTTTTTTCTGCAAATTAAGGAATTAAGTATTTTTATGTAAAATTTTATAAACTTTCCTTCAGAAAATGGGTGAGACACTGTAGCACTTTTTTTTTGTAGTATATTTGTGGTTTCCTCAATTGTCATTTCAAAACCAAAGTGATACTGTATGCTATTAAATAAAAAGATATCAAAGGAAATTAATCTCTGCTCAAACAAGCATTACACATTCAGGTAGAGTCAAATATTAGAACATTTTCAGTTCCAAAAGTTGAGTCCTTTTGAAGTTTAGGAATAAAAGAACAAATCTATGAGATAAAAGCAGAAAATTATTTCTATTCAGTTGTCTGTATAATATATTTTTATTTGTAATTCATATTGACTTAATATAATAAGTGTCAGACAAGACAGCGACGTTACACCAGAGTTCCTTAAAGGCACTGATAGGGAACTGAATTTAGAGTGCAGAAGGGAACTTTGATATATTCGATTGGTTGTAGATAATTTGCATTTTTTAAAAATGTGATTGTAAAAGTGCAAAGTCAAACACAGGTATATTCTCCCAGAAAAAAATAAATAATGCTTGAGTGGACTTAGGAAGAGACAAAGATCTGCCATGACTGCATTCTATTTTCATGTAAAAGCCTTGTTTCCAAGTACTGGCTAATTTTCCTTCACACTGAAGAGTGTCATATGAAATTTAATGAAATATGCTCTGGCAAAAGTATAGGTATCAATGAATATAAGTCAGTTGAAGAATAATTCAAAATTGTATATAATTAAACAGTGATGTCTCAGCTAAATGATCTCGATGATGCAGGTGTGAGGTCACAAGATTCTAGGATATGAATATTAGAAGAGAAATTGAAGGCAAAATATGTGGAGGTATTTTCTAAAATAAAATAACTGATAGTACTTAATATGAAGAAATATGCTTAATATGAAGAAATAATAAGCACAATACAATTTAAAATGATAAAAATTCACCGATTTGATTTTGTTGTCTGAATTTTCCTTAGCACTGCACTGTGTGTTTTCATCTGAATATTAGCATTTTGTATTGACAACATTCTTTTTTTTTTATTACATTAAGCTTTCCAAGCCTTCATTTTATAACTTTCTTTCATTATGATGCTCTTGACCTCAAATCCTTTTGTCAAGTCTGTGTATCTTAATATTTCATGGATGGCCTCAGGAAGTTTTCTAACATTCTCTGGTTTCTGTGAAAAAAATTTAAAATATTAAAAATAAAACTACCATCTCACTCACTCATCCTCCTTCTGGGCATTTACCCGAAGAATAAGAAAATACTAACACGAAAGACATATGTATCCCTGTGCCCATGTTCATTGCAGTAGTGCAAGACCCACAGAAGTCAAGATATGGGTCTTGACTTGGGGTGTGCCCACACCAATGGGTAGGGGTTATGTGTATGTGTGTGTGCGTGTGTGTGGAGAGACAGAGAGAGAGAGAGAGAGAGAGAACATTACTGTACCATGGAAAAATATGAAATCTTGCTATTTGTGGCCACTTGGATGGACCTTAAAGGGATTATGCTAAATTAAATAACTCATAAGAGTGGGCCCTCCCTGGTGGCACAGCAGGTTAGAGCGCTGCACTGCGAAGCTTAGCCAGCCTTGGCCACCTCAGTGCAAGTTCGATCCCTGCTGCGGAGGTGATCCACTTGGGGAAGCAGACCTCTCCTGTCTTGCCCACTGCTCCCCTCAGCAGTGTAGTTTGTCAGTAGGCCTAGTCTGCTCCCCACTGTCTCTGGTGAAGCCTCTCACTGCCCCTGCACTTCTGGCCTGTACCCCATTCCTGTATGCATACATAAATGAAACATTTTAAAAAATCATAAAAGGAGAGACCAATACTATATGATTTCACTCATTTGTGTAAAATACAGAAAATAATCAGAAACATTACCTTAAACTTTCATTAGAGAAATTTCCAAGTATATAGAGATTGGTAAATGAAGATTCATGTACCAATTAGCAAATCTCAGTTATTACATGCATTTTACTAATCTTTGTACTTACTTGTACTCCATACTAGAGTTACAGAGGAAGTGTTGCTGGTATGTCCAGCTCTAGATTTGTCTCTTTATGTACACTTATACTGAAATACATACCTATATGACTATGCAGTATGATCTAATCCTAACTATATTTTGAATTGTGAATTTGAATATTAGAATCACTGTAGGGAAAGGGACACTTCTACAAAAACGGTGTAAGATGGAAAAAGGAAAGAAATCTAAGATTATGGTAGTTCTAATATGCCAGGGGAGTAGAGGCCCGATTTGTGGCTAGTGTCGTGCTATGGGTCCAGTTGAGCCTTACCTTCTTTACAATATTCTGTCCTGAGGGCAACCATGCCTAGCCCACAACTGTTTTTTTGATTTAACCCAATCAAATAGTAAAGATAATGGAAATTCTCCATGAATTTGATTTTTGGTCCTGTTGTATTTTTGAATTCCAGTGCTGTTGGGACCCTGGTGGTAGATACAGTATGAAAAGTGTGTTTGTAGAGACATGAACCTATAGCTTCTAGAGAAGATACACATAAGTATACCTACTTACCTCAATAAACGTATTTTGGGGTAATTAAATCAGAAAAAATAATCTAGAGCCTTTTTTATAAAACTTTATTTATGCATACAAGAACTAGGGTGTAGGCCAGAGGTGTGGGGGTGAGAAGATTCCTCAGCGAAAGAGTGGGGAGCAGAACTGGTAGATCTACTGAAATACACTGCTGAGGGGAGCAGCAGAGTAAACAAAAGAGGTCTGCTGTGCCATGTGGGTCAGCTCCTGGGCCTTGGTCGAACTGGTGCCACGGTGGCTGGCAGTAGTGCTTAGACTTAACCCTTCTGCCACTTGGGAGGCCCAGTCTAGAGCTTTTTAAGGAGGTGGTTGGGGATATCATTTCAAGTGTTGTTAATCCTTCACAAACACAAGTCACTCTATGGCCTTGCTTCCATATCCTGTTGGAACAACTGCCACAACCTGACTCCTACAACCTTCCCTACTGCTCTTGAGATCCCTCCGAAACGATGAGCTTGTGGGGAGGGCATATGGCACCCAACCCTATACCTATGGAATCCTCAGCTCAGAGCATGGATGTCAGATTTGAACCAACCTACTAATTAGATCGAGCCTTTCTTCTCTTACAATGAGGATTGAGTAATTATGGAAGTGTTTTTCCAGTCAATCACTCCAAGGAAGTATTCAGAAAAAGAATAAACTTCCTCCTAACAACTCGCCAAGAAATAATTACTGACCAAACAAGTTTGGAAATCTCTTCATTCTGCAAGGGCTCCATAGGATTTTTACTATTTTACAGTGATTTAATTTCAACCTGTACTCCTGAACCTCTACTACTATAAAGGTCCAAGGCAGGGCTGGGTAGCTGGCATGCATGCAGGTGTATATGCTCTGTTTAAGAGGGGCTGATAGCAAAAAGGAGAACAAGTATATAAGCCAGAGAGTTTGTTTTATTAACTTTCCTATTTGCTATTTCTTGTCCTTTTTATAGTTTGTTTCCACTGATAAAAGTTACTTTATCTAGTGTCATTTCTTATTGAGATATAGCTTTGCTCCCACTCACCTTCATTGTGTTGTTACATTTAAATATGTTATGCAATATATATGTTATAGGTTCAACAGAACAATTATGTAACATATCGTTTTATATGTGACTTTTGAAATCTCTCACGGAAGAAGGGATTTGCCTTTAATACTTTCTCTGTCTGGCACTTTCGTTATCCACCTACCTAACCCCTCCTATGCACCTGTTTACCTAAACACTTCCATGTTTGCTTAGTGCCTAACAGTGCCCTGAGTTTCTCTGCAGCTTTTTTAAAAATTTCTTCTTTCTTTCTTTTTTTCTCTTAGTTCTTTTGATTGCTAAGTTTCTATTGATGTGTTTAAAGTTTGCTGACTTTCTTCTGTCAATTCAAATTAACTATTGCGACATTCTAGCCAATTTTGGAATTTTAGTTATTGTAATTTTTAACTCCCAAATTTTCACTTGGTTTTATTCACTAATTCCTCTGCGTTGAAATTGCTCATTGATGCATCATTGCCATCATAGTTTCTTTAGCTTTTGGAAAGATGTTTCCCTTCATTATTTTGAACATATTTACAGAGGCGGCTTTGAATACTTTGTTACATCTGACATCTGGTCCTTCTCAAAGGCAGTTTCTGTTGTCTGCTTTGTATTTTGTGGTTGGGATATATTCTCTGCATGTATCATAATTCTTTGTTGGAAATTGAACATTTTTAATAATATAGCAACTAGGGATGCCAACACTCCCCATACACACTTTGGGGATTGTTGTCGTTGACTGAACTAATTTAATGAGGTGTATTTCTCCCACAGAGGGAAGCTTCTGATGTCACATCTCAGAGGGTATAGCTTTGAGCTTTGTGTATGTGCGTAGTCACCCTGGATTGGCAGTGGTATAGAAAGATTCTTTCTCCCATCTCTCTGTTGAACCCTACCTCTGTTGGTGTTAGACCCAGATTTTTGCCCCCAATTGCCTGATTATTACCTGTTGTTTTCTGCAATACCTGAGAAATTCCAATAAACTCGTGTGCCTTTGCAAAACCATTTTGAGGCAAGGCTTTGAATGTTTTCCTGTCCTCACAAGGGCTTTTATTATCTGTCTCTTTCCCAAATTATCTCTCATAAAGTAGTTATTCTATGACTTGCATTGCTGCTCTTAATAATGTAACACCAAAATCTCCATGTTTTCAAGAGTACCTTTATACTTGAACTTTCCCACACTCTGTTTTAAATAAAATTGTTTTTTTGGAGATTGATTTTCTGCCCTTTTAAGATTTATTTATTTGTGCATATAGAACTGGGGTACAGGCCAGTGGTGCAGGGGGTGAGAGGAGTCACCAGAGACAGAGTGGGGAGCAGAACAGGCAGATTGATGAAGTACACTGCTGAGGGGAGCAGCAGGCGGGTCAGGAGAGGTCTGCCGCACCATGTGGGTCAGCTCACTGGTCAGGGATCAAACGTGTGCTGAAGCATCTGCTTCTAGCTTTTTATGCTGTGCCAACAGGAAGGGCCCAATTTGCTGCCTTTTTTTTTTTTGGCTGATTTTTCTCCTCGGAAAAGATCTCTGAGTCTTTGCTTCCATGCTGGGGACAGGGTGAGAGCTGCTTCTCTTGGACCAGCATACCTACTTTATGAGCAGAATGCTGGACCAAGTCTTTCTCCTCTGTTCTTAACTTTCCTTCCACATCGTTGAACTCTTCTCTATGAATGATGGGTGAGGGTAATCAGACTCCAAATTCTAACTTTTAAGCATACCCTACCTGTAGAAGAATCTAGGCTCCTTGTATTGGAGCTGAGTGGAGGAAGGGAGCCCCCATTTTCTCTGTATTCCTGTCTACCTCAGGACTTTGGTACTGCGACATGGAACAGCAGACTGGGAAATATGACACCCTACTGACTTTGGAAAGGTTCCAATGGCCTTTACTGGATGCCAGGGGGAAACAGGGAGTCCCATTTTATTGGCCACCTCTGTCCAGAGTGAAGTTTCCATCATGATGCTGGAGAGAGAAAGGAGGGAATCAGGTGATGACTGAAGTACCATAGGCTCTCTCTGTTCAGAAGGAGATTTGTTTCTTGAGAAATGTTTATTTGCTGTATGCACTTGGCATAATTTCCAGTGTGCTCTTTGCACCATTTAAATAGTAGCTTTCTGGGCCCTCCTTGGTGGCAAAACGGGTTAGGATGCAGCACTGCAAGCCAGGGGCAGCCGCTTCAGTGTGAGTTCAATTCCCTGCCCCAGAGGAAACCCGCATGGCACACCAGACGTCTCCTGTCTCTCCTGCTGCTCCCCTCAGCAGTGTGCTTCATTAATATGCCTGTTCTACTCCCCACTCTGTCTCTGGTGAAGCCTCTCACCACCCCTGCAACTCTGGCTTGTACCCTAGTTCTGTGTGAATAAATAAAGAAAAGAAAGAAAGAAAATGTGGAAAATTTATTTATTTATTTATTTTTAGTGGTAATGTGAAACACACAAAAATGTTTAACCCCCTGGTGGCACAGTGGGTTAAAGCACAGCACTATGAAGCTTAAGCCACTTCCTCATGAGTTTGATACCCAACTGCCCCGGAGGAGATCCACATGGCGAGGCAGACCTCTCCTGACCCGCCCGCTGCTCCCCTCAGCAGTGTACTTTGTCAATCTGCCTGTTCTGCTCCCCTCTCTGTCTCTGGTGAATCCTCTCACCCTCCGTATCTCTGGCCACACCCAGTTCTATATGCATAAATAAATCAATCTTTTAAAAAATTAAAAAAAAATAGTTGCTTTCTGTGTGTGTTTTAATATTTTTCACTAATTGTAGTTATTTCCTGGAATTGGACTACAGAGCACCTCATACTGCCATTCTGGTAGTAGAAGTTCTCCATGCTGTCTTTAAAAGACTTCTAGAATCTCTGTTGCATAAAAACTCTTTTAAGTGTTAAACATTTTTGTGTGTTTCACATTACCACTAAAAATAAATAAATAAATAAATTTTCCACATGTTCTTTACAGATTAAGAAAGAGTACACATTAAAAACAAAACATTAATGTATGATGAAATGAGGACAATTCTAGCTTCTCAGCCTCCTTTGCATGTGGACTTGATTGTTAAGTGAAAGAAACCATTTCCTTTCTGTTAAGCTAGTGCTCTTTCATCATTGAAACGTTCCACCAAGCAGCATGTTTCATACCAGTTAAGAGCTAAGCTAGAATTCAAGATGAATGCAAATGACAATGTTTATAATGAAGATTGCAGGGTGGGAAGAACTACTGTTTACAGAAATTGTTCCCTCTCGCCAGCTGTCATTTTTATAGTGTAGTGCAATGTTGGAGTCATGCTACCTGGGTTTGTATCCTGGTTTCACCACAATGAGCTGTGAACTTTGAACTAGTTAGTCTAAGCTTCAGTTTCCCATTTTTAAAATGAAAATAATAATAGGACATTCTTGTAGGGTTATTATGAGTATTACAGGTGATTAATCATTAATTAAACATTAAGTGATCATGATGTATAATAGTACATATATAATAATAATCCCTAATGTATCATAACACTTACCATGGTAATACAAATAAAAACTCATGAAATCATTAATGGGATATTATCCTCTTAGCAGTTTATCATAATCTTTTGAACATTGAAGTCCACAGACCTTGGTCAGTGAAGTATACATTTGGTCAATAGATAAAAAGTTTGAGACTCATTATGTTTTCTGGTTTCAATTTACTGGATATTTTATTAAATACTAGCCTGGTCCACATAAATTGTTTTATCAATATAGAGAAACTCAGTAATAAAACTTCTGATGTTATAACAATTGATGACAGTTACATTTTTTTTAAAGATTTATTTATTTATTTGTGCATACAGAACTGGGGTACAGGCCAGAGGCTCAGGGGCGGTGAGAGGCTTCACCAGAGACAGAGTGGGGAGCAGAACAGGCAGATCTACGAAGTACACTGCTGAGGGAAGCAGCGGGCGGGTCAGGAGAGGTCTGGCTCTCCATGTGGTCTCCTCCGGGGCCGGCGGCAGGCAGGAATCGAACTCATGCGGAAGTGGCTTCAGATTCTCAGTACTGTGCTTTAACCCGCTGCGCCACCAGGGAGGGCTGACAGTTACATTTTTTTTTTAAGAACTGAGATTGTTTTGGGTACGCCTACTACATAAGACCTAAAATGAAATGAATTATGTGACACTTTCTTCCATCTGCTGTTCACTGGGTAGCTGTTACCCAGTTTCCTTCTGTTATGCCGGGCACTTAACTGGGCATTTGCAGTGCAGTAATATGTAAGAAATGGTTCGTTCAGCCAAAAAAGGAAGATACCATATAAGCAAACCACTAGAATAAATTTTGATAGATACTAATGGAGAGGTACCTCCAAGGAGTTACAGAAACCCCAAAAGCTAAGGCTCTCTGGACAAACGTCAAAAAGAGCATGAAGGAAAAGTTACCTGAGTTTGTTTAAAAAAAAAAAAAATGAAGAATTTGTCAGGTATAGTGACATCCAAGTAGGTCATTTCTGGAACAAGGAGCAACCAATATAAATGCATAAATCATTGATATGTTTGTGTTATTCAAGAGATGCTGAAAAATTCATGTATTTGCAAGTCCAGTGAATGGAATGTAGAAGGATAATGGAATGGGGTAGAAGAGGCAGGTCAGAGTAATGTTGTAAAGAGATTTTAGGTTTTTTTCATAGAGGTTGGACTTCATTCTATAGGCAAAGGGAAGCCAGAGAGGATTTTAACCAGTATGGGTGATATGGTCAGTTAGGTTATTAGAATAGTTACTTCGACTGCAGTGTGGATGATTGACAGCGTGCTTCTTATATTTTTATTGTAATGATCTAGGACAGAGTAAGTCAGAGTTGGATAAAAATAGCTTTTCTGTTCATGCAATAGAGTGTTTCCTCTTTTTTTTTTTTTTTTTTTTTTGCTTTCTTCCCCCAGCAAATATATTTAGTCTTGTTTTATAAAACTGGTAAAGCTATTAAGGTTCAACCACCCAGCTTTCTTTGTTAACCAGCTCAGGTAAATTGCTTTAATGATGTCCATATTGTAAAAGAAGCATATTCTAATTTGGGAAGTATATGTATCAGTTTCCTTTGAAATTGTGCAGTTTAGTGCCATGAGGCAATTGAAGTACATAGTGAAATGTATTGAAATGTTGTTACTAAAGATATTATCCATTACCTACATAATATAATGTGCATTTGGAAGAAGTAAAGGTAATTTTGTGTTTCTTCTGCCCTAATGATGAGAGAAAAAATGGTAAATATTTGAAAACTTAATTGAAAGTGTAGGCTTTAAAGCAAGTTCTTTTCTTCCAAACAAAGGAATTTAATGAGAATTCTATCTTGGTGTATACTTATAGTAATCACGATTTGGTAGTTGGAATTTATATGTGACCTTTATAAATGATTTTCAGTGGCCAGTCCCAGGCCATTCTGCTGATATTTTCAGCTATACATCGTTACAAAGTTACTGAATGAGTACATTCATCCTCCATGGCCTTCTTTTTCGATTTTCCCTACAGTGCACACACACACATACACACACGCATGCACACACCTCCTTCCCGTTATAGATATTTTTTAGAGAAACCTATAGCTGATTTCTGCGATATATTTCTATCAAGGCATATATTGTCTTAAAGCAGCTAATTTTTGTTTCTCACTTTTGTTCCCATGCTGGAGGGTGCTTTAAAATTGTTCTACTTTCCTGAACATTGCCAGCCGTTGCGGATGTTGCCATCAAGTTGACACATGGGGTGTGTAGATTTGCAAGTAGGAATGAAATTTTATTAGAGATAATAGCTCTTACATTGCTCAAGAATAGATCACCCCATGACCATCTGCTCTTATATCAGTTCATTTCTCTTATAATTCAGGAATTAGTGAGTGTTTTTTTGGAGTTCATGGAATATGAACCATGCCTAGAAGCTTTGCCTTATATGGAATTCTCTGCAAATGTATGAATTCTTTTGTCTTCTTTGGGAAAAAATATTTTTGAATGCTTAATAGTACAAAACACATTTCTGAGCTTTATATTCTTATATCTCCTGAAGACAGTTCAAATTTTGAAAAGCACAATTTTCTTTTTGACATCCTTCTTTTGTTTTAATTGTCAAAAGCACTGAAATTATATAGATTGCCTCCAGACTGAGAGACTATGTGGCTGGCTTGTGTTTTGTTTCTACAGCCATGATTTTGTCTTTTCTCTACAAACCTTGGAGTGTTTAGCATTTTCTTTGAATCAGCAGATAGCAGCACCCTAATTAACACCTTCTACCATTCCGCTCCTGGTACTTGAAAAGTTGGCATCACGACAAATGGAACAGAGGCTGGGATACTAAACACAAACGTGACACAGATGGACATCAATTGTCTTGGATGACCTTGGGGTTCTTCCAAATTTATTCTGTGTGATAATTCCCCTGGATTCTATTTCTCATCTCCCTGTATCATGTTTTGTCATATTCATTGCTCAAGCCTGAGATGCCATGTGCCAAAATGAGCAAGTGGCCATATAAGCCTGGCCCTCTTGGTACGTTTTATGCAGGATGAGGATGTAATTGGTAGAAGGAAGTATGAAACAATAGGTAAGCACTTCGCAGTCACTATATTTTGCTGCATACTTTGTACTCTTTGCAAAAGAAGTTATTTCTAAAGATAGTGGAAAGCAGGCTATACCTGATTTTAATATATAGACAAGTTTGAAAATAGTGACTTCTGATGTTAAAAATAGCTTTCTGTTAAATCCGAGTTTTTATTTGTGTCTCTCTTTACATCTAACCACATTTCACAGAAACACATTGTCCTAGGATATTATAGAAAATAGTAGCTATATTTAATATAATTAGAAATCAGTATCTATTGTGACATATCCCTCACATTATCTAAAGAAAGAAAAATTGGGAATCATGTTGCCATGTACTGAATAGATTTGAGATGCATGAACTCTAAAAAATGGGGCTACCACATATTGGGTCTTGTGGATACCTACAGGTAACCTTGCTGAGGTCTGTCATAGGTGAACTCTCCCTTTGTGCCAACCCTGATGAACCAGCACACTCTGTGGTGTGCTGTGCTGAGACTGTGGGGTGGCACTATAATCAACAGCAGCCTCTGTCAGTGAAGAAAGTGAGTATGGTTAGAGCCCCCCCCCCCGTATGGTTAGAGCCTCCCGCCTCCCCCCCCACACACACACATTCATAGTCTGTTGTAGACAGTAAACCTGGTGTGATTCAGCTTTTGAGATGACTTTCATCAGATTGGAAAGACAGCATGGCATTCCAGTTGCAGAACTGCCTGTAGTAGTCTAGGTAAGTGGAGGGGAAGGCCAAACTGCCCATGAAGTGATACTAGAAATGGAAAGAATGAAATGGACAAGGGAAACACATTCATTTTCAGAGGTGGAAAGATGCTGTCCATACTGTAGCATTGTAGGCATATTCTTTGGTCAGTAGAACGCTGAAGAAGGAGCGCTGTAGTTTTTACTACTTTTTGTCTATAGTACTTTCATCCGGTTTTTTGTTGTTGTTGTTAATGCTTCTCATTGTCTTCAGTTGAGTCTTACAAGACTAAGTGGACTTCTACAATCCATGCTGGATCTCATCAATTTGAGGTCCATTCACTAATAATCTCTGTGCCTGGCGAGTTTCTGTTTAAGTGTATGACTTCCGTTGCCTGCAGCTGAGTGGTTACCTTAAGTATGTATCCTGGATTATAAGCTACAGCTCTGGTTCCTCATAAAGGAAAGAAAATGAGACAGTAATCTCTCATCATCGTTCGTCTTTGCTATCAGCATACCTTTACCATTAAGGAAAAGGGAAGTTACAGTTTTAGTGTACAATTCTCATATTCCTGACTCTTTAGTCCTAAGTGAGAATAATGCAGAGTCGTTTATTCTTGGGAAGAGTTCTGATCTCCTTGCCTGTTGGGTATGGCATAAACTAACTTTGGTCTTATCTGATGTAAATTCTAAACCCATAATTCAGTCATTCTCTGTAGGTTCAACCCAGTCTCATTTGAAGATTGCTTTCTACTTGAGATTCTCTGTAAAGCAGTATCTGACTCATGGAGAAGTGGCTTTAATGACTTTGCATAGGTGAGAGAAATGTATACCCTTACTATCATGCCAGTTTAGAGAGATTAATGGCAGAATCCATCCATTGGGTGATCTGCTAGCACTCCTGATTGAAATGGATGGTTTGTAAAATTCATAGTCCAAATTCTCTCAGCTAAACTTGTAAGGATCCTTCACTTACACAGTCATTATAAACCTATACCTGAAAACCTATACCTTCCTTGTCTTTTGTTTTCTGTAGGCATTGGCTATTTATCTGTTGTGAGGTTACTAGTTTCTTTTCCAAATGAGGGCCAATGGCTGATCTATAAGAACTGACAGTTTTTGAGGGAGTTCTTCCCATAGGCCTCCAGTAAAAAGAAAAAAAGAAAAAGGAGCACATTATTAGTTTTAAAAGATCCTAATCACAATGCATTATTGGCATATGTAAGAAATTACAGCAATTTACTGTGCATTTAGTTGTATCTGATAATGTTTTTTTTTTTTTTCTGGTAATGTTTTTGTCTTCTGCACTCTCACTAGGACCACAGTTTATTATGTAGCTATATTACAATAAATTTTAACTTGCTTCTTGCCTCTATGTCTCATTCCACTCTGCAATTTTGCATTCAGTTGCCAGTCTATACTTCTGAATGCTCTGCTTTGATTAGAACAATTTTTCTTCTTTATGACACTCTAGAATTATGTCTTGTCATTCAACCAGTATTCTCTTTTGGTTCTATTCCTGCTGAGTTCTCAACCCTTTTCTTATTGTAACTTCCTTATTCCATTCCCCTGATTTAATTCCTTCCTGTGCTTCGTTTCTCCTGTTACCCCTTCCTTAAAAGATACACTGCATCTTCAGAGCCACGCTTTACACCCACCTGAGTAAAACGGATGCCCCCTGTTACTGTACTCCCTTTCATATTTTCCTAGAAAATTCAATTTGTAGAACACAACTTTAAGTGAGTATCAGTTTTGGAATTCTCACTTTTTTTTTTTTTTTGGTATATATGTTCCTCCTAACTCTATTTATACATCTGAGCAAAGATTCATGTTTGCTATTTTTTCTTCAGCATTAGCAATGTGTAATAGGCAGTACTGAACACCAAATACTCACTTTTAAAGCAAAATATAAAAATTAAAAAATAAAAACACAGCAAAACCTGGCTTGGGTGATAAAAATATTGATTTTGATATGCTGTGTTTGCATTTATTTTCAATATTTTCATTAATAGACATGTACTATTCTTATAATTTAAAATTGTATTAGTTCAGCAATGCTGTAATTTAATTACATTGTGATCCAAACAATTAGACTGTGCAAAGTTTTATTTATGAAACACCAGTAAGTCTGAAGTTAATCATAAATCAGTGTTTCTGGTGTTCATTTCCAAACATTATATCTACATTATTAACTTAGAATATTTACAACATGCTGCTTCTCAACTGTGACCATGATTATTCACTCATATTTATATTTCATCATTGAAGAGAGCCTCTCAATTTCTCATTATTCAGTTTTAAACTAAATCAACCTGACATGAATCTAATAAAATTAGAGTTGTTTAGAACAGATGGTTCATCAGAGATTTGAACCCAGGCAAACAAGATCTGGTAGATTCTGTAAATAATCAAGGCTTTTTATTTTAATCAATGCCACTGTGATAGTTCTTTTATACAAACGTGAGGATTTACAGATAACATCACTTTTACATTTTATGTACATAAAATGAGAGGTTTGGTTTGGATGTTCTTTGTTCTTATTAGATATTAACTTCTGTTGTTGCATATTCAGTTTGATGAGTTCTTTAAGGGAATTTGTATACCTGAGTAAGTGGGGACTCTTAAGCGTTGGTTTCTCTGTAGCATCCGTTTCATTTAGGCATGGAAAACACTTCACCTCTTGGACAATAAAGGTATTGAACACTCTATTCTTTGTATTTCAGAAGTTCTGTGGGCTATAAATAGAAACGGTTCACAGATTAGGATCAAGAAAGCTTGGGAAATGTACCTATTTAATTAAAGTGCTCACTACTGTAGTCAAAATTACTTTGGCTGAAAACAACAGTTATACATTCCTTCTGAATGAAAGCTTAACTATCACGCTTGGAATCAGATGTTCTGTAGTACTAACACAAGCAGAAAATTTTTGAGGAAAATGCCAGAAAAACTTGTCAGTAGATGTTGAATTATGACATAGGCTTGTTGTTTACACATTAAATTAGCACCAGTCTTGGAAATATTGTAGCGTTTTCTCAAGGATGAAATATTTGTATTTGGTTTCTACATACCAAAGGGATCTAAATTAACCCATTTTCTTAATATTCATATAAGTAGGTCATCTTTGATATGAGTTCCACTGTTGTTAAATAGAAAAAGAGTAAATGCATTTATCCTTGGATTGGACAGTGCCCAGAAATTACTTATAAAAGAGGAAATTTTTCTGGTATGTGTGTGCACTTAAACTCTTTCTCTCTAGGTGTACCAATTATCAAAAAGGTCATATTTCCTATTATCTTGTTTTTTGAAAATTATTTCCATTGAAGTATAATTTAAAATGTGCCTATTAAATATGTCTATACATATGACTAAATATTATACTTACTAAACAATTTCTCCATAGAAAAAATGTGACTACTGCTTATAAAGGTCCTTCCAGGGTACCTAAAAAGACTAAAATTGAATTAGTTGTCGTGATTTATTACAACTCACATTTAAAAAAAACCTAACATTCCTTTCCTAATTTTCAACAAAAGTCCTTTATCTTCTTTCATTTTCATTGTTTCCAGCTATTTCTATATTAATTTTAATATTATACATTAACAAAGTATATTCCTTATAAATCTCCTTCACTTACCTTTTTCCATCCTTCTGTGCATTTTGCCTTTATTTAAAAAAAAATATCTAATAGGATACTACACAGAAAAGGTCAGAAAGATAAAAAGAAGTGTTCAATGTATAACTAGCTCCTGTTATTACCATCAAGATAAAGACATGACAAATTCAGTATTTCTTCTGTGGTAGAGTATACTAAATTTTTAAATTTACATCTGGTAGCTTCCTTTATATCAAATAGTTAGATACTGTTTTCAATGAGGAAAGGAGACATTCTCCTCCCAACCCCTGCGGAATCTTATCTTTATATTTGGAGTTTGTACTGTGGTTAGTTTTTCTCATGGGTTTTCAGTCCATTCATTCACTCATTCACTAATAAACGTTGCTATTGTCATGTCATACATTATAAACATTCTTAGGCATGGAACATACCAAAATCCTTAACCATTGTTTCCACTGTGAAGTATGTGTTTTTAATGGGAAAAGACAGAAAATGTAATTTAAACTATGATGTGGTAGATTATTTCAGTGTATGCAAAGTAAGTAAGAACTGTAAAGGCAGAAGGGACCACTTGTATCTATCTGTGTGATAGATTTGGAAAGATTTGTGGATGAAGCAATCCTGAAGGATCGCTGTGGTTATTCCATTCAGCTAGTGGTGGAAGGATGGGGGGAATAGTCCAGATAATGTGAAAATAATTTGCAAATATGTAATATATTCTGGGTGTAAAAAGACTTTTCAGTATCCATGACTTCAGAAAAGGGAAGTATTAAAATCAGTGAATAAAATGGTAAATATATAGATGATAATGAATGAAAGGCACATGGATTTGCATTTCATCTCAACAGACTGCATATTTAGGCAGAAATAACCCCTGTTATGTCAACAGGTGAATGGTGAGCAAAATGTGTTATATACCAATAAAGGTTATTTAGCCTTAAAAAGGAAAGAAATTCTGGTACATGCTACAACCAACGTGAATGAACTTGGGAAGCCGTATATTAAGTGTCGTAAGCCGGACACAAAAGGATGATAATATTTCATTTCACTTACATTGCATACCTAGAATGGACACATACGTAGGGAGAGAACATGAGTTCACAGCTCCTGTGCAGATGATGTGAAGCCTTGGAATTTCCCTGGCTCCTGATACATCTTCTTCCAGTAAATCACAGTAGCAAATTCTGTGATTTTTATAGTATTTGAAGTATTTATTGGTATTACTGACATTTCATATTTCTCAGTGTGGATTCATTTTTCTAGTATTTGTTTTATTCACTATACAGCCTCACATTACATATTGCTAAGATTTTTGAAAATAAGAAAGTGCAATGGAAATTCCTAGAGGCTAGAGGGAGTAGGAAGGGGCAATGGCTGGTTAGTGGTGACCAAGTTAGTTTAGGATCATGGAACAGTTCCAGAAATGGATAGTGGTGATAGTTGCATAACACTACGCATATACTTAACTTCAATAACTTGGACCTGTTATACAGGTGATTTAAATGGTAAGTTTTATATTATATTTTATAATAATGAAAAATGTAAAAGTTTTTAAAAAGGGACTGAGTAAGAAGCAAATAATGGATTGTGGTAGAGGAATATGGGCAGCTTGGTGGTGGGTGTGGTGGGGTAACTTACATCTGGAGAGGTGTGAGCCTGTATTTCTGAATCATACACAGTGTTGTAAATGAACACTACTGCAATAAAAACAAAACAAAACAAACAAAGCAATCCAGGACATGTTGAGAGGCAATAGTAACCAGTTTGAGTCTGATGGAGACAACAAATAATATTGCAGTGTTCATTGCAGGGGCAGTTCTTTTTTTCTTTTTCCTTTATTATTTTTTATTATATATTTTTTTACAGCAGTGTTCATTTAAAAAAAAAAAGCTAGTTATTTATGCATACAGAACCAGGGAACAAGCCAGAGGTGCAGGGGTTGTGAGAGGCTTTACCAAAGACAGTGGGGTGCAGAACAGGCAGATGGAAGAAGTACACTGCTGAGGGGAGCAGCAGGTGGGTCTGGAGAGGTCTTCTGCACCATGTGGGTCACCCCTGGGGCGGGGATCGAACTCACACTGAAGTGGCCGCTGTGGCTCACTTTGTCCTAACCTGTTGCACCACTAGGGAGGGCCTAGCATTGTTAATTTTTATGCAGTGTTTGATTTCTCCTCTCAGGTGTAGTTCCTGTAGAATTCCCACCACCAAGTCACCTGTGCGCCATCACCATAGCCTCTTGTGTTCCTCCCATCCCTGTTTTAATCCCTTCCCACCCTGCTGTATGTCTCTGATTTATAGTTACCTGCTAGTAACTATAAACTGTTTTTTGGGGGGCAGTTCTAAGGAAAGACACTCAGTTTGAGGCATACTGCACCTGAAATAGCTGAGTAGAAGTGTTAAACATTTAAGATGACAGGACAGCTGTCATGAAACTGAAAGTTATAGAAGTAGGAATAAAGTCAGCATGTGGATAAAGACAATTCACCCCAGGATGAGATCTTGTAGAACTTTAGCATAATGAACAGCAAACAAGGGGGAAAGTTTGCCACAGTCATAATAAAGAAATTAAGCCTACTGAAGATATGTAATGAATATTTCAGCACTTTGAAAATGACCCTTTTTCTTTGTACACTTGCAAATACACTTAAATCTTAATCATATAAGATTACAACCAGATAAATTTGGCTACCTAGAAAATAACAGGTCATGACATAGTTCTGAAGGCTGATAAAAGATATAGCATCTGAGTCCAATAGATTAGCTTTTACCTATTAGAAGCATATTTTGTTCTATGAAGATTCAATGTGTCATCTTACCCACGATAGCAAACTACTTGCTATAAAATTTCATGGAGATATAATAAATCGTTATTCTATACTGAGTTTAGACCATGAAGATTAAAAATAGCTCATGAATAAGGGAAATGGAAACTATATGTGGGATTATGTAATTACGGTAATAATTCCTTGAAGATATTGTTGTCTGTTATGTAAAAATGTGTAATTATGATAATTTCAAGGGCCACATTATTTACTCAGTAGTTTAACAGGTCTCTCACAAAACAGTAGCTTTCAAAAATCAGGGGAGGTATAACAATACTTTAAAAAAAATGGTGAATTTTACATCTCAAATCATAAAGTGCATTTTTTATAAGCACTTCAGAATCAAAGGATATATTTACCTTGTTTTTACTTGAAAACAAAGAAGTATTGCTGTAGTATAGATCATTATTACTAAAGCTCAGATATGACATACATGAAAACTGATGTTGATGTTCAGAATAAATTTATGGTATTTGCATGCATTTTACTGTTCTCATTGTTCTTCCCTTTGGTTCAGAAGTTCATCATGGAACTATATGTATGCTACAGCCAGAAATCTAAAATTTCAGACTGGAACAAACCATCATCCACCCATTCATTGAATGCGTAATTATACAGATCCAAAAATTTGTTATTCATGGGACTAAATTTGGGGACCACTAAGATAAATGGACGATATTTATCTTAGCATTATTTGCTAGTCCACGGAAGTATGCAGATATATAAGTGTGTGAAATTAACTATAGGGGTCACTATATTACCGTATTCTGGCATGAGCCATTCATATTGTAAAATGTGGAAGCCCTGAGTGTTATCACTGTTGTCATAGAAATACATTGCAGGTACAGAAGGAACACAGTTTTATATGAATGAATGAAACAGTGGTCATTTGGGCCAAGTGCTAATGATTTTATTTGGAACAGCCAGAGTGATGGGTGAGAATGTGTGTACATGCATGTAGGTGCATATGTGTGTAAGTGCATGTACATGAAGGCTGTGTCATTTTGGCAAGAGGGACCAGTGTGAGCAAAGACTGGGAAGTCTGAATATTCTTGGCATAAAAGTTATTGTTTCTATCCAGATAGCTTCAAAGGATAAAGACAAAAGACATGCCTGATCACCAGAAGCATTTCTTGCCATATTTTAAAACTTCAAATGTGATTGTATTAGTACTTACGGTTAGAAAAAGTGCCTGAATGATAATGTGACTTAATGTTTTATTGTGAAGGTTTAGTCAAGCAACAATGACCAGAAACAACAGAATTAATTTATTCATAATGGATTTATACCCAGCATGTATTGCCATGTTCTGTGCCAGACTTTCTACTTAAAATTTACTTGGATTACTCAAGTTTGTGTTTGCAACAACCATGCGATATAGGTAATATAACATGGCCTTAGATTGATTTTGGTGCTTTGGTGGTAGGTGTAGCATAGTGACATGCACCTGGAGGGTGTGATCCTACCTACAATGCTAGCTCAATGAAAAAGAACCAAATGCCTAAAGTATCATACGATGAATATTTATCAATGGAAAACTAAAGAGCCAGTGAACAAGCTGTGAAAAATACGAAAGTATTTCATTCCTTTCCAGTTTGCATCTTTTTTTTTTAAAGATTTATTTATTCGTACAGAACTGGGGTACAGGTCAGAGATGCGGAGGGTAAGAGGATTCACCAGAGACAGAGTGGGGTACAGAACAGGCAGATAGACGAAGTACACTGCTGAGGGGAGCAGTGGGCGAGTCAGGAGAGGTCTGCCTCACCACGTGGATCACCTCCGGGGCAGGCGGGAGTTGAACTCATGTGGAAGTGGTTTAAGCCTCTTTGTGCTGTGCTTTAACCCGCTGCGCCACCAGGGAGTGCCCCATCTTTTTTTTTTTTTTTAAAGATTTATTTATGCATACAGAACTGGAGTACAGGCCAGAGGTGCAGGGGCTGTGAGAGATTCACCAGAGAGAGAGGGGCGGGCGGGGGAGTAGAGCAGGCCTACTGACTAAGTTCACTGGCTGAGGGGAGCAGCAGGCCAGTCAGGAGAGGTCTGCCACTCATGTGGATCACCTCCGGGGCAGAGATAGAACTCATGCTAAAGTGGCTTTCTCTTCTTAGTGCTGTGCTTTAATCTGCTGTGCCACCAGGGAGGCCCCCTATTTCCTATTTTAACTCTTCTTTTACCCCCCTACAGTATGACTCAACTCTAAAGTCAACTTGAAAGTTGTATCTTTTTCTGACAAGTTGTTTGGCTTCTTTATATTTCTCAGAGAAGTGAAACCAGATGATATTTCTTTATTTCCTTCTGACTTATTTTGCTTAGCATGATACCTTCCAGCCTCACCCATGTTGCCACAAATGACATGAGTTGATCTTTTTCATTGCTGAATAGTATTCCACACATTATCCTTCTTATCTGAAACAAGAAGCAAGGATGGAGGGAAGTGTAGATCTTTATATAAATTTCTACAGCACATTCTTAGCCTCAATTTTCACAAAAAAGACTTTCAAAACATTTGCTAGTACATGAAAGTGCTTCTTTTTCACTCAAAGGATGCTCTGCTTTCCCCCAATTGTTATTATTCAGAGCAAATACTTTCTACCCTGAATGTCCTGCCTAATTTGTAGAAGAGTTAATATGTATTGTCGAAGGGACCAGTAGGCTTTTGCTCCCTAAGAAAGGACATTAGAATCTTGTTAGGCTTTTCTGATCAATATGGCTCACTTTTTAAAAGGAAGGTGTTAATTTCTTTGAATCATTGATTGCCTTTGTACTTTCTCAGAAAATGTATAATAGTGCTGCAATTAGGAAAGACAAAGCATTGAAAAGATCACTGCTCTTGTTTTCAGTTGTTAGATTGTAGTTTTAGAAATTTCACCTGAATATTTTAAAACCTGCATTGACATTCTTACATGCAAGAAGTAGATCTAGTATTTTATTGCCTACATCTATTGGTAATTGTTTTGCTCAGTTCTGATAGGGGGAGTCCAAAAAGGAGGCAGAAGATTGTGTGTGAATATCCAAAGTATAGGCTACCTGTTCATAATAAGCTCTCTTTTGAAGTCATAACTTTATAAGCGCTCCCAAAGCAAAAATTTTATAGGGGAGGCTCTGGAATGGAATTTATGTCTTTGCTAAACTTTAAAGCTTTGATTACCATTTTATCACAGTGTGTTCATAATAGGATGTTGCTGAACCACCATTAACATGACCCTCTGAAAATGTTGATTTTACAATGTCACAGTCATATGTATCATTTTGATTTGAGCCCTCTGATGAAGCCACTGTTAGTAGTAGTTTCCAAGTGAAGGTTAGTTGTAAATAATGGTATAATCATCAGCCTTTGACTTCTACCACAATATTTTGGTTGTTCATAATTTCCCACCCAGAAAGGATGACTGTGTAATCACTTGTTCTGCTTCATATATTGTGCAGAAAATCCCAAAATAGCATTTTTCTTGTTTTTAAAGATAAGAGAACATTTAAAATGGAGCTATAGTAGTTTATGCTGAGTTTAGCCTAGTCAAATATATAATAAATTAGCGACAGGAATATGGCTCAAGTGTACTCTGATGAAAAAGTCATTTTGGGGCAAACCAACCACATTGCAATTGTTACTTATCACTCAGCTGAAACCAAATCATTGTCTGGCTTTGGGCAAGTATACATCCTAAACTGAAAATTCTACAAGCCATCCTGCTGGAGGGATTTGGAGTATTTCAAAGTTAAATCACATACCCAAAGAACATGAAATTTTGGTCAGTTTGGTTTTACCGACATCTGGAATCTTGTTCTGTCATATATAAAAATGGCAGCAGGTGTAATGAGACAGTACATAGCTATAAACAAAGTTTGATGATTTTCTACCTAGTGTTCTCATCACAGTGTTTCTGTGGAGCTACAGAAATAAGTGTCTGCTTGACTTCTCAAAATTTTAACACACTTGATCTGGGATTCATTATATCCAAGGAATGCATGTAACAATATAATAATATTTTCCTTTATATATTCCTTTCCTTTA
>NW_004567128.1:14111246-14112939 GCF_000260355.1 Condylura cristata
ATGTGGTCACCTCCGGGGCAGACGGGAATCGAACTCATGCGGAAGTGGTTTCAGCTTCCCAGTGCAGTGCTTTAACCCGCTGCGCCACCAGGGAGGGCCCTCCTTTATATATTATGTCCCTTATATATGTGTGCATACTATTTTAGAAGCATATGTATGCATGTTATATATGTGTGAACACACATATTAAGTTTGGTTATAGTCATTTGTTTATATGTACGTGTATATATTCTTTTGAGATCTATTAATTCGTGTCTCTGTGCCTCACAGTCCTAAGTCGTGTATAGATAAGGAAGAAAATCACTATAATGTAATCACTGCTCTTGTACTTTTTAATACCAGTTCTTAGTTTGCATGTGCTAGTTTACATGGAACTTAAAGGATGTTGGGAAGTATTTAAGGAGGTGGAAACATTGTTTGGGAATGATGTGCAAACACTGTTGGAAAAACTTGTACTTACTTATGCATATACTAGTGAGGCAGAGATCCAAATTCAGCTGCACAATATTCTCAAGGAAAAAATCTGTAAAGATCAGGAGATGCACAGACTCCTTAACAAATAGGGCTTTCACCAGCAGGATCAGATAATAAAAGAGACAACCCATTCCATCTTGCTTGACCAAATTAGAAATCCATTTAGCATGCAATTATAATGCATAGGCGAGCAAGATGCTCTAATAAATCCCTAAACATATTCATGACCAGCATCAAAGCTTGGAGCTGCCCAAGCTATATATAGAACCATATACCTGGAGAGTCCAAATTTCACTGCTTGGCATATTTTATTCAGTGCTCCATATTTACGCAGTGAGCATGTGATGTTGCATTGCCACCAAGTTGCCGAAGGGACTTGGGAAGATTATTTCAATGCTTCTGTTCCAACAGTAACCTGTGAGAAGTGAGACTTGGACTTAATGATTTCTAATGTCTAAATGGGTAACAATTTGATTAGTTTAGTACTAGTAAAATAGTAATGCAAATGAGAACCTTGACCTGGGGTGGGTATAGAGATTACAGGCAGTGATTCAAAAATCTTTACAGAAAACAGCTACAAATCATTTTCTTGTAGTAATTGACAAAAAAAAAAAAAAAAAAGTGAAAGCCAGGAAAATGAGCAGGACAAAGCCTTCCAAGGTAGTGCTTTCAGAAAGGAGAGAACCCAGACGGAGTCATATTGTCAGAAAACAGGTAGCCAAGCAACTGCTTGAAAAGTCATCAAAAGGAGCCTTCTTCAAAGGGACGGGTGCATCACTGCACTAATCCAGGATTTAGCTTTTGACAGGCTTGCATCTGAGTGCTCGCTTCTGTTGGAGCTATTATGTGCTGACTTCAGCATGGGAGCGCTGAAATTAGGGCATGACTGAACATTTCATTACCAACTCTGCTTCCCCAAGCCTTGGGAAAAGTAGTTCTTTAAAAACCTATATATGCCAATCCAATAAAAGGGACTATGCAATAGATAATCAAGTTGTCTTATTAGATTATTCATTTATAGGACAAAATCTAGGACAAAACAGTCCTCGGATGAATAGGGCAATGATTTTTATCAATGAAATAAAACCAACTTAACTGTTAAAATAATTTAGTAACCGGCCCTCCCTGGTGGCACAGCGGGTTAAAGCACAGCACTGAGAAGCTAAAGCCACTTCCGCATGAGTTTGATCCCCGCCTGCCCCGGAGGTGACCACATGGC
>NW_004567128.1:14115065-14133301 GCF_000260355.1 Condylura cristata
TAGTACTTTGCCCCAGTTTTATCCCAGTTTGTGAAGAATCTGAAATGTGGATTCTTAAGTGAAAGTGCTATATTATTAAGTAATCGACCAGTGAAATCTCCAACTTATTGAATATTTGGTAACTAATTTGGTACTTTAAGATAAAAAGTTTAGGTGAGCCCCAAAGAATACATCAGTCACTGTACTGGATGTGGCCGGGTGCTCGCCAGCTTACCCTTCCATGCCAGTGCAGAGGCAATATAAGAAGCTTGCCCAAGTTTCTAGTCTTCCCAGAAGGGCATAAAATACATAGTAGTTAGCAATCTTTCTACTCTGTTCATATCCCTAATTGCTCAGAAGTTGATTTGCTGTAAGAATATGCACAGGGACCCTCCCTGGTGGCACAGTGAGTTAATGCACAGCTCTGCGAAGCTAACCGCGGCAGCTTCAGCACAATTTTGATTCCCAGCCAGCAAGGTGACCCACATGGCTCAGCAGACCTCTCCTGACCCGCCCGCTGCTCCCCTCAGCAGTGTACTTCGCCAGTCTACCTGTTCTGCTCCCCACTCTGTCTCTGGTGAATCCTCTCACTCTCCCTGCACTCTGGCCTGTGCTCCAGTTCTGTATGCATAAATAAATAAATAAATAAATACATCTTTTAAAAAAAGAATGTACACAGAGCCATGTTAAAAATTCAAAGCTCAGCAACATATTTTTTAGTTTTTTGCCTTAGCTTTTATGCCCCCACACTGTGGCCATCCCTGAGTTCACTCTGATTAATTTCTCAAGTTAGGGCTGTCCCTTTCCACAGTTCTCATACCAGATTATGAAGAGCACCAGAAAGAAAAAGTTTTGCTTCCAAAGCCCTGTTATAAACCCATATAACAATGTTAAATCCTTTAATCAGACAATCTCAAGGTAGAATTAGGCTCATATTTCTGATACTGTCAAATACCATGAAGCATCTCAACAAAGCCTAGACACATCTACCAGGCATTTCCTTGCTTGCTTTCTGTTTTGTTGTTTTCTTTTTCCTTCCTCCTTTCCTGACCTTTCTCTTTTCTTCCTACCCAATTTGCACTTGTTCTGTTTTCAGGGCTCTTACGTTGTTATCCTTGATCACTAATCTGATCATAAACTCGGTTGTTTTGGCACCAGATGTTACTTCTCAACACAAGGGATTGAATTTATAAAGCCATATTGTCAAGATACAAGTGTCTTGGGTTTAGCGATGTAAATGGTGGGGAATTGTGACACTGTGCCATGTAAGGGATACTTAAATAAGCTCAGGAGAGCAAGAATATCTAGGGGCGATATGATATGATAGCTCCTCTGGAATATTCAGGAGATCAACAGTGAAAATGATGTAGTTTTTAGCTAGTTGAAAGCTTGTTCTGACTTAGAAAGTATGGAAGCTATGGGAGATAAACCTTAATAAATGTTAATACTGGATCCATAAAGATCAAGGAGGACACAATGGATAGCTCAAATAGCAGCGATGAGATTGGTGTAACGTTCCTGAATTGCCAGATAAAACTAGTTGACCTCTAAATGAGTGCTCTGTTTCAAGAAGTCTAGAGGAAATCTAATATAAGCTAATGCCATCAGTTGAGATGATTTCTGCATTAAAAAAGGCACCACTTTATCTAAACTAACTATAATATCAGAACAAATTACATCTTAAATACTCGTTAATAGAGACATGGAATCCATTGCTTTATAAAAATATGAGTAAATGAATATATATCATATTCTCTCCATAGGGAGCTTATATTTTCATGGGTCAATACATAGCAAACAATTGATAAATCTAGAGAAAATTTTAGGAAACATTGCAATTTCCCATAGCTATTTTCCTTTGGTATATATATGCAAACACACATATATATGCATATGCATGTACATGTATGTGTATATATATATATATATATATTGAACAAAATGGAAATGCAGAAAGAACAACAATAACAACAACAAAGAAAAAGAAAAAAAAACCTGAGAAAAGAGTAATTAATCATGACTATGCTAAGAAAGAAAGACTTTTATATTTTTATTCTATATGTCTTTTTTTATCTGGCTGTATTTTCGAAAATAAAAAAATAAATTATTTTTTTCTTTATGGATTTTCCCTTTTTTATTTTTTCCTTTTTTTATTTTTTCCTTTTATTTTTTTTTATTTTTTCCTTTTTTAATTTTTTACCCATCATTCTTCATTTTGTGCATTTTTTCATCTCAGTTGTAATCCCCATGGGATATATTTTTAAACATTGTAAACAGACCACTTACATCATGTAATCATAATTTTTGGAAGTTGGGTAATTGTTTTTTTTTTTTAAGATTTATTTATTTATGCATGCAGAACTGGGGTACAGGCCAGAGGTGGCGAGAGGCTTCACCAGAGACAGAGCGGAGAGCAGAACAGGCAGATCACAAAGTACACTGCTGAGGGGAGCAGCGGGCGGGTCAGGAGAGGTCTGCCCCACCATGTGGTCACCTCCGGGGCAGGCGGGGATTGAACTCATGCGGAAGTGGCTTAAGCTTTTCAGTGCTGTGCGTTAACCTGCTGTGCCACCAGGGAGGGCCAGTAATTGCTTTAATTGTGATAATATTGCCTTACAACACTGTATGTGATTCAGAGTTATAGGCTCACACTGCATTATGTTACCACACCACAGCCTCCACAGAAAGCACCCATAGTCCTCCACCACAGTCTTCTGTGCCCCATCCCCGGTCATCCCCTCTCCCTACTCCTTCTTTAGTAACCTAAATTCTGTAGTCCAGTTTCTAGGGTTTTGGTTTAGTTGGGTCTGTCTCTTTGTTCTGTTTCTTTATATTTCACATATGGGTGAAGTCATAAGTTATTTGTCTTTCCCTTTCTGACTTATTTTGTTGCACACAACCTCCTCCAGCTCCATCCAGGTTGTCCCAAATGGTAAGAATTGGTCTTTTTGTTGTTGTTGTTCTTTTCCCAGTAGCTTAGTAGTATTCCATTGGATAGCACATGATCTTTTTTTTTTTTTTAAGATTTATTTATTTGTGCATACGAACTGGGGTACAGACCAGAGGTGCAGGGGCAGTGAGAGGATTCACCAAAGACAGAGCAGAGGAGCAGAACAGGCTGACTGATGAAGTACACTGCTGAGGGGAGCAGCGGGCGGGTCAGGAGAGGTCTGCCGCGCCATGTGGTCACCTCCAGGGTGGGAATCGAACTCATGCTGAAGTGGCTTTAGCTTCTCAGTGCTGTGCTTTAGCCTGCTGCGCCACCAGGTTGTGTCGCACATGATCTTATTTTTACCTTCGGAAATTTCCCTCCTTTGCTTGGATCTTCCAGACAGCTTTGAAAACCATACACATTATATCAGCTTCTCAGTACTCTGCACCTGGTATAGTTTGTCCAAAATATACTGAATTCACTATTTTGACCAATGTAATGAAAAGGTTGTGACAATTGTATAGGAACATCAAACACTGATGATTACTCAAGAAAAAACTTGCTTAATTTGCATGGTAAATGGCCAGCCCTCTCTGCTGTTAGTTACTCTACAGGTTTGGCTTGGGAGGTATTGCAAAATTACTATAATGTAAATTTGTACTATAATGTAATGTTACCATTGAAATCATTTTTGTTTACATTTACATTAAGAAAATACTTGTCTGTTGTGGAAAATTTTTATTTTCTTCAGATGTAAAATATGTACCAACTAGCACACAGTGCTTTGCAAATAAAACCTAATAAATCTCCAAACCATTGTATTTAATGTAAGACAGGCTTATAGAATGAAATAACATAGACTGCAATAAAATGTCGGAATGTGGCCCTGGAAATTTTAGTTGCTACTTGTATTCTCTGCAGGCTTCCACATGTCATGCTTCAGTGTTCACCAGTTGTCAGGGAAAAATGTTTGTACCCTGGAGAAAATGAGATCAGTCCTACCTGTAAGCAAATTGATACTGATGCCTTTTGTCTTAGAAATGCACCTGCATTTTATTAATGTTCCTTTTTGGCTACTTTTTTGAGGTTGTTCTGCATGGGGCGAGTGTAATAAAAAGATAGAAATAAAAGTCTATTATTAGATTTAGGCTAGGTAGACATATCTTGCATTACTTGAAAATATATTTAAATTTAAATTTCACATTTCTTCCTCTAGTTTTGTCATCATCATTCTTAGTTTTTATGTATGGAAGTAGAGAAATATGAACACACACATATATATGTGATGTATACACGCGCGCGCACACACACACACACACACACACACCAGGG
Organism: Condylura cristata; assembly: GCF_000260355.1. Lineage (NCBI taxonomy): Eukaryota > Metazoa > Chordata > Mammalia > Eulipotyphla > Talpidae > Condylura > Condylura cristata. The sequence goes on from NW_004567128.1 coordinate 14,119,309, forward strand.
TCTCTCAACTCTCCTGCATTCCCTGTCTTTCTGTAAGACAATATGGAAGTGCTTTGCTAAAAAATGAGGGATAATACACAGGGTCCAATTTAGTATGTCTTCATTTGCTGAAATAGTTTTCTTATTCATTTCATCCAAGGGAGGTGGAAGCCTTTGTATTGCTAAGTTTTGAAGTGTGGTCTCAACAAGACTGGTCGCTAGGAAGCACAGCTATAATGAAGTGGCCTGCAGGTGCTACCAATTCGATTGCATTCCAGAGCATGTATCTCAAGCTTGTTATTTTTCTGGTTTTTACTTTTCTGCCTCTACCTAGCTCTTTTGCAGTATAATAATCATCAAACTCGACAGTCTTAGGGCAAGTTTGAAAGCATAAAAAATTGGGGAATCTGCTAAATGGATGTTTTTAATTCCATCAGTGTTCTTTGCCTGTCACCCATTACTCTAGATTATTCAAACTCCCCCCCCCCCCCCCCCCCCGCTCAGTTATACTCACAGGAAGAAACTGATTCAAATAGGAAAATAAACCCTTAAATGCTTTTTTTAAAAATAAAACTCAAACTAAGAGGAAAAACTTTTGCTTAACAAGAATTCGACCTTGTAAAAATTTGATGACTTTTGAAAATTGTATATTAATATAATCTGATTCCATCTCTTAAATGAGAAAAAGAAGACATTCTGTTTTCCTTAAAGCCGAGATTGCCAAAAATGTTCATCATACATTTGCCTTTAAGATAAATCTGTTGAATTCAGTAGATACCTTCACTAAGTCTAAATGTCCTGCAGCATCTGGAAGTGACTTACATTCTCTCAGTCAGTAACCAGGATGTGGACGAGCAGAGCCCTCCACTCTGTCTGGTACAAAGACTGTACTTAGGGTTTCAATAAAATGAAAAGAACAAGGTGGAAAATTAGAATATGTTGAAGGTTGAAAGATTTGATCTTCTGGCTTTTATATAACTCAGGAAGGAAATAACCCAATTCTTTATTTCTAGTGGAAAAGTAAGTCAAAACCATATAGAGGCTGAGGACTTTCTCTACATGGACTTTCAAACGATTTATATAAAGATGTTGGGGAAATTCACAGAGACCTGGATAATGTTGGGAAAGCTTGTGTTTTGAACAGAGGACAGAACTGCCTGATACAATGATGCCATCTATTGGCTTCCAAGGAATGGCACTGACCACAGCTTGTTTGGCATGTCTGAAAAGGAGAGTTGAGCAGTTTGAAGCAAGTGAATAGAAGCTCGTGCGAGCTTCATAAGAAGCTAGTTCTTATGTACTTTAATTTTGAATTAGGAACTGAATCTGATGCCTGCGCTGTGCACTGTAAACATAGTATATATGTTTATATCCACACATACCATCAGCAACCTTTTAGGCTACAAAGTGAGGGTTTCTTATGATCATTTTTTTTAAAGATTTATTTATTTATGCGTACAGAACTGGGGTACAGGCCAGAGGTGCAAGGGCAGTGAGAGGCTTCACAAGAGACAGATTGGGAAGCAGAACAGGCCCACTGATGAAGTACACTGCTGAGGGGAGCAGTGGGCAGGTCAGGAGAGGTCTGCTGCACCATGTGGGTCACCTGTGGGGCGGGTATCGAACTTATCCTGAAGTGGCTTTAGCTTCCTAGTGCTGTGCTTTAATCCACTGTGCCACCAAGGAGGGCCTGATCATGTTTTTAACAGGAGCTAGGTTTTGTTTACCTGTGGACCTACAGGTGTCAGGGAGGAGGGTGAGAGAACAGAACAGGCAGCATCCTCTTCTTTCCCTGTGGTGCTCTTGTTTTAGCATACCACCCTGTTCTAATCCCAATAGTTATTTTGATTTATTGGCAGACTTACAATAGGAAAATTATACAGGGCAGGTATTTCTCTCAGTTGGGTTGAATCAATAACCTGGAGTGTGAAAGAGAAATTTTGGCTGCTTTGAGGAAAGAATAGAACATTTGATTATGGCTGTATTACGTTGCTTTCCATCAAATTTCTAAAAAGAGATGCCCTATAAAATCAGTGTAAAAATAGGTGATCATTTGGAAGGAGTCTAGATTGCAAAATACATACATAACATTTACATGTAATTTAGAAAATCCACAGGTAGTTCACATATTGCGTCAAATAATATTGCCAACATTGGGGTCATAAAAATACAAATAACCTAAAAACAATAAAAATGTCAGAATTGTCTACCTAAAGTGAAGTTAGGAATTAATGGATTTACTGTTTTCTAATATATATTCTTAAAGATGTACTTATTTTTACATAGTAGAACTGGGGTGTAGGCCAGAGGTACATGGAGTTGAGAGGGTTCATCAGAGATGGAGTGTGGGGGCAGAACGGGTAGATTTCTACTGAAATCTACGGCTGAATCCCCTCGGCAATGGACAAGACAGGAGAGGTCTGCCATGCCATGTGGGTCAGTTCCCTGGTTGGGAACAAACTTAGGTCATAGCAGTGGAAGTGTTTAACCCCTGCTCTACCGCGGAGACCCTCTGATACTTTTTGTTCTTGAATATTGATAATGTGCAAAAGAATAAGGATTTTGACATGTAGTAAATTTTTCCTGTATTTCCTCAAAGATGGAGAAAATTATGTAACATGGAATAATTCATTCAAAGAATTTTTACATTATATTTAATCTTATGTTTCTGTGTATGTGTGTTAGATTTTTAATAATCATAGCAGAGAGAAAAATCTGTGATAAAAGTAGCATTTTTACTTAAATAATGCCCATTTTCAACACTTGCTTTAGTTCGTAGGTGTTCGTGGTGGCATTCAACTGACTTCTTCTGATTAGCAATTTGACTAATTGCCAAATTGGTATTATTGCTATGACACATAAGTGTTTACTTGAGAATAGTGAAAGACTAGCTATGTCTTTTTTTATTTCAAATATTTACACTAATAGGACTAGTCAAGCAAACACATTAATTTTAATACTGCGGTTCTCTTGAGAGAAAAGTCAAATTATATAATAAGAACCTATTTTACTGATTTGACTACCTGAGTCAAAATGTAAACTAGCACAAATAATTTCCCAAATGCATGTACTGTTAATTCCCAGCTTATCTCTATCTGCCATGCAGATAACTACCTTTTAACTTAATAGATTTCTTTAAATCATTGTTATTTTTTTATTAAAATCTATTTTAAGGGGGGCATTTATGAAACTGCCCTATATGAAAAGCTAGAATTTCCATAAACAGTAGGGTATATTTTAGAAATTGAGAAAGATCCTAATATTAGTTAGTAGTAGTTGTTAAAACAAATAAACTGCTATCATATCTACTTGATTATTCAAAAATAAAATAGCGTTCTTAGGAGAAAAACTGAACCGTATTTATCACCCAACAACAATGGCATGTTTGGTTGAATTTATGTTCAGTGAAAGTTTTTTATCAATGTGACATTTCCATTTTTAGCTTTAATGTTAATTTGTAGAACCAGTTTGAATGTATAAATTCTCAGAAAGGGTAAACATCTAACTCGTGTTTCTGATGGTTTTAGGCATGCAAATCAATCCTTAACATATTGGAAAGGACTTTGGTTCAACAAGCCTTTGTGTCAAGCTTTTGTAGTAAAAAGTCACTTGAAGAGCTCTTTGGAAAGTAGTTAGTTGCTCCATGTTGCTTAGAAAATACACACACACACACACACACACACAAGCAATACATCAAATTGTTTCACCATCTTTTTTTTTTTTTTTCCATTTTGGGCTGTTTGGAAGTTTTGTTGTTACTGCAAAAATCCTTTCCTGTTGTACAAAATATTTTCTTTTTAAAATTAATTCATGTGTATATCTACCTATTGATTAATTGATACATACAGAACTGGGGTGCAGGCCACAGGTGCAGGGGCGGTGAGAGGCTTCACCAGAGACAGAGTGGGGAGCAGAACAGGCAGAATGATGCAGTACATTGCTGAGGGGAGCAGCCGGCGGGTCGGGAGTGGTTTGTGGCTCCATGTGGGTCACCTCTTGGGTGGGGGATGAAACTCACACTGAAGCAGCGGTGGCCAGCTTGCAGAGCTGTGTTCTAACCCCTTGCACCACCAGGGAGGGCCATGTACAGAGTATTTTCAGTAAAATCTTCAGATAATTCCAGAACAAGGTCAATTAGGCAACTTTGGTATGAATATTTATTGGCAGATTGAATATATGCATGGGGTTCTTAGGGTTATGGCAGGGTAATGTACTATCATTACCTTGAGAGGGAGATTGATATTGTATTTCAGGCACTGAGATAAAGGTGTTCTTTTAGTTTTCGCCTCATTGTATCTTACTTTGTGGGTAGTATTTCTGCTCCCCTTTTTGTTAAAATACAAGCTGAGGATCAGACAAATGGAGTGATTTGACTAAAGCCTCAACTAAACTTGTTGCCTTAATGAGCAATGACAAAATGTTACATGCTACAGCTTCCCCCCAGCCACCAGAATTAGGCCCTGAAATGATTGAGGAGAGGCTCTCACACCACCCAGACCCTACAGGACCCCAGTAGCTGTGCAGATCTTCAAATAAATGGCCAGAGCAGTGGGAGAGAAAAACCCACCCATAGCAACATCCCTAACTACAGCAGAGCAAACCCAGAGCGAATCCCTTGAAAAAAGGAAAGTACAAATGGCCAAAGCAAGCCCTCAGGATATCAGTACAAAACACTGAGTAACAAAACCCCAGAACCAAACCACAGACTTGAAAGAGCTTCTTTACCTGTGAGACATAGAACTGGAGATGACCATGATTAACAAAACTAAAGAACAGGAACAATACAAAGGCAACTCAGAAAAGGAAATGAATACTTTGAGAAACAGAATCACCCAACAGAAGAGCAAAATTGAAACTTTAAACAGGAAAATAAAAGAATTGTAGGAGGAAGCAAAAATTTCAAGAGAAAGCTGTGGAGCTAGAATGAATCAAATGGAAAAACAAATCAGCCTCATGCCCCAAAGGCCTAGTTTCTCACTCCAGTCTTGGCCTGTGGATCTTTCCCTGGAAAAAGACGTTTGGCTAGCTTCGCCCAGTAGGGGCCATTCCCAAGCTTCCCCCAATCTTTTCTGCCTAGTATTCTCTGAAATCCTAGCAGCAGAGAATCTGTTCAAGGTTGTGCAAGCATGATCACAGGAACCTGAGAAAGAAGTAATTGTTGTCTTTCTCTAATTCTTGCTTGTTACCCTTTACCCGACCCTCACAACCTGAAAAAAAAAAAAAAAACCCTACACTTTAGTCTGTGGAACTAAGCATTTGTTTTTGACCAAAAGCACACATGAGCACTTCAGGGACACTGACTAGTCATTCGTTGTTTTGAAACTGGATAAATAAATCACTAAAATGTTTGGCATCTTAAAGACAGCAATCATTCAAGCTCTGCTTCCATTATAGATTGAACTTATATCACCAACTCCTACATATCATAGTACCTGGCACACAGTCGGCGTGACAAATAAATATGTTTTGAACCAACAGAATCCTGTGGTCCTCCCTGATGTCACAGGAATTAAAGTATAACACTATGAAACTATCCACAGCCACTGCAGTGCTAGTGTGACACCCAGCCAGGGAGGTGACCCACATGGCACAGCAGACCTCTCTTGACCCTCCCACTGCTCCCTCAGCAGTGAATTTCAGTCAGTCTTACTGTCCTGTTCCCCACTCTGTCTCTGGTGAATCCTCTCACCCCTCACACCTCTGGTCTGTACCCCAGCTCTTGTATGCATAAATAAATAAATATTAAAAAATAGAATTCTGACAATATTTACCCATATAAGTCTTGGGTAGAAAGCAGGTAGAGCATTATTACTGTGAACCTTCATATTTTGGGCAGAAAGAAATTATATATTGTTTACAATTTTCTTAAAGAATAATGGTTTCCTTCCAAAAGAATTGGTTTTAGATTGTGAGCTTTTAGTTGTAATTTGAATTCATGGCAGTGCTACATTTGCCATTTCTTTTACTATCTTCTGAGAAGGTTGTCTGGAGATAAGCTAAACGGGATGTTTGGTGTTTCTGAGAGCAGTTTTTTTGTTTGTTTTTATGGCAATACAAATAAAATGCCAAAATCCTAGACACATCTGATAAGTTTGTTTTTTTATTTGGCAAGTAAATGCCTTATGTACTTTGTTCCTATCACTTTGAAATGGGATTGATTGATCGAGAAACACCAAAGTTTTGTTCTTTTATATTTCAAGAGGTGATTACATACTTGGAAGTTTTCATCCCTATGGATAATCACCATAAACATTTTTAGAATTTACTTGAAAAATATTTGTCTATGTGAAACTAGAATGCCAGACGATGTAGAATGCCAGTTGATGTTTATTAATACATGCTGTTTAGTAACCTACTGTACAAAAAAAAAAAAAAGAAAAGAAAAAAAGCCCTGTGGTTACTTTATCTAATTATGCATTGGTAATTGAGGACTTCTTTAAAGTTGAAAGGAAAACAGAAACAATTTAATGAAATAAGTTCAGAGATGGCCGTTGTTTTTACATTCCAACTGCTCAATTAAGTCTTCTGCCAAAATTCAAATATTGGTGCAGCCAAAGTAGTTGTAAAATTAGTCCATGAATATTAATGCGAACATATTAAACATATTTCATTACTGATCTGCTGACTCATGAAACTAATTTTCATCCCATTTCTTTCCCCAAACAAAGGCAATCCCTGCAGGAAAATACCTGTAATGTAAAGAGTTGCCAGTTTAAAAAAAAAAACAAACAAAACATTGTTTAGATGGAAATGAGAGTATTCATACACCATGCGTACTATTTTGCTTGCACAATGACTCTTGAGCAAGTTGTTTCTTATAATTTGTTCAGCTGCTAGTATTCCTTTCTTGGAAATAGATTTTCTTGGAGAAAGTAAATTATTTGAACAAGAAAAACATGCGAGTAATGTATGCATCGAATGTATGTAGTGTAACAGACTCTATAGCATGCATGTAGTAATTGAGGCATAAGGAATTTCAAGGTGTTACAGTGAAAGTGATTAATCAAATGGGCCTTTATATAAGTTGACTGGCTAAGATATTTTACTGTTTGACTTCAGAGCATGCACTAAGGACATCTCAGAATTGTTTGAGATTATTCAAAAATCATTTAAACAGCATTGGCTCAATTAAAAAGAAATACAATATATTGCCCAAAGAAAATAAGTCAAAAAGTGAAACAGTATTGATTCTTCCCAGAACAGAGTAAAAAGGGAAGGACAGATGTATCGGTGGTTTATAATACTTCATGTGATTCAGAGGCCGAAACTTATACTTTTTAAACTGTCCATCCCCACACCACACCACACCCACCACCAAAGGGCCCTCAGCCCTCCACTGTGACTCACTGTGGCCCCAACTCTCCTTCCCCCTTCCCTTACCCTCAATTCCACAGTCATTTTCTAGGGTTTGTTAGTGGTTTGTTTTTGCTTGATCATTTGTTGTGTTTCTCTCTACTTGTGAATTAAATCATCCTGTCTGTAATCAGTAAGCACTGAAAACATTAAGATATATCAAATGTACACAAACCAAAGACACTGTTGAAAAATAAGCTTGAGTCATAACCTTCAAAGTCTGCAAGCCATAAATAATATTCGTTTGTGTTTGGGCAATACCATAGCATGGCTGACTGTTAATAATGATTATTAATGATGATGGTGGAAAGTTTACAATTTGGTAAGAAGTATGTAAAACACTTAATGGATGTTAGTCTATTGAATGATTGTAATGACCTTGTTAGATGGTAAAGTTATAATTCATATTTTCAGAAAAGGTAACTGAAGCAAGTTGTATAGGGTAGTCAATGGCAAAGCTGGGATTTAAACCCAAGTCCATATGACTTAGCCTTCAGTTTGTAAACTTCATGTTATGTGCCTCCTTTAGTGTATAATACTCAATTTAGTTCATCAGTGGAACTAGCAATAAAAAGGCATTAAGCCATAAGTGCATCAAAACCAAGAGGACATCTGTAAAGTTTCTGAATGAAAGGTCGGGATTTCTTGCAGCAATCAGTGGAGTCAATATTCTCCCTTGTATTCTGTCTATATTTTGGATTAGACACAGTTCCTCCCTAATGTCTAAAGCCCTCAAAACATTTCATTGTGATTTACATATTTTATTTTAATGATGTAGTTATTTGTTAGCTTCTCTGTCTCCTGGTATAACATGGTAACTAAGTTCTTAGTTACACATTTTAACTCTGGGTTCTTGTCTGGGCTCCAATGTTTACTTGACCAAATCATCCTTCTCTACTTAGGGGGTCCCTTATTTAAAGTGGAGCCATTAAATAACATTTATCTTACTTTTGGTTGGAGGTTTAAGTTGGTGATTCATGTACCTTACATCACACAGTGCTGCATGAAATAGTAGCCGCTGCTATCAGATTTTCACATCTTGAAAATAGATTCCATTTTGTATGTCATCACATGTTCCTGGTATATGATGTGTAATTCTGGGAGTGTGTTCATCTGTAAGCATCAGCAAGCCCATCAATAGTTAATTAAACAGATACAGACATATTAACTCTTGTAAAAAGAAATATAAGGGTGGACATTTGTCACTAAGTATTCAAGTTCCTTCCACGTTTTCTTGCACCATCCATTTTTATTTGTGGGTTTCATCTTCACATTCATAGAATGCTGCATTAAGCCAATGTGAATTGTTTTCACAGTCTAGAAGAATGTGAGGGAGAAGGTCAAAGAAATGCTAGCTGAGCTCCTTGCTAAAAATCTTTCCTGGATTTCCTATTAAAGATGTTCTACTTGTATCTTCTTGGCAAGAAATTTTATATATATATATCCTTAGTGGCATAAACATCTGAGAAGGTTAAATAAGTTAGCTTTCCAGCCCATATATTAAGGAAAACAATGGCAAGAATGTGCTGACTCGGTAGCCAATGCAAATATCCACTATAGTAATTGTTAGTTAGTCATTCAATGAAGTCAGGAAGTCAGCATGAAACCCTTGAAGTAGTATACATCGGGCCTTCCTATTTAAGACAAAATCCACATATATTACAATTTGATGTTTCTCTTTTATCCAGTATTTTACCACTAAATTGTTTGAAGTGGATGAAACTTTGTGCAGATAATTTATTTTGGCAGTGTTGCCATGGTGACAAGAAAAAAAAATGTCCCTAGAACAGACCCTGAAAAAAACTGCTGCTAGCAAATACTCGGAGGTGTTTCTGCTGCTACAGATAATCACAGGAGTTGCCAGAAATTAAAATGTGCAAATTATAAATATAAAAATTGCTCCTCCTCCATGTTGGAAAGTTCTTATTCTTCAGCCCTCATAGTCATGTTGTCTTGTTTTGTAGTTTCTTTCTTTGCAATATCTTGGTGACAACTTAGTTATTGTCAACTCCATCACAGTAGCACTCAAACTTTTATCAAGTAGGGATGTACAGATTCAAGAAATTCTTGCCTGTCCTCTTTGTCTCCTGCCAGTCCTCGTAAAACCCGTTCATTTTTAACTCTTCTCTCATATGTTTCCCACCCAAGCCTCTATTTTCTTGTGCAGATTTTTAAAAATAATATAATAGTTTATTTTACATCAGTTTGTGCCTTTTTCCATCTAAGTGGTAGTCCCCCGTGGGCTTCCCATCACCAAATCATCCACGTGCCATCCCCATTTTGTGTAGATTTTTTTAAATCCTGAAAGCCATAAGTAGAATGTATGCAATGTAAGGTGATGTCACTGTTCTTCCCTTTCCACATCCTGCTTGCCACATATTCATAAAGGCCCTCTTCTTCCTCTGCCCATAAAAAATCTTCCTCATTATACATTTAAAGAGGTATTCTTGATCTAGAATCAGTTTCATTAATGAAAGATGACCTGCACTAAGCTGACTCCACATTAATTTTTTTTCTGTTAATTCTTTTGTCAGTGTGTCTTTGTTGAGTCCTTGCTTCAGTGACTGGTTCACTAGGAAATCTTCTTAAGCATCAAGTGTGGTCCAGATCCTTTGGTAAATAGGATTTATGGAAATAAAGAACTTATGGTGTATTTTTAGGGAGGTAACAATATGTTCAGGAAGAATGACTTTTATACTATTAAGTCAGACTCTAGTTTCTTGGAAGTATTATAGTTTAGTGTACCTTCACTTTTCCCCTTTGGTTATCCAACCCCTAACACCCTCCTTTTATCACCCTGCCCCACTAAATATACACATATGCATTGATGTGGACATTGTTAAGGACAAGAAGGATTGATTCTACCTCTTTCCTTTGCCATTATATTCTTTTCTGCAGAGATAACAATAGTATCCTAATAAAAATTATATTTCTTTAAACCATTTTTGGGCATATAGCTCACAGACAAATTGAGATGGAATGATACAAATATAAAATACTTTCTTGGGAGAAAATAGCAACAAATCATTACTGGTTTGTTAAATCAATGTGATGAAGATTTTAAAATTCAGAAATGAAAATAGATATTAGGGACCTTTCTTATGTAAGTAGAGTGACATTGTTATGCTACTTGGTAGCAGAGTAGAAATTTGAATATATTCTAAATAGAGAGAAAAGGTTACTTCTAGCTCTATGTTTTTCTACTATGCCCTATTCTTCAACATATATAAAAACTGTAATTAAGTAACAGTTTTTTGTGTGTGTGAACATTTTATTACATATTTTTAAATCACTTACAAAATAATGTCATTGATTTATTATTTGTTTACAATACGTATCTGTGACCAATTATTATGTCTACATTCCCTTTGTTCACTGAGGAGTATTATATCCCATGAAAAAGATAGAACTCAGTATTCTGATTCCCCATCAAACACATAGAGTATTTTCTTTTACACACTTGACTATACACTAAATGAACATGAGGTGTTTTGCTATATCAGTATCAGTTTATTCAAGTCAAATGAAAAGTTAATTTTTTCAGCTTATTTAAGAATACATAGATTTGTTTCTTCCATAGTTAAGTGATATTTTTCAGTGCTCTGTAGTATTTCCCAAGCAGTTAAACCTTTTCAAGTGCTCGAATCTTAAATTATTATCTTTGTTGGCTCAAATATCTCTCTCATTGGAATTACAAAACCCTTTCTTTTATTGCTGAAGGCATTTAATGTATGCAAACTTACATTTGGCTTGAGAACATTTTTTTAAAAATAAACTTTCCAATTTGGAATGTTCTTACTGAATCCAAGCTTTTATGAGGCTGTTTGATTTGGCATATGTTCCTTGTGATATCTGCATTGAAAACACTTTGCATTTGAGAGACTTTCCTTGCCTTACTGGGTTTTTTTCAACTCAATTTATAGTTATCAGTAGGAAGAGAAAGAAGACATTTCTATCCAAAAGAGATTTCAGTAGGATTTAGCAGTGAGGGCTTTAAAAAGAGCAATAGCAACAACCTTGTACCCTTGCCTGTTCTTTGAAAACAAAAAGACATCACAGAATTACTCTCCCTTTTTAAAAATTTCACACACACACATTTTAATGGAGTACCATTATGTTACATTCTTGTTAATTTTTTCACTATCCAAAAGAGATTTAGATAGGATTTAGCAGTGAGAATTTTAAAAAGAGAAACAGCAACAATCTTGTACCTTGCATGCTTTTGAAAACAAAAAGGCATCTCAAGATTATTTTTTCAATTCTGTACATGTAGATAGATAGACAGACATCCATCCATCCATCAACACATAGATACATAGATATGTAGGTAACCATTATGTTACATCCTTGTAAATTTTTTCACTGTGTATTTCACCTCTCCTGTATGGTCCCTTTTAAAGCTTCTTAAAAGGTTTCTTTCTAGTCTATTGAAGATAGCAATTTTCTCCTCCAAGAAACTTTTCTATCTTATGTGATCCATTTACATTTAGGAGATTGAATATATTGCATGTTGTTGTTAATGCTAAATTGTGGTCTTTGGTTGATTACTTGGATCCTTCACAGAGAAATTGTACCTACAAGGATATATTTGGCTTTGCATAATAGTCAGTTCTGGGTTCTTCTTGGTGATACAGTGAGTTAAAGCACATAACTATGAAGCTATCCACAGCCATTGCAGTATGAGTTCGATCCCTGACCAGGGAGATGACCCACATGGCATGGCAGACCTCTCCTGTTCCACCCACCGCTCCCCTCAGCAGCGCATTTCAGTCAGTATGCCTGTTCTGTTCTCCATTCTGTCTCTGGTGAATCCTTCCACACCCCACATCTCTGACCTGTACCCCAGTTATTGTATGCATAAACAGTCTTTAGGAAAAAATAGTCAGTGCTTCACTTTAGACCATGAGCATGGTTACTGTTATGTTAAAAAAAAAAAAAGCCTGAATGTAGGTGTTTGCGGGGTTACAAAGATACAAAGATGCAGGTATCATAGGGGGACAACTCTTTGATTCTTCACAAATGGAACCTACTTGGGGAATTAGCAGGTCACTCAAGACCTCAGAAAACCCTTTCTGGTCTTGTCTTTAGCCTTCATAGAGAGTCACAATTCTGACCTCCAACACTGTAAGTTATTTTTCTTATTTTTGGGGTGCCTTTTTATAAATGGCAGCATACATGTGGTACTGGTCTATTTGGGTCTGGCTCCTGTTCAGCACCACCCTTGTGAGATTCATCTACATTGTTACATGTGGTCAAAGATCATTCAACTCATTCCTGTTTAGGGTTTCACTGTGGGGAAAAGGCTGTCACTTATATGTACATTCATTCGTGGGGTAGTTTCCCGCTTATGTCTGCTATCAATACTCCTCTCACTATTAACTACATGAGCATTTAGTATATGCCTTTATCATAGGGATATGATTATATTGCTATGTAGTTATATATGTTTGTGTGTGTACCCTAGAGAGAAATTAGTTGTAAGGTGTATACAGAACGAACTTCAGTAGGTAATAACAGCCAGGTTTTCAGATAAAGACATCTTTTTCTTCTCTCTGAGGATCACTATTGAATTTTTATATATTTTTGCATAACTTTTATTTCAATATTCATAGTTAGAAAGGCTTCCATGCTAACAAACATGTTTTAATTTCAAAAGTTTGATGTACTTGACAAAAATCAAGCTCTGTGAGGGATGAGAGGAAAATACTATTTTTCAATCTGAGTTTTTCAAGTAATAGTTAATGAATTAAATAAACTGAGGGCAAATTAAGTACTTCTCACAAAAGGGATAAAGACTAAATGCTATTTGTCTCGAGCTGTCATTTTGATACTTATATCTGGTTATAATATATTTCCTAATCATCAGGGACAAATTAATGTCAACTAAAGCATGTGTACAGTGAATTCCATTTAATTGAAAGAAAGAGATCTGGAAGCCAAGGAGGGAAAGGCCATATCCATGTTAGTCCCCAAAAGAACATATTAAAAAAACAAAGGATTATACCTTGAGTGTCTTATAGCTAACAAGTTTCAAGCCAGGGTTTTGAAAAGTGATCTAGATCCCGCTCCCCCTTTTACAGAATGTGATCAGTCATTGGAGGGGAAAATATATTCTTTTCATTTCAGAAAGTGTACCAGTTTTTTGTTTGGAGAAAGTGCAATGCACCTATGAAACATGAAGTTTAAATCGGGATTTCCCTGATAATACATCTAGTTAGCCAAGTTAACAGTGATTTTTTTCCCCTTTTAATATTTGTTCTAATACAAAGTCAAATTGTTACCCTTAAAATATTTGTAGCTATTTCACATTTCCTATCTTTCATTTATAAACACTATTGCATACTTTTAGGACATCTGACGCTGTCACAGGAATGTTAAAGCTTTTAATAGAGTTTTTGTTTGATTATGAATGAACAAATTTTAGGTCATAAATGAAGAGACAGAGGAGGGCTGTCTACTCCATGTTAACTTTTCTAGAGTTTGCTGTTAGTACAAAGTGCTATTTTATACATAAGTCGATTAAGCTACATATATATATATTTTAATATATATAAATTATATATATAAAATTATATATAAAATTATATATAAATTATATATAAAAGAATATAAAAAATCAACAGAGGAGATTAAAAAAAAATCTGGAGAAAACTGTAAACAA
>NW_004567128.1:14133401-14205921 GCF_000260355.1 Condylura cristata
TTTTTTTTAGTTTGCTTTGATGAGAAGGAAAAATAATTTCCAATATTAGATTAGACTGAAAAGAAATATAAAAGAGAGTTTTACTGAAAGATCTTTGCCTTTTATCCTTTTAAGGTTTCATGGAACTATTATAAGAATATTCCATTTGTCTAAGATGTTCCTTTAAGCAACTTTCTGAGCCTCATAGTGTTTATCTTGGGCATTGTACTCTTTAGCTGCATTGACAGAAGTCTTTTGTTTAAAAAGAAAAAAAAAAGCCTTTGGTTAAATTCTTTAAATTTGAATTTAGGTCTGAACAACAACAACAAAAAGTACTTTCTTTCTGGAATGATCAACTTTTCTTATACTGTCCTTTATACCGGTGGAGCCATTTTCTTGAACCCTTTCCTAAAAGGAGGTTAAAGAATCATGTGACATAGATCTTGTAGGTACGCTCTGCTTTTAAAATCTTTATTTTTACTTTTGTTGGACCAAATATAGAAATTATCCCCTTCAATTTCCCTCTCCTCAATTAGCTGCCAGTGGTCTGGAACTTAACGATTTTACCTCATGTGATTCTTTTTGTTTGTATTCCTATATTCAACATCGTACTGAAGTCTGTTAAACATTGATAAGCTGCTTTTTATGCAGCAGGTCCTCAGAGAGCATTGTACTCAAATGCTGTAAAGACTGGATTAGGTTTGGGTATTGTAAGGTGGTTTCCACACATATTCCTAGTGTCTGAAAGGTGCCAAATCAATTTGGCCTTGATTTAATATTGCTAAAATTGTAATAGTGAGCTGACCTGGAGCCTGCATACCTCCAAATGAGTCTTTCTGGTGGTGATTGAAAATAGGTCTTTTTTTTTTTTTAACATTCTATGAGATCTCACACACAAACACACACAAGTATGTGCATGTACACACACACAGGATATAATGATGTATGTAGTTTCTATAACACACTGAATTATTTGCCAAAAATCTTAAGATTCCTTTCATTGCTATTCAAGTTATACCTTCTTCTGTCATCTCTTGCCAGGATTCGAACACCCTCAGCGGATACTTTTTTTTTTTAACTTCAGTAAGGAGAGTTATATTGTGTTAAATTTATTTTGAGTTGTACAGGATTAAAATCATGCTGCTTTCTAGAGATAAACACTATTAACATTTGAGCGTACATTTTTCACATGTATGATTTCTATTCATAGGTATATATTGGAAAATTACAGTGATATTTTGTTTTATAGGTTCTTTTATAATTTGTTTGAAATACTTTTATTTTGTAGGTTTCCATGCATATGAGAGAATATAAATTATTCACATGTAAGATGTAAAGAATAAGCAATTGTAACCATCACCTAGTTTAGGAAATGGGCTGATATTTAAAAGTCCCCTGTGTCTCTACAAAAGTTTATCCTTTCCCCTTCTTGCAAAGATAACTGCTCCTCAGATTTTGTATTTGGTTTTTTTCTTTTAAAAAATTATTTCATTGCTTACATATGGATCCAAACATATTTTTATGCATTTTTGAACTCTTTGTGTTTGTAATGCCTATAATCTCTAGACTCATATTTATAATTCAGCATATTCTCTGAGGTTTTTCTACTCTGATAAATACAGCTGTGGTTTTATGGTTTTAACTGCTATTTAGTATTCCATGATAGAAACTTTCTTGCTTTATTGAGACCGTTCAACTCAATTTACAGTTATCAGTAGAAAAAGAAAGACGACATTTCCATCCAAAAGAGGTTTCAGTAGAATTTAGCAGCAAAGAGTTTTAAAAGAGCAACAACAGCAACCTTGAACCTTCTCCCACTATTTGAAAACAAAGAGATATTACAAGATTATCTCTTCTTTTTTTAACTATCCTCTGAAAAAACCTTGTTCCACGTCTATTTGAAAATACAGCAATTTTCTCCCATAAGAAACTTTTTTCGCTCTATCTTACCTGACCCATTTACACTCAGAGGTAGACCTGGTTTTACTGCACAGTGTTATGGTTAATCCTAAATTTGAGGCTTCCTTGAATTTTTGAATGCATTTTGCTTTGCATAATAGTTCTTAAAGTCAAGTCTTACTTAGTGTACTGAGATATTGACATGACACTTGTTAGTTATGCTCCTGTTGATGGAAAGTGGCTTGATCTCAGGTTTTGTTCTGACTAGCAATGCTTCCATGAAAATTATTTGTATGTATCTCCCGCTGTTCATGAGCAAGAATTGCTTCAGCTTCAGAGTCAGCTACATCAAAACGTTGTCATAGGAGCAGAAACTTTAAGATACTGCAGTGCTCTTTTCTAAAGTGGTATAGAAATAATCCAAAAAAAACTATTAGTTTGGGAAAGTTCATATCGGTCCATATTTTAATGAATCCTCAGTATTATCTAAAAACTTAATAAAATGTATTTCATTAAATTGACATGTACACATCTGTTTTCCTTTCTCACTCCCATCTTCTATAGGTCTCCTTTTGCTTGTGTGGGCTTAAAGGTTTTTCAGCCTGCTTTCTAATCTCAATCAAAGGAGTCAGATCTCACACTGAAGTGTGGTGTAGTAACAGCACCCAAAGGAGGAGATCCTATTCTTCCAAAACACAAATAAGGATATAAGCCAATTTAATGCAATAAAAACGAATGAATGAATGAATAATAAAAAAGAAATCTTACATAACCTTTTTATATTTACTCTGAAGGCGTTTATTGTTCATTAATGTTTTTTTTTTGTTAATGTCATAACCTACCTTTTAAAAATATTTTCCTGTTTGTTGCTAATGCACACAGGTTTTCAGTTGAGTTTTGTATATAAATCTTGTATTTTGATACAGTGAATTTGCTTTGTTACAAATTTCAGTGATTTGTGTTTACCTTGGGGGGATGGTTATTTGGAAATCATGTTATATATGCACAATGATTGGATATTTTCTATGATTAAAGACATTTTTTTCATTTCTTCTTAGATAAGTTTTAATAAATTCTGAGTATCAAGAATTTTTTTAATGTATTTCAGCTTTCAAATATATGGGCATACATGCTTAATGTTTCTAAAATCTATTTTGATAGTATATCCCTGCCTCTCCACTTTTGTCCTGATCAATTAAAAAAAATTGTTCTTCAAACCTTGGCTGTTTTGGTGTCTCTATTAAGTTTTGCTCCTATTTTTATCATATTTTCTTTCTACTTTATTATAATTTAATCTTTTCCTTTTACAATAGCTTATTATGCATAGTACATGTATTTAGGTTAATTATAACTGTAAATGCTAGTAATCTAAAAGTTCTCCAAAGTACCTTAGATACTTTATTCCTTTACTTCTATGTTTGTTTATTTACTTATTTATTTTTTGAAGTACCATGGCTTACATACTTGCTAGTGTTCTGGAAGTTCACCTGGTAAGGAGGGGAAATTATAGACGTGTTTGATCTGAGAAAATTCATGATCAAAGTGGTATTTTTAAGGAAACTAATCTTATATTATAACCAAAAAAAAAAAGGAAGGAAAGAGGAAATGAGAAATCGAAATCGAAATTAAAAGCTACATCAGCAATCTAATAATTTGAAGAATGGCCTTCACTTGTGGGGTGATTAAAGAGAAAGGGACTAACAACCAGTAATAAAACTAGCTGTGAGAGATAATACATGGCATTTTACAACTGGTTAGATGTTAAATAAAGAAAGCAAAACACAACGATGGCATTTTTTCAGCCCATAGTATTGAAAAAAATGTCATCAAACAGAAATGCCAGTGATAGAACCTCTTTGAGGAAAAAGAAAAAAAAACACCCACAGCATGTACTGATGGAATTCTCAGCATCGAGTTACACATACAGCAGTTCTTGGGAGAGAAATTAGGACTGGGGGAATAGACATTACACAAGAACATGTATATAGGTGCAGATGGAGACAGAAATGAAAGATGGTGACTGCCCGGAGGCATGTCTCAAAGAAAGTGGTCATAATAAAAAAGACACATACACAGAAGAAGAATCAGCACTGGGTGTGTAGAACGCAGGTGAGGCATACTCATTTTTGGGTAACAGCATCTGTATGTGGCATTGAGTGAGAGTTGTTCATCTCTCAAGTTCTGTATCTAATGAAGTGGTATGAGAGTAGGGTGATGTTTCAGAGAGAACAGGTGGTCAGTGCTGTGAAATAATGCAAAAGCAGTGAAATGGATGGAAATTAAGTAAGAAAGATTGTTTCATTAGGATGTAATTGATTGGTTTTGTAGCAAATAGGTTCTGCATAAAAGAGAACTATAAAGGGCCGATAGAGGAATGAGTCCTGTGCATGTCAATGTTGCTGCAGTAAGATTGAAACAGTTCAGTGGTGAAGGATTATAGTAGTACTGAGAGAAGATGGAGAAGCCCGTCTTGATTTAAAATAGAAAAGATGAACTATGTGATGATCCTTCCTATACATACTAGTGTTCTCCAAGTACATTTTTTTTTTGAGTGAAAAACTGAATGTTTACAATTTCAAAAATAGAACCCCCTGGGAAAACAAATAGACTGTTGAAAGTTACTAATCGATGTTTGTTTTGTTTTTAACATTTCCAACAATTACTGTAATCACTGTAGCCCCCCTTTTTTCCCACCCCCTTCTCACTCATGAGCCCATCAACGTTTCCCCATGTTTTCTTCCCTCCTCTCTTTTGCTCCCCTCAAATCTGCTCCTTCACTGTGTATGTCAGTCCTATGGTAAGCTTGCTAGTTTTTATCTTTTCCTTCTGACTAATTTCAGCTAGCACCATTCCTTTGAGTTCCTTCCATGTCGCTGCAAATGGCATCAATTTGTCTCTTTTGATCACTGTGTATTTATTTGACCACTGAGTAATATTCTAATGTATAACTATACCACAGCTTTTTAAATTTCCAAATGTATTTTCTAGATTTTATGTTCTAACAATAACTAAAAAGTTGAACAAACTTAATTTTTTTTTTCTTGGGAAAAAAAAATCATAGGAAGAAAACCACAGGGCATAATGCTACCAGTGCTGGGGTTAGAAAACAGAACAGTTGACAAATTGCTAGAGACTTTCTATGGACAATCTGAAAATTCAAAGTGCCAGAGGTTCTCTGTGTAATGGGCTCCCACACTTTTGTGAATTTTACCTGTAGGACATCTACCAGATCTTCATTCTGGAGCAAATTTCTCCTTAGAAATTGGACGCTTCAAGAAATCTTACAAGAAAGAAAGGAGTAGAATGAAATTTACAGTATTGAGAGATAGAATCTAAGAACTAAGATTACTGTGCCCTGTGTAATGATCCCTCAAAAGTGAATGAGGAATTTGTGTATAAAATTAGGTAAATGATGTATAGAAATTCTGCAACTAAAAAGTACAAGCGAAATGAAAAACCTATTAGAAGTATTTAAAGGCAATTCAAACAGGCTTTAGAAAGAAAAAATGAATGTGAAAACTGGACATTGAAAATTAGTGAGTATGGGGATAAGAATGAAAAAAAAAGATTGAAGAGAAATAAAGTGAAGCAACATATGTGTCATGGGAGTCTGAGGAAAGAGAGAAAAAAAATGTTGAAGAAATAATGAATGAAAACTCCCATAATTTGATGAAAGATATAAGTATCCAAGAATTTCAATTAAGATGAATTCAAAAGGACACACATCAAAACACATTATAATCAAATATCTATTAGCCAAAAACAGTGCCTTGAAAGCAGCAAATAAAAAGCTAATTATCATATATAACAAGGGTCCATAATAAGATTATTATCAGAGTCAAGATTTGGATGATGGTTGAGACAAAGGATATTTACAGACATATCCACTGATAAAAAAGAGAGAGAGAGTAGAAACTGAAGCTTTATGCATTAGTTTGTGCCATCTAGCCTGATTTTACTTGGAAAGTTTTGTGTCACAAAAAAATTTCTCTTGTAGACCATAAGAAATCATCCCTTAATGTTATCAATAGAATGCCCCTTAGAAAGGATTAACTATAAACTACTTTTTTAGAACATACGGAATATGAGTTCCTCTAGTCATTTCAGGGTCTCAAACCAGCCTCTGTATCTAACCCCCGTAATCTGAATTCATCAAGGGGACTTGCTGAAAAGGATTGGTAAATGATAAGAGTTACTTGGGTTTTTTAGGTTGACCCAGAAATTGACACTTACAATTTTAGTCTTAAAAAAATGAATCATAGTAACTAGAATGTCAGTGTAATTGACAAACCACATTATACCTTTCTTCCTGGGCAGAAAAATGTAGTAAAAGCACCTTTTCCATTAAAAAGCTCAGAACCTGTAAAATAAAAAGAAAGTAATGTAAAGTAAAAGCTATAATGAAATTGGACATGTATTTATGAGAATGGATTTGATACTGGCTTATAAGTAGGCATAAAGGATAAATTGTCCACAAATGATACCTAGGAACAGGAATATTGTACTGTACAATATTGAATTTCCAAAACTTAACTAAATGTTCAACATTTAGTGAAAGAAAAAAATGGTGCAATAACTAGTTTGTATATGCAAATTGAGTATCAGATGACAAGTTGGGGAATAGAAAAAAGGATGTAATTCAAATGCTCCTCTCAACATAACCAACATTTATTCTTTGTGCCTTGTAGCTTTTCAGCATGAATTCCCCTAGCTTTATCTTTAAACCAACCTTATTTTTTAAGCAGATTGGACTGAGTAGCCTAGTTCCTACAAAATGACCCTCTGCACTATTTCTAAGAATCATAGATAGGTCACATTAGTCAGACTCCTATTCTAACACTAATGATTAGATCCACTCCCTACCAGAATCTGAGTTAATTGATAGAATTTCAAGCTTTGTAGGTTTCTGTTGTTAAAAAGATCATATGGAGAAAGTACAAAGGCTCTCCTAAGATAATGAATTTTAAAATTGACTTTAAATTTTTTTTCTTTCCTTAGAAAGCATCATGGACAGATTAACATATATCTTAAAATGGATTGCTTGTTATGTTCATCATTATATAACATATTTTCCTGGAATTGAAAATGATAAAGATGCTCTTTATGCTAATTATTATGTAAGGTACAATGCCTTTTGAAAGAATTTAGTAATATCCTAGGACAAATGTGTTTAAGAAGTAGATATAAGTAGATTCAGGAAGCCTATAATTTCTCTGTTCCCTTATTCATCATTTACTATCTGAGATCAGGTTTGACCTATGTAGTGATTAGTCATCTTATTCCATGTAAAAGAACACCAGGAGTTTAGAGACTGGAGTTTTGTTTTTTTTTTTTTTTTCCTTCATATTTTGCTGTATATCTCTCGCTAAGGAATATAAAGAGGAGACATGGATTAGATCAATCAAAGAACTATTCACTCAGAAAGCATTTTGGAAATATATATGGAATTCCTTTTTAATACATTTTTGGAAAGGACCAAAAAAAAAAAAAAAAAAAAGGCAAGGGGCAGAAACAAGTTAAGTGAAAGCAGTAACACAAGGTAGCTATGTGTTTATTAGATTTGGGGAGTCACAACATAACCTTTTTGCATTCAAATATGCCATCAGGACTATGTGGCTCTTTCTACCTACATCTTGCTGTTGATGAAGAATTAAAGGGCATGACATAGTATATTCATTTAACAGGGTGCCAGGCATATATTAAATGCTTGACTGCTTCTAGGAAAAAAATAACTTTATATTAACATAGGTACAGACTATAAAAAGCAAAAAGAATGACTTCAGATTAAATGTTATATTCCAGTATGGCTTTGTGAGTTGAATGCTCATTTTGGTTGAAAATATGTTGTTGTAGAAAAATTACATCTGGAGGTGATTAAAAGTTTGGTTATAGCTACTCTTGGATTTTGCAATTAAAAACATTTTCAGAAAGTCTGTGATTAATTTTCCCATTTAAAATTTTATTCTCAACAATATACAAAGTTAAGTATAATTTCTTAGGGCATCTTGAGTGTTATGCTTTCATATATTAAGCTATGCAAATAAAGTTAAATTTCATAGCTGGTCAAGATCTCAGTGCAAAATGAAAAGATTAGATGATAGTAAAACATGGTTCATGATTCTTAAAAGACCTTTTAATATGGTTAGTTATTTTCTAGTGAATGGAAATAACTCATTGAATACCTATCTATGAACAGATACTAAATTAACAATTTAAAAATGAAAAAAATGACATAAAATTAAATGAAACTTTTACCTTCACTACTTTTAACAGGGTCATTTGTTGATTAAATTATCTTCTGTACTTGCTTCTTGTGTTACTATATCAATCACCCATGAATTTAAATTAGAAGCATTTTGAAAATATAATTAGTAAGTCATTGCTTGTATCTGTTAAGTAGTAAATTTATATTTTTACTGTACCTCAGCTAAAATGTGAATCTTTGAATAATTCATTTCACACATGAACTAGGAAAATTATATCCAGCAAGATGTAATTCTGGATAATACTTTTTAAAGATGAAGAACAATAGTTAAGCTGTACCTTTGGTCATGCATAGCAATATGTAATTATTATCTATGGTTCCTCAAGATCAACTTAATCTCTAATATGTAATTCAAACACTTGTTAACATGTACAGTATAATACATGGATAAGGAAACCAAATGCAAATGGGAATAGAAGGAAACTGTTTCTTTGTAATAAAGTCTATATATTACAATCCAAAAGCCAATATAATAATTAATGTTAAAAAAAAAAAAACTGACAGTTTTCCATTCAAGAATGTCCACGGTCACTACTTTTGTCTGAGCATTCAAGGTTTGGGCTAGTCCATTCATAGAACAAGGAAATGAAGTGACTCCAAGTTGGAGAAGAAGAAGTGAAATGATCTCTCTTCACAGGAAATGTTGCTTTCTCCATAGAAAGCCCTATAAAGACACCACCAAAAATTTATTAGAAATTATAAGTGCATACACCAAAATGGTAGATTACAAAATCAACATGGCAAAACCCAGAGCATACTATTGCATGCATAACAACTAATGAGAGAAAAATAAATGAAGAAAAGAATTCTACTCAAGGAATCCACTATCAGAATTAACAAAGGAAGTGAAGTACCTTTAAAAGGAGAACTGCAGAACATTATTAAAGAAGTTAGTGACATAAGGACATGGACAGCAGGCTCATAGATGGGGAGAAGCATTAAAATCAAAATAATTATATAAATAAAGTGATATATAAGATTAGCACAAAACCATCAAAATACAAGCAATATTCTTCAAAGAATTTGAACTAAATAATAATGAAATTTATATGGAACCATAAAAGATATAAAATAGCAAGAGGATTTCTGGGAATAAACAAAGAGAAACGGAAACATCACATTACTTGATTTTAAACTATATTATAAAGCAACAGTCCTAACCGAAGTATGGAAATGACATAAAAATAGACACATGGATCAATGGGATAGAATGTAAAAACTCAGAAATAAGTCCATGTATGTTATGATAAAACAGTCACAACAATACAATGAGGAAATGAGAGCCTTTTAAATAAACAGTGCTGAGAAAACTGAAACTTGATACATATATGAATGACATTAGATCACTCTTTAATCCATGCACAAAAGTAAAATGCAAATCAAATAAAATTTATATGTAAGACATATCTAGAAAGAGGACAACGTTAAAAAGTTCCGTGACGTCAGCAATAAGGATATTTTTTGGACTTGACCCCTATGATAAGGGAAATAAAAGCAAATTTAAACAACTGGAATTACCTCAAATGGAAAAGCTTTTTTTTGTTGTTGTTAAAGTTTTATTTATGCATACAGGAATGGAACACAGGCAAGGTGAGAGGATTCACCAGAGACAGAGTAGGGAGCAGAACAGGTGGATTGACTGAAATGCACTGCTGAGGGGAGCAGCTGGCAAGAAAAGAGAAATCTGCTGTGCCAGGTAGGTCAGTTCCCTGACCAGGGATTGAACTGGTGCTGAAGTGACTGTGGCTAGCTTGGTAGTGCTGAGTATAACCCATCGCACCACCAGGGAGTGCCCTGAAAAGCTTTTAACAGGAAGGAACATATAAGTTAATAAAGACATCGTACTGAATGGGCAAAATTATTCACATATTAATTAAATGACAAGGGTTTAATACATATATATAGGCATATATACATGTATGTATAAGTATATATGCATATGTGTGTATATACATACATGTATATACACACAGAGAGAAGATATATATATAATGTATACAATTCAGCAAATGATAACCCAATTAACAAATGGACAGCAGATCTGATCAGATAATTCATAAAAGAGAAGTGTAGAAAGTCAGTAAATGCATAGAAAACATTTCACCATTCCTTCCAATGAAAGAAATGTGATTTAAGACCACAATGAGGTATTATGTCACTTATAATGAAAAGACCCCTAATAGATGCTGGAGAAAGTGCGGAGAACAAGGGACTCTTACCTTGTTGGTAGGAATGTAAACTGGTGCAGCCGTTTTGGAAACTGATTTGTATTTACCTTTAAAAACCAAAAATTGTTTTTGAATTTGTTTTGTTTTCTCACTTTCTATAACTACTAAAATTCATTTTATATGAAGAAATAAGCATCTTTTTATTCACTAAGGTTTAGGTACAGTATGATTTTCTAAATAACCCCATGCTTTTGATTTTTTTTTTTTTTATGGTTTGGAAAATGTCTTCTATCCTTTTGAAACTAATCATGATCACATCTCTAAAGTGACTTAATTCACAATTCATTTTCAGATGGAAAGTGGCTGTAAAGTGAATTGTGTCATAAAATCTTCAGAAAGAGTTTACTGTCTCCTCTCTCTCTTGTTCTTCCTTGAGATGCACAGGGATATTTAGCCTTTCCAATGGCCTTTTGCATTAAGAAAACAATGTATTTCGAGATACTAACTGCCTAAAGACTGCTGTGTGTCTGGCTTTCTGCACATAAGTGATATATCACAAGATGGAGAAAGTGTTGATTTTTTGTAATTGACATTTAAAGTGTTCTGGAGATCACTTGTGATTTCATTTTGAAGATCAGTCTGTAGTTGACTTATTTTATTCTTGAACACATTTGTCTTTCAGCTATAGTATCTTATGTTGATCCAGTGACACAGAACTGTTAATGAGTTAAGATGTTGTCACATACTTACCAATAACTAAGAAAAGAATCAAATAGTATAAATTTCTCTTTCAGTTTAGCATGGAGGTCATCACTCATCTAGATAAACATTCTGTGATTTCAGGACTCCAGACTTTTTTATACTTCTTATAATTGAATGTTTCTCTCCTTTAAAATTGTGCTATTTGATAGTGCAGGTCAGTGGAAATTCCAGCATTATGACTCACATTGTTGGAGTCCTAAGATGTAAAGTTTCCAGTTAAATGTGATGTTTGCCGTACTCAAAGGCCCAAATCAACTTGACCTTCCCCATTCGCTTCAGAGGAGTAAGAAGTCTGTTACTGGCACAGCATCTAGAAGAATGTACTGTCTCCAGGGGTATTAATGCTCTCTTTCGCTCCCACTCTGTTTCCCTATAGCTTCTTTGTTCACTTGGATCCTAGTGCTTGAAAATACATTTTATTCTGAAAATGCATGCCAAAGCATTAATGACACAAATTATTTAGGCATTAATGGTAACTGTGAAATGTGGCTGACTAGTCAGAGGTACCTTAGCACTGGAATCTGGATAATTAAGAACAGTACTGGACAGTGGTCACACAGCAGTGCTGAGGGGAGAGTGCTGTTCTGTATGTCCATTCAGCTGCAGCACTGAGTTTTACTGCATTCCATGGTGCCTATAGTTGCCCAAGTCCAACTCAGTGCAGTAAATCTCTGCTAGATTTGTTTCAGGTTGCATAGTAACAAATGCATCTATGGTTTTCCATTATCGTGAATGAATTTGAATCCATGCTATGTAGTTAGGTCAACAACGGTCTCATTGTGCTGACATATACATGCTTTCTTTCCCCTCGTCATTGTTTTGATTCCTGATTGGTTGCATCTCAGGATGTGGAGCACTTGAATATAAAGGACCTATTGTATAAGTTTGATTTATTTTATCTGAAGTTTTTTGTCAATGCCAGTTCATTACTGGTTCTCTTTTACTGAAACCATAGTAGGTGTGCTAGTGTGTCACTGTATGCTGATCTGGAAATATTTAATAAAGTTTTATAAAATAATGTAAAGATTCTCAACAGTGGTGGACAATCTAGTTAAAGAGATAGCTGGGCTAGAATCGTAGACTCCAGGCATTTAAGTTGAATTCTAATCCCTTTCAAACATTTTGCTAGCTTGGTGAAAAGTAGCATACCTCTTTATAAGTTTTAGATTTCCTGAAGCTGCAAACCAGTGAGTACATTTATAGAACATTCAGTTTACTTGTAAAGTGGTTCTAGTGAGAAAAAAAAAAAACTATATTTGTATGCACCTTTAAATTGCCTATGTACTGTCACTATGCAATTATGTAGATTGGTAGTTAAAGCCTTTGGGCTTTTCATTATGACATCTGAACAGGAATCCCGATTAGGGTACTTGCTATGTGATCTGGAACAAGTTACTGAACCTACTTTCTATGTCTGCCAGATGGGATTTTTACCAGTAATGACCTTATGGAGTTGCTTTCATTATTCAATAACGATAATGTGTGAAACATGCTTAGTGCAATGCCTGGTGTACAACAGTAAATGCTCGATAATGTTGGGAGCCAGAGGCAAGGGGAGTTTTGTCAGTACACAACTGAAGCAGTGATAGGATGGGGGGATCGGCCTAATATCGTGTAGCTGGGTATAATGATAATATATCTGTATATAACATAAGAGCCTGTCTCATATCAAGAATGACCCTGTCAGTTTCTCTGATGTTGTGAAGTCAGGAGCCTACTTGAGCCTAGGCTTCTCGAAAGAAGCAGATGGAATGTGGAGTCTCAAGTTGATGATGTGGTCACAATGTCCATTGCACATGATCATAAAATGCATTCAGTTACTCCAGGCAGCTTTTTACTTATCTTGGCCTTATCTAGACTGAGAGAGTTTCATTTTGGTCCAGATAAATTTCACAGACACACACATAATTGTATATGCAGACACATATGCATATCAAATAAGCTTCATTTCCCATTCTGCTCTGCACAAGTATTTAAATATGATCCATAGGGTACACTTAAGGCATAATTATTTGTGGTGAAATTCAAGTAAAGGGAATAGCATTTGCTAATATTAGGTTAAAAATTATGGAAGCACTCCATAGAATGTTTTTCCCTTAGGATCACATAAGTGAAGTGATGCCATAGTTGAGTAAAACATAAAATTGTTCTTAAAATGTCTTGAGGATTTCTTCTTTCTTTTCTCAAGTTCTCTTGAGTAGTTTGTGGGTACCTATATTTACTTGTCTTTTCCTCTACTATTCCCTTAGTACTTTCTCTACTTAAAGTGAGATTACTTTAACTTTAAATATGTATTTTTGCTTAATGTCTACTTACTTATTGGTTAATTAACATATCTAAACTCTTAAGTGGTTGGAAAAACAATTTCTTTTCAGAGGCTTCTTAAATATTCTTTGCATTATTAACAAAAACAACTGTTTTGGTTTACCAAAACTAAAAGCCTAATTGTATGGTGATAACATTGATATAAGTCCTGACCTTTTATAAGTCACTTTGCTCTTTGAAATGAAATGTGGTACAATTGACAAACATAAAACATTGAATAGGTTACCTTGAAGTTTTGAAATTGATAAGAACTCTAAATAAACTTTGAAATATTATGTATTTTATCTTTTTCATAAAAATGACTGAAGCAACTTTAATTTGTACATCTGATACAGTCTTACAAATTAAATACATATTCATCTATGTGTGTCCATGCCTTATTACTTTACATTTTCAAACACACACTCAGAAAAGTCAAATCTACAAGCTATTATGTTTTCCTGCAGATAAATAGAATGCATTAAAACATCCTTTCAAATAGAGAGCATTACTTCAAAAATTGATTTGACTTTTTAAAAAATAATCTTCAATTTTACATTAAAAGTATTTGTCATCCTTCAATGCATGATGTCAGAATAACACTAGTGATTTCACTAGAAAACAACAGTAAATGGTTAATCCTTGCTGGTCCACAAATAACTCTCCAGTTGCTAATTGTGTTTTAGTATCTCCTACCAACATTTAGATAGGAGAATTGACAGTTGACAGCTCAGTAAAACTGTATTAGTTTCCCGCAGTAACTGGATAATACCAGATTAACATTTAAAACACATTAGCAGGTCTAGGAGGAATTTAAAAAATGTAGAAATGGCATTTCTTAATCTTAAATGTTTTTAACATAACTTACTTTCATGTTTGTGAAGACTAGGTTAAATAGTCACAGTAGGAATTTTTCTAGCAATATCATGCAGGTATCAGTTAAATACATTTAAAACACACGTACAACACTATGTAAAATTAAGGAAAATCCTTTCCTAATCTGGTACTAAATCTTGCCCCCAACAGTCTAAAGTAACTGTGGAAGTATGCTCCCGTGTTTTCCAAGCAAACTCGGGTGTCCATTGCTTGCAACCAGCTACAGAAGTTTTGTCAGTAGCAGAGAATTTTCAGTCACTCAGTAGCCTGAATTTCATTTGTAGTATAAAGAAAGCGAGGAAAGCAAACTACCTTGAAAATACTGACATCACAAGGGAAGTTCCTCTAATATCTTACTATCAAGGAAAATTTTATGGTGCATGATATGGTGCATAATAGTGCAGTGGTGGAAAGGGGAGAGAGATCATCTCAAGGCAGGCTAATGAGAAATGTGAAGGAAAAGGTAAAAATCGGGGGAGACATGTTAAATGAATATATATATATATGCACTTATATATATAAGATTTATTTATTATTTATGCATACAGAACTGGGGTACAGGCCAGAGTTGCAGGGGCGGTAAGAGGATTCACCAGAGACAGAGTGGGGAGCAGAACAGGCAGATCAATAAAGTACACTGCTGAGGGGAGCAGCGGGCAGGTCAGGAGAGGTCAGCTGTGCCATGTGGGTCACCTCTGGGGCAGGGATCAAACTCGCACTAAAGCAGCTGCTGTTAGCTTCACAGTGCTGCGCTTTAAAATGTTGCACCACCAGGGAGGGCACAAAATTATATTTTTAAATAGAAATCAACAATATTGCATATTATTTTCTTTTTGTCTTTACTATATGATTTCATCTTTACTATCCCGTGGCCTTGCTTTTCCCTTTCTTGTCCTTAAATTATTGAATACACTTTTGTAAGCCATTTGTATCAGTCCTTTTCTGCTTAGTTATACTATGATATGGCCTTTAAATAACTCAGTGCCTTTTAACAACATTGACTTACTTTTGCTCTCTTCTGTTTCATAACATATTGCAGCAGTAGTTATGGTCTATGTGCCTTCTTAATTCTTGGGTCCATGGTAAAGTAATAAATGCTATCTATGGCATGACATTTTCTGGCATAAGTAAAAGAGCAGTGGTAGAATGTGGTAGGAAGTGAACTGGAGTCAAAAACTTGTGCATGGCTTGAAAAAATTACATAATATTGGCTACCACCAGAATACTTTCTGGAATAAAGTATGATATAATAACATTCACTTCAATTGTGTATAAAGGGAAATCATTAAGGTCAAACCTTCATAAACAATGTTAAGGATGGTTTTCATTCATTAAATTTTTATAGAGCATGTACAATAGGAAGCTAGTGGAAAGAAGCAAGATTAATACATACTTCCATGTTTCATTTTGGTATACTTTATTTCAGTGATGAATACAGCAAAATATATCAAACCAATATACATGGTTTCACTAATGAGTGCTTTCTTCATGAATGAAAGAAGTGATGATATAGAGCAAGTAAGGAATTAGATACAATGTGAGCCACACGATTCTGGAAACTTTAGGATACTTTCTCTATGAAAAATTTTTTTAGACGGTGATAGTATTGACGTTGAAATAGTGATATTAGAGAGTCTATTGAGCTTTCACTATATTTACTATTTATAATTATTCTCATTTTACATATAACTATAAAGACATATTTAAAGACTACTATTATTTATGGGGTCGACTGAGCATGGGGCCATTAAGTAAACACAAATGAGTACGGTCAGTTTGTAAAACCTATTTATATATTTCATATATATGACAGTTTTCTATGCAACATTGTAAATATGTCCATAACCTAAAGTCAAAAGACACTTTCCAGTAGATGTGGTCAAAGGCTATTTGTAAAGAAAGAAGTCTCGGTAGAGTCATTTGATAAGATTCTACATTTCTTTATAAGAAATATTACAGGGCCCTCCCTGGTGGCGCAGCAGGTTAGGATGCAACACTGCAAGCTAGCCACAGCTGCTTCAGTACGAGTTTGATCCCCCGCCCCAGAGGTGACCCACATGGTGTGGCAGACCTCTCCTGACCCACCTGCTGCACCCCTCAGCAGTGTACATCATTGGTCTGCCTGTTCTGCTCCCCACACTGGTGAAGCCTCTCACTGCCCCTGCATCTCTGGTCTATACCAGTTCTGTAGGCATAAATAAATATAGTACACTGATGATGTTTTAATAAATATTTGATGCCCTGTTTGGTTCATTCTTACCATTAAAGAATAGCTCTATTGTTATTTCATTTTGCATCTGTCTCCTCTATTTGTCTATACTCTTTATGTGAGTGAGAAATAGAATTTTGAAAAAAATAAGGAACCAAGTACTTCTCATAATGCTTTGTTAATGAGAAAAGAATGTATCTTCTATGAGAAAAAAATAACATTCAGGATAAACTGCTGCAGTTAATCAGAGCTCATTTATGTATTTATTACCCTTGAGGTCTTTTTGTAGATAGTCTATTGTTCTGAAGCAGTAAGTGCTTCTCTAATGTGCAAATGTACATCTTTAATGTCTAAAAAGGACCAATTTCTTTGGAACAAATTGTCAATATCCAATATGCATGTTGAAAGATGGCAAACAATCAATAGCTAATAAATTTACAAAACCATCAGGGAATAGGCTAGTATTTCACAAACAAACTATATAGTGAAAGGAAATTATATCTAGTAGCTGTTACAATTTTTTTTTGTTTTTTTTTCTTTTCTTTGTTTAAAAAATGTCAATCTCAGTTTCTGAAACTCTTGTATAATACTTTTCCTGTGGAATAAGGGAGAAAATAAGTAAGTCTTCAATTTATGTGCTTCTTCCATTTGTATGTGATAGAAATATACGGTATGTGATTTGCAAGTTTTGACCATTTAAAATAGTTAAATGATTTAGGACAATTTATCCACCAATCTTACTCATTTTTATTCTTTAGTAAGTAATTTTTTTTTAAAGATTTATTTATTTATTCACACAGAACTGGGGTACAGGCCAGAGATGCGGAGGGTGAGAGGGTTCACCAGAGACAGAGTGGGGCACAGAACAGGCAGATGGCCGAAGTACACTGCTGAGGGGAGCAGCGGGCGGGTCAGGAGAGGTCTGCCTCGCCATGTGGTCACCTCCGGGGCAGGCGGGGATCGAACTCATGCGGAAGTGGCTTTAGTTTCTCAGTGCAGTGCTTTAACCCACTGCGCCACCAGGGAGGGCCAGTAAGTAATTTTTATTATGAGAAAGTTAACTTAAAAGTAGATTGATGTCTCTCATAGGAAGTTCTTAAAAGGAAACATCACTTTTGTGATTATCTTGCCAAAATGTATAACCTCAAGCTAATATCTAGAATACATAAAACAAATCCAAATTGCAAGGTGTGCTACAGAGTAACTGACCAGTACTTTCAAAAGTTTCAAGGTCAGAGAAGACACTGTGGAAGTATCACAGATAGGCAGAGACTAACACATGGGGAGTCATCGATACAATGTGGGATCCTTTGGGCACTGGTTTCAAAGAGAACCATAATGAGAAACCTGAAGAAATTCAAACTAGAGGTCTGTGTTCATCATATCTTCAATTGTATTTTTCTGGGTTTAATTATTGTTCTGTGGTTATAAAAGTTAATATTAAGGGAAGCTAAGATTAAAGTATTCAGGAATTAATTCACAGCTATCTTTGCAAGTAAAATAATTTCTCAATAAAGAACTAAAGTAATATATTAAACTTGAGGAACAAATGTAATACTACAACATTTGGAATGAGTTAAAAAAAGAAAATTTGGATTTGGAATTTTAAAATTTTAGTTTCTAAAGATTTATTTATATACAAGAACTGGAGAACAGGCCAGAGGTCGGTGATGGTGGTGAGAGCATAGACTAGAGACAGAGTGGGGAGCAGAACAGGTAGATCCACTGAAGTACACTGCTGAGGGGGGCAGGGCGTGAGACCGGGAAGGTCGGCTGCACCATGTGGGTCACCTCCCTGACCGGGGATCAAACCCTGTGCTGCAGTGGATGCTGATAGCTTCATAGTGCTGAGACTTAATGTCTTGTGCCACCAGGGACACCCTGGCTTTGTGGGGGTTTTATTTAATTTTTTTAAATTTATTTTTAGTAAAGGTAATATTTAGATATCACCACCAGGTATTGCCATTATGTTACTACTGTGTATGAGATATCTAAGTGAAGACAACATATTAATGTTGCATTGAAATCATTTTTTTCTGAGCACCAATGACAACACTCATTAATATGTACACTAAAATCATGTAATATCTAAACACAGACATTGAAAGGCACAAGCAATCACACTGTCTGATGTAGTGATATACATGTACACAGACTGTATTTGAGTTTGGGATACATAATTGCAGAACTTGGAATATCCTTACAAACTAAATGTAGAAGAAAATCTAATTCTGGTTTAGGTTTGGGGGGGAAATGGTATAATAATATGATTATGGGGACAAATGAATCATGCTTAGAATTCTTGGGCATGAGCATAGGGAAATAAGTCTGGAATTAATCCAATTGTGACCACCCTTCTTCTCCAGGATGATTGCAGGGATCCACTCAATGCTTCTGACTTCTGTATTCCTTGACATCAACTCATTTCCAATCAGCTTGAACTAATTCTGTTAAAACTGTTTAGTGAATGTAACTTCTTGCTCAGGGCTCTCTAAAAGCCTCTAATCTTACTATGAGAGAAGGCGGAAATACCAAATGTCAGGGGTCTGCAGGACCCTGCAAAGTCTTCATCTGGCCTGCTCTCATCTATTTGTGCTCTTCTGGCTTG
Source organism: Condylura cristata (assembly GCF_000260355.1). Classification (NCBI taxonomy): domain Eukaryota; kingdom Metazoa; phylum Chordata; class Mammalia; order Eulipotyphla; family Talpidae; genus Condylura; species Condylura cristata. Next base: position 14,152,472 of record NW_004567128.1, read on the forward strand.
CTCTACTCTGCCACCCTGGCCTCCTTACCCATCGAGCACACTTGCATAGAAAACACTCCTTTTCTGGACTTGGCACTTACTGTTCCATTTGGCTGAAGGTCTCTCTTCCAGATACCCTGATGGAGTTCATTCCTTCTCCTCCTCAGGTCTTCATTCAACTCACCCTTTAAGTAAGGCAGTTCCATACCACTCTATCTAAAAGTTGAAGCCCATTTGAACTCCTGTATTCCTCTCCTGACTTTATTTTATTTTTAAAAATATTTATTTATGCATACAGAATTGGGATACAGGCCAGAGGTGAGGGGCAGTGAGAGGCTTCACCAGAGACAGTGAGGAGCAAGACAGGCAGATTGACAAAGTATACACTACTGAGGGGAGCAGCAGGTGGGTCAAGAGAAGTCTGCCACACCATGTGGGTCACCTCCAGGGTGGGGATCGAACTCTTACTGCAGTGGCTTTTTAGCTTCTTAGTGCTGTGCTTTAATCCACTGCACAACCAGGGAGGGCTGTCAACCCTTTTTTTTTTTTTTTTCATTAATGTTTTGGTAAAACTATTTTGAGCACCTTTTACTATATCATCTTTATATGTGTAAAATAACTAATCCATATTATTTAGTCAGGATTTGAGAACCCTTCAGTCATTAGAATGCCCTCTCAAAGATCTCTGTATTAAGTAATAAGGAGCCTTCATCTCAACCATTGCTGTCAGGTACAGCATCCCTCATCACCACTGGCAAAACGCATTGCTTTTCTCTCCATTTCACTTTTACAGTGGGTTTAGCCCTGCAACATGCTTTGGACCTGGCTAGTTCTAGTAATTTTTGCCGAAGTTCTTCAGCCTTGCCTGCTTGGGTCCCTCACCTGTCTCATCCACTGCCTTAGTTTGTTTGCATTTCCATAGTAGCAAATCATGAGATAGGACTTCAAGTGCTAATAATTTGTTTGTAGTATGATCCTCAGACACACAACTTTGGGGATATGTAAGTGAGACTGGAAAAGAAGTCAGTCAATAAAGTATGGGTTATCTTTTTTTTTTTAATAATATAATAGTTTGTCTTTACATGATTTTGTACATTTTCCCATCTCAGTTGTAATCCCCTTGGGTTTCCCATCACCAAATCACCCATGTGCCATCGCCAAAGTCCAGTGCATTTCCCTCCCCCCAGTGTTTTTGATCCCACTCCCCACTCCATCCCCATAAATTGTCTCTGGTATGTAACTGTTCATTGTTATTATTATTTTCTCGCCTGGTCCGTTATACTCCTGCTATGAGTTAGACCATTCAGCATTTTTCCTTTTCTTTCTGGCTTCTTTCACTAAGCATGATCCTTTCCAGCTCCATCCATGTTGCTGCAAAGGACATGTGTTTCTTTTTTTTGGATTGCTGAGTAATATTCCATTGTGTACATGTACCACATCTTTTTGATCCAGTCATCCACTTTTGGGCACTTGGACTGTTTCCATGTCTTTCCAATTGTAAATAATGCAGCAGTAAACACGGGGGTGCAGGTATCTTTTTGAATCAGTGTTTTGTGTCTTTTGGGTAGATACCTAGGAGTGGGATTGCTGGTTCGTAGGGAAGCTCCATGTTTAGCAGTTTGAGGAACCTCCAAACAGTGTTCCTTAGTGGTTGTTCTAGTTTGCATTCCCACCAGCAGTGCAGGAGAGTTCCTTTTTCTCCACAGAGGGATGGGTTATCTTTTTAAGATATATTTTTTTAAGATATTTTTTTAAGATTTTTTAAAGATTTTTTTAAGACATTTAAAATAAATAAAAAAAAAGCTGTCTGTTCTGCAGACAGCTGTGACTCCTCATGAGAACCTGTATAGAAAGAACATCTGGCTTAGCTCTATTCTACCTGCAGCTCCCTGGGGCTTCATTCATATGGCATATCCTGTCAGTCATTAGCCAAGGGCCACTCCCTGCCTAGGGACTTGAAGTCTTCAGCTCTATTTATGTAGTTCAAATGGAAAGAAACTCTCAGGTAGCCTGAGAGAACCTTCAGGCCTAGGAATCCAGTTATGTTTCTTGAGAATTACATCAGGCAACTCATACTCCACCTTGTGACTTGCAAGTTTCATTCATTTTCTAATGTCCTTTAGTAGTGTTTTCACCTTTTTCCTTTTTTTAAAGATTTGTTTTTATTTATGCATATAAAAGCTGGGGTTCAGGTCAGAGGCATGATGGGTGAGAAGATTTAGCAGAGACATGGTTGGGAGCAACGCAGACAAATCTACTGAAATATACTGCTGAGGAGAGCAGCAGGGAGACAGGAGAGGTCTGCTGTACCACCTGCGTCACTTCCCTGGCCAGGGATCGAACTTGCGTTGCAGTGACTGCTAATAGCTTGATAGTGCTGATACTTTAACCCCACCAGAGGCCCTGTTTTCACTTTTATTCTAGCTCCAAATCCTTTTAGCCAAATAACAAACATTTTTTAAAGAGAGATGCTGTAGGCATTTGTGATTATATACTATGTTATTTTATATCATAGCTTTATATCATCCATAGGCACAATGCCCCATGTATAATGGAGGCTTAAAGTTTTTGGACTCATTGCCTTAGTGAATACCAACTTATGGATTTTTTTCAAAGAAAATAGAATAATTCTAAATTGTGACTCTTAAAAATTACTGCATACAAACTAGATTTGTATGTAGCAATTGATCCCCAACATGCCTTGAATAGCAGCAATCAATTTGGTCACTTTCAATATTTGGTACTTGAGATAGTTTCTGTCATGAGGATTTGACTACTGACTTTTCTTAGAATAAAATAATCTTTGGTCAGTGTTTCCATTTCCTATCACTGCTCTAACAAATGACCACACATTTATTAATTTAAGTAACAAAAATTTAATATCTTATAGTTCTGGAAATCAGATGTCCAAAATGCATCTCCCTGGCTAAAATAAATATGTCAGTGTTCCTTTGTGGATCTCTATGGGAAATGTTTTCTTGTGTTTTCCTACATGTCAAGGTTGCCTGTATTTTCCATGGCTCTTGGCGGTCTTCAACCTTCAAAGTCAGCAATGACCTGGTTATGTCTTTCTCATATTTCATCACTTTGACACTCTTCTCCTTCCTTCTTCCATGTTTAAAGCATTTGTAATTACATTGAATCCACCTGGAAAATTTAGACTTATCTCTACATTGTAAAGTCAGCCGATTAGCTACAGCCCTAATTACATCTACTACCTGAAATCCTGAAATCCCCTTTGCCAGGTTAGGTACCACATTCACAGGTCCAGAGATTAATACATGGGCTTCTTCACAGAGGCCAGTATTACGACATTTGGGTTGTGCCAATATTTTCCCCTAAATCAATGAAACAAACCTATTTCTTTGAATTTGCCTGTTAAAATGCTTAAGAAGTAGCCCCAAAGTCCTTGATACCAATGATTGAAATGTGGATTCCACAAATGGAGTGTTCTGTATCATAAAACAATGTGAATGTTTCACTTGGAAAGATAAACGTTAATTTAGAAAATTAGAACTTTTCTGTGTGTACCCATAATAGTTTTGCTGCCCGAGGTCCAGATAGTGGCTTTCTTTTAGCATTTCCAAAATAAACTCACCATTTGTGTTATTGGCTGGCTGATTAGAAAGGAAATTACTTATATTGAACACACTGAACAATTTAAACCATTTAGCTCATGGAACTCTCTCATTGAATATGACTATCATATTGTACTTGATTCCAATACTGAGTAAAGGATATTAGAAGGCTATGCTGCTCATCAGAAGACTGAGACCTCACAAAATAATCATACTCTCTGTTCCAGAAATTGAATCATAAGATAAACATTTAAAATTAAATGTACCATGTAAGTCAATTAGAGAGAAATCTTGAAAACCATCTTATAAGCTCTTTGTTTTTTCTTGGGAAGTGATTACTGTCTTCTGAAACAGTCCTTGTCAGGCCTTGTTTGCTTGTGATCTACATCTAAACGAGGAAATTTATCATCTGTGCTTTCTCTTTGCACTCCTCTTTTTAAAGAGGGCTTATGCATATGCTTGTATTCACTACTGGGTCTTCATCTCCCCCTCATTGTCCATGATTCTTTGATTCTGGTATCTTCATTCTGGAATGGCTAGTTGATGACTTCTTAATCCAGTTTTTTTTTTCTTCGTATTTTTGACATAAAAAATGCTACTAGCTAATCTGGGAAAGTGATCCACAAAGAGTTAATACTAGTTTGTCCTGTTCATTCTCTAGCATTATAAAGAATGCCTCCTGGAGAAGTATGATTGTGAAATGAGAAAGGTAAAATTTAAAAGCAAAAAATCTTAGAGCTTAACATTGACGTTAGTGTTTTCATCCTCAAAGCAGTAATTTTGAGAAGACAGACTCTTATTCCTGTGATCCTGACATAAATGTAATATCCTTAACCAAATCTATCAGTATTTTTCACCCACTTCATGCCAAAAGAGTTTCTCCTCATTTCATAAATTCTATCCATTTCTATAGCAATTTTGAATGCTTTCTGAGGTGAGATGTGCTATAAAAATATTTATGTAAAATAAAATGCACTCTTAATTGACCAAAAAAAAAAACTCATATTCTCATATTGTTGAGGTGAAGTTTTATTGTTGTCTTAAACTATGTCTGCTTTCCAAGACTGGCTAAATAGCCCAATTTAGCAGAATCCTTAGTTATATTCCTCGTCTCTATCAACTGCCTTTGTTAGAGACACCATTCATTCATCAGTGTGTCTCCCAGCTCCCAGAAACCCTCAGATGTGATTAACTTTTTCTGACTTGAGATATAAAAAAATTGTAGAGATTTTGTACAAATGTTTGGCATAGTGTTCCATGTGATGAGTCTTTAACTATGAAATAACAAGTTGGATAGATTAATTTTAAATATGCATGCTTTTGAGTACATTGTAAGTTTATGTCAAGGAAGAAATTTTTTATTTTCATTCTGACATGACATTAGTAATAAATAGAAACAAGAACAAGCATGCTGCTTGTGTTAATATAGGAAATAATATGTTAATAGAGGGAATGTTAGTAAGTGTTAATATAAAGAATGATATGGTACATTTTTGCTAATGGGATATTCTGGCATGGTAGATCATTTTTATAACATAGCACAAATGGATCTAAATTCTACATATTTTATTTATTAGCTATGTGACCTTGGGACATTAGTTTATTTTGCTATTTGCTAAATTAGCTTATGTTGCTCATATTTATTTTCTACATTATACACTAATATTACATACCTCACAGGATTGTAGTTAGTATTAAATGACATAATATATAGGGAGAGTTTATCACAGTGCCTAGTTCAGTAAATGCTTCATGCACTTAGCCATTATTGTAATTTCATTAAATTATTTTGTAAAAATCTATAGTTTTCCTATGGATCAATATGATCAACTAAAATAAAGTCAAAATAGTAACATGTTTAGTTGCTCTGAAATAAACAAAATGTGTGATATTATAATGACCAGAGTTCTGTTTGATAAAAGAAAGCTAACAAAGATACAAACTTAATAAACTTATATTTAAAAAATTGAAAGCAGAATATATGTGCCCTTGATGTTAATCTCTTACTTTGACCTTAAATCCTTTGCAGATTTAGCATGACCCTGAGGGATTTTTCCCTTATTTCATTAACACTGCTATACTTTTTGGAGGCATTTCTGTACCCCACCCACTCCCATCCCAAATGCCTCTAGGGGATATCTCTTGCATAATTTGTACTACATCTAATTACAGGAAAGCACAGGAACAGATACCTTGCATCCCAAGCTTAATTCTGAACCACTGAAAATGATTTTGATTGCCAACTACATTAGGGATACCTCATCTATGCGTTAGCCAACATTGGTCCTTATTTAGAAAATATGCACTTTTAATTCGGTAGTGATATTTAACAATATTGCAATCTGTGGTGTCAATGTTTATGGAAAAAATCCTGCAAATGATGCTTACAGGAACCTCATCACAGTAGGCACACTTCTTTTAAAAATCTGTTTTCCTACTGCTTTTCTCAAGGATGCCAGTGACAAAGAGTGAGCACCATCTTCTGCTGCCTTTGGGATCTTGGCTGGCTCACTTCATTTCTTCCTTTTATTTTTCCATTCCTAACAAGATAATCAAAATGTCTTCTCACAGATTCTTCCTCAGGATTTTAACTAAACCATGCCATTTTGAAAGGCTTTTTGATTGCCTTTTACAGGGAAGGTGACAGTCTAGTCTCCCCCCAAAGTTTATCATCTGTTTTAATTATGCATCCACTGCAGTTACAATTGCAGTTGGTAAAATCAGTTGTCCAGAACCATTTCATCAACATTAACATGATCATTTTTCATCAGATGTTTTGATATGGAGCATGTCTTCATTCTTTCATTCAATTATGTGAAAATTCTTTTTTTTTTTTTTTGTTTAAACTCTCCTTTGCCAGTACTCAGTCTACAGCCTTTGTACATAATACATTACTTTTGGTAGCTGGTGCCTAAGCTTATTATACAAAAGATGTATTATTTACCAGATCAAAGGTCAGTGTGTTCATAATTTAATATGCCATGGGTCAGACAGCCCAGAAACGTCTGTGAATTTCTGAAGTGACGTACACTTCTGAAATAAAACTGCCATTTTATAATGGATAGATGATCATCTGCGTAGCCAGGCTTACTTATATTTACATGGCACAGCTCATCAGGGAGGCCCTTCAGAAATCTACTCTAGGATAAGTTACCAGATTCCATTTTCAGATAGATCAACATTCTTTTCTCCTTAAGTCTTTCTTGAGGAAATTATCACAATATTACTCTTGGAACTAAGTGTCCTTATGTGGTAGAATATTGCATTTTCGTAATGATTGCTTATTAATTTGGTAAATGTGAACTATGTGGAGTGTTTTTCTATTTTGGTCTTTGGATTTCAGTTTAAGTTTTCTTGGATGTATTCTTAAAAATACCTGTCATTTTGAAAGTGGAGTCGAGGGGAAAATAACTGCACTATGAAATGTATACTATATCTGATTTTTCTTAATGAAGCATACATTGCTATAACTTTGTTCATTTGATGTGGCAGTTTTCTAACTTAATGATAACAGATGGTTATTTTATAGTTAATATTAGTTTTGTCTTCTGTTAGGCTGTTTTGTTTAAAACTTGTGAATTTATTTCTTAATTTTACTAAACTGATAATCAGTATTTTGATATTAATACTAATAATGATATCTGCACTTGCTTAATAGATACTGTTCCCAGACACTGAACTATGATTCACATGTGCAAATTCATGTAATTATCAAAGAATTCTGCAAAGCCAATATTCTTCCATTTTATAACAAATCTCAATGGAGACCAGATTTCCATTATAAATCTTGTAATGAGTCTATTCATTGGTTCACTTGTTTATCCAACAGATGTTTATGGAATGGCTACTGCATGTTAATAACCATGCAAAGAACTGCAAGTAATGCATTTAACAAGTAGACATAACTCCTACCCTCAGAAAGCTTCTAGTCCCTGAGAGAGTGTAAGAGTTATTCAGCTATTGCAAAGAAGTGAGATGAGTATTTTTATATGACATGTGGCAGGTGCATTCTGAGTGTACAACAGGGAAACCTAATCTAGGATAAGAGAGAGCAGGGACAGACACTCTGAGAAAGATTCACTCACATCAATGGAGGTTTAACTGTGGAGTGAGGCTATATGCTAGTTTTGATGCAGGAGAGAAGTTCTGTGGAGAAACTCTAATCCACAGTGAGTAATTGAACCTATATTCTAAGAGCATGCTATAGCAGGACATATTAAACATAGGAACCAGAGTTCAGGGAACAATCTCAAATTATACTAGCCTCATAGTTTACTGATAATTTTGCTAATATATGTTGAATAAATGTTTCCTATTGCTCTGGGCTTACCTTTTACTTAATAAGTAAATTTAAATGCTAATTTTTAAATACATTACAATAGCTTCCCTTATATTTGGAACCTTGGATGTCACCAAAGAAATCAGGCATTCTTACCTGCATCAAATATCTTTATCCTGCTGTAGTAGAGCCAGTTGTAAAATTTTAGTTGCATTCACAGATATCTGTTTCATTCCTTCAGAACACTATATTCTTGTTTTGTCAGAGAATGGTCTTCAGATTGAAGATCATTAAATCTGATAGCAGGTTGATCCATGCTATCATATCACTGAAAATGCTTTTGAATAGGAACCCCAATAAATGTCTGTGTCTGTGAACAAGATGTGTGTATGCATTGCTATATTAATATGTAATGTTCATTAAAAACTAAGTATCTTAAACCATTAAAATGGAAGAAAGATAAATAGAGAAGTTTTAATTTTTCTTCTTCTTGCCCAATTGAGCAAGTCTTGAATGTCAGCCAGGGAGTAGGAACTGGTTTTGCATGTCATCATATTGGACGAGGTAAAGATGAGTGATCTGTTCATGCCTGCCTTCAAGGAGCCGATGAGTTAGTAACGAGACTAGTTCACCAAGGCAGAATCCTGTATTCTGTAGTTTTCCAAGCTGTATGAGTTGTGCTTCAAAGTCTGAAATGAGTTTTCTGGATTAATTTAGTTGTGCTTCAAAGTCTGAAAGGAGTTTTCTGGATTAATTTAGTTGTATTTTGTGAACAAAGAAAGGGGGTAATGAACATCAAAGATAGGAAAGCAGCTTTAAAGCAGTGCTTCTCAGAATTCATGTACCTGTAAATCAAATTAGAGATCTGATCTGGGGCCAGGAATCTGCATTTTGAACACATTCCTCGGTGAAAACATGGGTCTTGCTGCCGCGCAGGTCCTACTTTGAGCAGCCAAGTGTTAGAAGACTTTAACATCTTAAGTAAAGAGTTGGTGCTTAGTTTAGCAGACTGTGGGCAGCTTCTTATGGTGTCCCAACTGGGGAATCATCAAGTTGAACTCTATGCAAATCCCTTTAGCAGTAATTTTTAGACTGCAGAGGAGCTGGCCATGACTGGAGGGAACAAGATAAGTCTGGAAGCAGTTACAATAGTCCAGGTGAGAAGTAATAATGCTTCCAGCTAGGACACTGGCAGCGGAAACAGGAAGGAGAAGATAAAGTTGAAGGACATGGTAGAAGCAGAATCATCCTGAGAAGAGAGATAACAAACTAACACAGGTATACTATATAAAACAAATTAAATTGAGGGCTAGAGAAACTAATGAGAAATCTGACCTTTCTGTTCATCTAGTAATTTGGAAATGTGAATTTTAATAATTTTGAATATATATTCATAAATCATGTGTTCAGCTAACCACAGCAACATTTCAGGTAGAAAAGATCGCAAAATAAAATCAAAATGTTAGAAATGGACAGCTGGCTTTCAATGTATTTATCATCTTCTTTAATCTTTAGTTTCAGAAAGAAACATGTGTCTTTGCACAGTATGTCCAAACAGGTTCAATAAATCTCAATGATTGTAAATAGTAAATTGAGTAAATGTTTCCTTTTCCTCTGCCTCCAGGTAAAAGACATCAATGTCTACATAAAAATCCCTGAGATTTTCAAAGCATTAAAAGCATGGAGCTGACAGGGAAAAATACATTTTCATTATAGGTGGTGATTTTCCATAGCTGTTTTCTACTGTTTGGCTCCTACTGCCTTTGTGACCTGTCTTAGAGCCATCACATTCACCTTATCTGTCTGCCTGTCTGTCTGTCTGAACGTGTGACTGGCACAAGGCTAGCTCCCGATACTGAACACAGAATTTCCTTGCAAGCCAAGACTCCATATTCTCATCTTAGCGTAGATACTGAAGAAACTAACTTTTTTATGAATGAGTGGATCTTCCCACAATCTAACATAGATGTGAATAAATAAACAAGTGGGTGAGTGAAGGATGAATGTTGACTTAGCCCTAAAACAGTCTTTTCCAGATTCTGCTTTCCTTATTTCTAGACATGTATCAAGCGGATCTGACCCCAGTATGAAATCAGCATTTCCCTCATCCATGCGTACACTTGAAGTAGTCTTCATGCCATAGAGTGACTCAGGTCAGAAGGCTGTCTCTAAATTTTATGTTACAGGCCAATAATTAATGTACTTGCATTATAGTCTAGTTTAAATGTTACATTTCTTTCACGTCAAGTCAGTATACCATTTTTCACTCCCATTGACTTTTTTTCATTACCCTTTAAAGCTTCCCGTTTTTCTTTTTTAAAATTAGTTTTATTATACTTTATTATTGTCTAGGAAGTCTGTTAAGGAAAACACGAACCTGTTTGGTGGGCTTTTTGTTGCTATCCTTGAAGCAAATCCTTATCAGGTACAGACATGGCTGAGCAAAGTGCTGCAGGTGTGTATTTACAGACTGTGCATTCAAGCCTCCGACTTGTGAATGTAGCTGTGATTAGGTCACCGGGACATATATTTTTAAATTAGCTGACCCATAATTTTTGCTGAACAGTGTTAGACTGTTTTCTATATCAAGTTAGTTACTCATGCTGCTGCTTTATTTCTAAACTTTCCAGGATCTGAGCATGTAATTTAAAATGAGTCTTCACTGTTTATTTTAGTGTTTATATCTTCACGGATCACAGATATGGACAACATCTTATGGACTATTTAGTTGAATCCATTTGTGGTGCGAATGGCAAAATAAAACTTACATTGATTAAATCATTTTGTGAAGGACACAGACCTAGTTACTAACAAAAATAGAGTAAATGAAAACCCCCAAATGCTCAATACAGTGATTTTCTTTTATGCCAAAGAATTTCATACATTCTCGGTGCCCAGTGGAGAAGGTATGCTTAATGTTCAAGCCTGACTCTTGGACACATTGTGTCTATTGAAAAATAGATTTGGTAAAAGTAAAAACTATTTTGAAAAAGCACTTCCTGTATACAACAGATGTCTTAAATTTTGGACTGAATTTTTTTGGCACCACCCCTAGTTTATTGATGCTCGGAAAGGCCAAATTGCTAGAATTATTTTCTTAGCTTTGTCAATAAGATTAATATTTAGTCATGGGTATTTAGCTAGAAATGTTATCACTGCACATTACATATAAAATAACTTTGCACTGGCATAGGGTGTTTGCTGTTCAGTTCAGCATGAGAGTTTATGGATCTCAATATGAATTCTGAAAATTATTTTATGGTTTGTGCTATCATGTGCTTTTGTGCAGAGGGCAGTTATTGGTATGTAGAAAATAACTTCTGGTAATGCTTATAGTCTGCCATTTCACAGATAGTAATAGATGATTCCAGGCCAGTGCCCATAGTTTCTATAATAACTTCATTCTTGGCAGTAACAGATTGAATGAGGCAAACTTTTATATAACATTTCATTCCATTTCCAAAGGAGCCTATCAGGCAACATGTCATTGGTTTTAATTCTATCTACTTACTGTCAATGCAGTCTTAGTGACATGAGGAAGTCAGTCCCTTATTCTCTTTTGCACATCTCTCCTGCCAATTTCTACTACCATTAACTCTCTTCACACCAGACTCACCAGCAATAGCTGCAGTGGTATATACCTTGGCTCTGCAAGCCTTTTCGGTCCATTCTTTTCTCAGCGTTCAAGCCTGTGCTTTTAAAATACAATTCTGATCCTGTTGCTCTCTGACTTAAACCCAGTACCTGTCCACTATCCCAAATTCTTAGGTCTAACAGCTCTCTGACTCATCCCCACCCCCGCCCACCCCAATTCTCTCCCTACTCAACTGCTCTTTCTTGCTTTCTTGGATTCTGCCCTCCATGAAAACACAGGACATGGCTTTCTCCTTTTGTGAACTTTGAATATATGATTTACAGTTGCAAAATATTCTTTGCCATTTTATTTGCACTGCTTCATCTGAGAGTAGCCTTTTCAGGCACAGTATTTCAGATTCGTTGTTACTTATATACCTTCCTATGTTGTGGGGCTCTACTTCATCACTGCAGCTACAGATATATTTAATTAATTGGTTATGGTAACTTGAATCAAATGTGTTTTTGTTTTATGCTAAATAAGCCATATCTCTGTTGCTTGCTATTGAGGAGAGCTTAGCTCGTTGATTAGAATGTGGTGGGGTGTGAAGAACATTCCTTGAGCTATTACTAATGAAACCTAAATTTCCTACTTAGACTTGATGAACTTGAGATTGATAAATAAATGCACTCTAGGAGAGTGGTCCTCAAAGTGGGATCTTGAAGATGAAGACATAAATAAGTACTCAAAAATTATTTATTTAGTAAGAAAATACTGGGATGGCTCTTCATTTTATTTTATCATTAAATTTTTTGATACTCATTTTATATTTTATGGAGTATATTGATGGAACTTTGTATTATATAATTTATATAGAGATAAATGTAAAGAAAATATATACTCACTATTTTCTTTTTTAGTTTGTCTTTCCTTCCATCTCCCCTTTCTTTATTTTCTTTCTTTTATCGCAATAGTGCTACATTAAAAAAAAAAAAAAAACTGGTGGCTGCCGATAAGGAGAAGCTTGATTTAATTTTTACTGAATTTGCCCTCTCCTTAATGGATATGTCTTTTAAATAGCACTTTCTAGCCTAAATTAATATCTTCTAACTCATAGTTTGCTGTTATAGTTTGTTAAAAAGAAGTGTCTTTCATTTTACTTCCCAAATAAAGGGTAGTAGACAAAATGATAATATATTTTTATTAGAGACAATAAAATTGACAAAGTTATGAAATCATGTTACTCTTACTTTTATTCTGTTGCCTCTCCAAATGTATGCTGTATATGCCAGCAACTCTAAGTACTTAATATAAGGTGAATAAAAGACATGTCATCTTCCCCACCCCACCTATGTTATATGTAGAGTGAGATGAACACAGACCCAGAAATTAGCTAACTGGCAAAATCCAAATGGATTATTATATATAATGGTGTAGACTTAGAAAAACATCACATTTGTTTCTAAGTTTTTAAATAGAAATATTCAGCAACGGGTGCTTTTTGGGGAGCTATTTTTTCGTATCCTGTGACAGTCCTGTTTCTTTCTTTCTTGATCTTTTTTTTTTTTTAATGGATTCTGTAGGCATTGCCTTAATCTTTGATTGCTGCCTCACAGTATTACTTTACTCTCATTTTGTGGTGTCATTATGTTTTAAACAAAAAATCATCTCTAATGATACTGTTCTAGCCATTTTATTTATTTGACTGACTTTGTAAATTAGAGTTTCAGGACATCCTTAGATATAATTACAGCCAAAAGCTCATGTGAAAAGGAAGACAGAAAATTTCATCAAACAAAAAAATAAATCTTGAATGACTCTATATTCAAGAAATAGATGGCCATTTAGTTAAAAAAGCAATTTGAAACTACCTGGTAGGATCTAATTTAATTATTCTTACCATGGTTTCAGAAAGAGTATTTATTGTTGCCTACCTTAAGTTTAATGAAAATAATCACCAAATCTCTGTTATCTGGCAACTGAGTAAATAAACTGCATCATTAACTTGAAAGCATTATCAGGGACCCAAGCTATCACTAATGGGATTTCTTGTATTAAAAGGAAGTAATAAAGAAGAAGTAAATGTGTGATAAAATGATTCTATTTAGTATCTACATGTGGTTCATGACAAGATCTAATGTGACTTTGAAAGTTCATTCCTGTAATGTGTATTTAATTGTAACAGAAACAATATAAATTACACCTGGGAATCTTTATACACCATGGGTCACAGTTCAAACCAGGTTTTCCATGGTACCTGAAACAAATATCTTACTATAAAATAGAAGTATTATTAGAAATATGCCACATTTTTAGTAAGAATAGAACAAAAAATTCTTTAAGGATTACATAACATTTAGCAAATCATTGAATAATGTTACTCAAGTGGGAATAAAAATACTATACACTGTGGATATTTGTACTTTTTTGTTATCAAAATGATCTTTTCCCTTTTTACAGTTAATATGGTGTAGAAAATCTTTCTAAAATATCTCAAAAGTTCAATTCATACAGAAATCACTTCTCCTAGAATTCTGTGCCTGTTTGGTGAATAAGGCATTTTGTGTGTGTGTGTGTGTGTCTGTGTGTGTAGATTTCTCATACCATGTCCCAGGGGATCTTTCTTATCTGACAAGAAAAAAAAAAGATATCACCTATACTTCTTATTATTCATCAGAAAGGCAGAGAATAGATATGTTTTCAGCATTGCTATGGGAATTTGACACAGACTAGCTATTAAGCTGAAGCTTGGTGTTTGAGCTGACTTGCAACTCTATTTTTCTAGTTTTCAGTTTAGAGGTGCACTCTAACCATATGATTTGGGATTATACAAATCTTCTGTTCTATGAATAGTGTTGGGGGTCCTTTATGAGAAAAATGGGAAATATAATTAGTGAATATTCAACATATATGTAGAAGTGATTGGTACACAGTATTTTAGCAATTTAAGAAATCAAATTGAAAAACTTTGAAAAAGAAATGCACGGCATTTCAACCCCTAGATAAATCTTCTTTGAAATAAATATGACCACATAATTACTTTTGTATTAGAGATAGATATATTGTATTTTTAGTTGAACCTTGATAACTTCAGGGAAATGCTGTTATTAAAAAGTGTTCTGTGCCTCTAGCTGTTGTAGTAGATAATTTAGGGACACAGAAGTATGGACAATTATTAAGTCATTGGTGAGAAATGATATTTAATAAAGTTTGAATGTAATTTGAATTTTGTGCAGCTAAAATCTTACTTCCTATAGCTGGATGTTGAACCTGTCAAACTGAGCCATAAGGGTAAAACTGACAAAGCAATGGACCCTGGAATTAAAATACAGGTCTGTATGAATGACCAGAACTACTTTGGGCCATAACTTTTTCACAAGTAAAATGGGGTTAGATTTCCTACTTTCCCCACAACTGATAGGGAGGATTTAATGATTATTTCATAAAGTCAAAAAAATTAGCTCATGTACCACAATAGCTAGATAATTCAAAAACTAAAGTTAAAATTGTCTCATTTGCCTTTCTGTGCATATTATTAAAAGTTAAAAAGGTTTTTCATAAAGCAAATGGAATTTCTCAAAGTAGGGTAAATATAAAGCTTATAGCACCAATTAAGCATTGTGAAGGATTATATAAAGAATAAATAGAAGTAAAGTTAGGTAAAATTTGGGAAATACAATGTTGTTTTATTAGGCTTGCATCTATCAAGACTGTAGGCAGAGAAAAATAATTATCTAAGAACAAGCTAATCATCATGTCAGTGTTTCTAGTTATCAGTGCAAATGACAAATAAAGGGCAGAAAAATGAGTATTTATTATGCTTTCAACATGTTTTTGAATGTTTATTTTGGGTAAACTAGGGTCTTCTTAACTGAGATTACATGAACAATATGTGTTCAACAGTGTGTTTCAAGTTGTTTTAAGTTTCTTATCAAATTGAAAATAATGCTTCCTTTTTCCAATAATAACATCAAGGTATGTTTAATAACTCAAGGTTTTTTGAGCCATTCAACCGGTGTGACTAAATTCAGCTTAATAGCACTCATGTGGTTCCTTTAAGCATCAAGAAAATTGCTTTATTTTTCTTTTCAAAAGATTAAGTTAATTGTATGACTGAAATTTTTCACATTAAAAGTTTCTTTATTATTATATAGACATAACTAAAGTCCAGTTACACAAGTTGATTGTAAATGGAAATGTATGATCCCAGATTATATCCACAATTTTCAATTCATTCTTAGAGCAGTGATTCTCAAATTGTGATTTCTGGGCCAGCATTGATAGAATCATTTGGGAACTTGTTAATGATGCAAATTCTGGATGGTTCTAATGCATACAGAGAATATATGCAGTTCATATCTTCATTTTAATGCCATACAATACTGTTAACAACAGTGAAGCAAAACTTGGCTAGATGAGATCCCCTAATCAGCAAAGTCCAGTGAATCTTTGGCAACAATCCAAAAGAGATGAGGGCAAGTATGTTAAGAATCATTGGTGTCATTGGAAAGTTATTGGATGAGTTTCTTCAGCAACTCATTAAATCGTGGAGAAATGGGACCGAGGAGGGAACAATCGAAAGAGGAACTGGTGAATTTGAGATAAGGACATGTATTTGGCTAAGGAGAGAAATTGTCTTTTCATCAGTTTCATAGTCCTTGCAGAAAATTCATCTTAATCTTGCAGGTAAACTCAACCAAGACAAGTGGGTTGAGAATGCCTTTATCCCAAGACAGTGGTGGTTCTCAAACCACTCTTCTTAAGAAACCCTTCAATAATTATTTTCAATGCATATTCCTGAGCCAGTTCATCAGATATTATGATTTAAAAAGTCTGAGGACCACACTTACAAAGAACCATGTTCAAAGATTGTAAGTAGGCAGAGGGTTTTATTCAGATGTTCTGCACAGCTAAGTTTAATGTATTGTTTTGAAAATAAAAAAATAAATAAACAATAAGAAAGATATATTGAAATAAAATATTCTCCAGGAAGTTCTTAGTTTTAGGAATCCACACATACAGGGAATTTTTTGTTAATTTCTAATTTCACCTACTTAATGAGTAAAAAGAATCAGTACTGAAGGACTTTTTAATATTGTTAATAGCAGTCAATTAAAATTAATCCCCCTATGATTTATAGTGTTCTACTTTATGAAAGGAACACAAATTGCATTTAGAATCTATTAGATACTCTAAGTGAAGTTTTTACTTGATTGATCTGATTGATTTTTGGTTGATCCGATTACATTTTCCTTATCATTGCTAATGATAATTACAGCCACTCTGTTCTTGTGAATATGCTCAAACAGCCTGGATGCTAAGGATACTTCAATGATCATTTTCAAGTTATGAGTGTAAATTGGTGTTAGAGCAATACATAGAGAATTTGGAACTATAATGACATAGATTGTGTATGCTAGATAATTTTGGTATGATTGACAGTAACTAATAACTTGGGATGTGATTCTGAGCTATGGGGAAAATATATTCAAAAGAAGAATGAAATACGTGAAGGTTTTCTTTTAAAATGCATATGATATGTAGATTAAATTGTCTTATTTAGTAAGAAATGGGTGGTATAGTTCATATCAACTGAAAGCTTCTGAGCTGCAGTAAGAAATAATAACTGTGTTCATGCGGAAGTGACAACTGATGATAGTTTTATTTAATATTTTATTATTATTTAAAGCCCACAAAATTTCAGTAATAGATTGATAGTAAATGTTTAATAATATAGAATGCTGAACACTTTATTCTGGTGAAGTACAGAAAAAAATTTACTTCCTGGAACTGCACAAGGGCTGATTTATTTAAATTGTGGCTGCTTTATTTACTAAATTTGGTAGTTGAAGTTCTATCTTGAGTTTAAGGAGGTGTGAAAAAGATCCAGGAATCTCAGCTTATGTATCAATAAAGACCTCATTCAAAATGAATTATCAGTTGCCATGTTGTACTTAAAATTCTCAGGGATAATTATTATTATTTTTTTAATGATGGTAACCCTTTACCATACTGACAAGTCACTGCTTACTTGTTTTGCAATCAGGTTTCCTTATTGTCTCTATGCCTGCCTGCAAAAAAACTATGTCATTTAACATACATATCCAAGTTCCTGGGCAACAGATCAAATGAATTATGAGTGGGCTAAGCTTAGCTTTTCATGAACTTTGTAGCCACCAGTAAAAATAAAATGCATTTCAATAATTGAAAATGCTACACATTACTCCCTGGAGCTGTCCATGTAGACGGAGAAATAGAAAAATGATAGATACTGGAATTTGGAAACTGTATGTGATCAGCTTCTTTTTTATAATATTCCAGTATATATGGAATTTCAGATTCTGTTGGTCTTGGTGTTTATACACATAAACACATTTGTACAAAATAGGTCATTTAAAATAAAAGTATTGTTTAAGCTTGTTATTTTCTTTTGTAACTAGTGGAGGGGATGCTAATATACTGGCCAGGTACCATGCTGTAGGAGGTAGGACATTTGAAATGATAACAAGAAAACAGCTTCAAAGGGAAACCTCAACTGTGTTATGAATGTATTTATTGTGAATTCTTACCTTTCCAGTTTTTGCAATGAGAAATCTTGAACTTTTTTGGGAATTGATGAAAGAGGAAGCTTTGTTTCATTTGAAATGTTTCCTTCTCTGGCAGTTTAGCTAAATAAAGGATCCCTGCTTAAATCTGGTGACCTTATGTACAAGCTAGGATATTACAATTCTATTTGGGATGGTTAGCTTTTCTGTAAGGTTCATATAATTAGTTGGAAAATATATACACTTTCTGCAAATTCATCAACACTTTTGGGTGCAAAGTGTGGCTTTCGCCTTCTGTCATTGACAAGCAGAAGGAAGATGGGCTGGGATTCAAATGAAGATGAAGACCAAAATCATTACATTTCAAGACTCCAAATGACTCAATATTTTGTTCTTGGGGTTTGAATATAATGATCTTGATCCTTCTAATACAACAATCCTTCTCTACTGACTTTACAATTAAAGCCAGAGGAACTGGCTTTCTGTTCAGTGCACCTGCCCTCTCCTGCAAAAAAAAAAAAAAAGATAGCTGTACAGTTAACCAAGCTGAATTCTGCTTCTGTGGAGAAGAAAATGTGGGAGAGACCATTGTGCAGATTGCAGAACATTCTATGATGCTCAATCCCTTGCTGACTGTGGGGCTAAGGATGCTTTTATTTTCTTTTGTTCAGCAAATACAAAGTTGTATTGCTTCAAATCACATGTCTTGCCAACTCACTTTGAAATATTATTGAATGCGCTTATCATTTTAGTACATTTAGAATTACAACAAGTACTCTTAACGAACTTTTCCTTACTAGTTATACTATTTTTCCCAAATACTGTAGTACTGTTTCCAGTTGAAGAGACCTATTTTATTTACAGTAAAATGTTTACAAAACACTTCTGTTCTTTCTCCAGAGCAGAAATGGTTCATTTCACTTGAAATATATTTTCTTTTTTTATACTCTAGCTGCCACTGTTTATACACATAAACACATTTGTACAAAATAGGTCATTTGAAATAAAAGTATTGTTTAATAAAAGTATTGCATTTTTTAGCGGAATTAATAGTGTTCAACATTCTCTCTAACCAGTTTAAGTTTCATATTTTCTGGGTTACAGCCTAGTTAGTCTGGTAGTCAGAATAGTGACTCCCCCAGATACTGTTCAGGTTCCCAGAAACTGAACAGTGTTAACTTACATGCCAGAGATTTTGTAGATGTGATTAAATCAGGGATTTAAGATGGAGAGATCATCCTGGATTATTGGGGTCCATTTTGATGATGTTCCTTATAAGAGGGGTACAGGAGGGCACATGTCAGTCAGAGAAATTAGTTTCTTAAGTGAGGCTTTCATAATCAGTGCTGTGATGGAATGCAACCTGAACTGGAATAGGATCTGTTCTGACTGTGAGCTTTTTCCTTTTTAACAACCTCAGAACATAAATGGCCTCTGTACAGGAAAACAAAATTCAGTGTCAAGGATAATCAAGGATAAACATTTAAATGGGAACAATAATAAAGGAAAATATTATTATTTATGAGTCACTTCCTACATTTGCATACTTAATAAATGGTAAGCCATGAGTTGGATGAAAAATGGAAAGCACGGATGGAATTCTCTTAGTAGCTCTCAGTAATTGGTCCCGCATAGACTGTAAAGTGATGTTTTCACCTCACTGCTGTCTAGAAGAGTGCCTCTCAGATGTTAGCTTGCACTGGGATCACCTGGTAGGCTCGCTGGGATGGGCCTTTGTGATTCAAAAGGTTTGGGTGTGGTCCAGAAATTTGCATTTTGAATGGGTTCCCAGGCGAGCCAGTTGCTACTGAACTGCGGACTATAGTTTGAGAACCAGTAGACTGAGAGACCCACTGAGAAGCGGCAGTGGCTAGAACAGGATTTCCTCTTTGAAGGTGTGAAAACAGACTCTGCTTTAGGCATTGTGATCAAATGTGCAAGTTAACAATACTGAAACATTTCTGTGTCCCTTCTACTCCTCCTCCTCCTCCCCCCCCTCCTCTTCCTCCTCTCTCCTCTCTCTTCTCTCCTCCCCTTCTCTCCCTTCTCCTTGCTTTCTAGATAATACTAATCGCTCGGTTCTGTCTGCAGCCCTTTCTGTCTTTCACTTACCTGTGTTAGAATATGAACTTCAAATATGGATGATTGCAGTAAGAACTACGACCTTTAAAAAAAGGAAATGAGGCCCTCCCTGGTGGCGCAGCGGGTTAAAGCACAGCACTGAGAATCTGAAGCCACTTCCGCATGAGTTCGATTCCCGCCTGCCGCCTGCCCCGGAGGAGACCACATGGCGAGCCAGACCTCTCCTGACCCGCCCGCTGCTCCCCTCAGCAGTGTACCTCGTCAATCTGCCTGTTCTGCTCCCCACTCTGTCTCTGGTGAAGCCTCTCACCGTCCCTGAGCCTCTGGCCTGTACCCCAGTTCTGTATGAATAAATAAATAAATCTTTAAAAAAAAAAAAAGGAAATGAAATGAATAAGAAAAGATACTGCTTTCTATGAAGTACCTCTGAGATATGCAGACATATCTAGGTTTATTTTAAAATAGTTTAATCCACCTGCATCTCTTTGAGATACACAAAATTTAAGTATTATTTGTTCATCTAGTTTGAGAAGAAGAGATTAAGTTTTTTTTTTGTTTGTTTTATAAGGGAGCTGTGAGACTTCAACTAGACTCTTTTCCTTATTTCCAAATATTGAGTTCTGTAAATCAATCCACATCACACAATACAAACATTATTTCGTGCAATTTGCTATATTGCCTAGGATTTGACTGTTTCAGTGGACTTCTAGATTCCTTTGTCTTGTGTATGCATGCAGGTGTGTGGGGAAACACCCACTCAGGTATATGTGTGTATATTAAATTATTTCTGTGAAGCAAAAAGTAGGGATGCAATTCATAGAAGATGGACCCCTGTTTTCATTTATTTTCCTTCTTTGTATATATATATTATTACTTAAAAGAAACCCTCTATATTATAGTTTCATTGTGTGAATTATTTTAAATTCTGCAGAAGGTTTACATGGTGATTAAATACATAGGCTCTGAAAACACACAGGCCTGAATGCCCCCAAAGAAATGACTGAGTCAAGAAGATGTGGTGGCCTAGGGATTATCTCAGCACTATCACTGCTATGGGCTGCATTCAATCCCCATCCACGGAGCTGACCCACATGGCGCAGCAGACCTCTCCTGTCTCACCTACTGCTCCCCTCAGCGGTGTCTTTCAGTAGATCTGCCTGTTTTGCTCCCCATTCTGTTTCTGGAGAATCTTCTCAAGCTCCTGTGCCTCTGGCCTTTATCCCAGTTCTTCTACACAATGGAATACTACTCCATGTTCAAAAAAGATAAACTCATGCCATTTTCAGCGACGTGGATATTGCTAGAAGGGATCATACTCAGCCAAGAATGTGAGATGGATAAAGGGTATATAAGATAGTTTCATCTATACATAGAATATAGGGAAACCAAACTAAGGGTCAGGAAAAAGACAGAACTTGCCAGCTGACCATAGATCAGCTATAGATAATATAGCATCCAGTGCAGCAGGGGAGGGGAGGGGAGGGAAGATCACAAGGAACAGTGGTGACAGTTTATGGGTGCTGTGGTAGTAGGAGAATTACTGGGCCCCTGGTGGGACAACCTCTCATAGTGCAGCACTATGAAGTCAGCCACAGCCACTTCAGCACAAATTTGACCTCCAGTAGGGAGGGTGTCCTACATGCTACAGGAGACCTTTCCTGTCTTGTCTGCTACTCCCGTCAGCAGTGGACTTCATAGATCTCTTAGAGCCTCTTCTGCTCCCCACTCTGTCTCTGGTGAATCCTCTCACAGCCCCTGCACCTCTGGCCTATAACCCAGTTCTGTATGCATAAGTAAGTAAATCTTAAAAAAACAAAATAAAAGAAAGGAAATCAGTGGGTGTGTTCAAGTGGCCTGAGAAACTGATCTACATCAGGCCTCCACAGAAAAAAAAAAAAAAGAAGAAGAAGAAGAAAGCACACACAGAACTGCATTCAAATCCTGATTTTGTTACTTGCTAACATGTGAAGTGGTTAACTAGCGTATTTTTGTCTCAACTTTCTCACTTATAGAAACAATAGCCCATCTAGGGTTCTGATGCTTGTTAAGTGATATAATACTTATAAGGCTGAGTAGCACATGAGACCATAACGATGACGAATTCCAATCCCAGCTATTGATTGCTATGCTCCTTGTACTTGTATTTGTAAAATAGCACTGGGTGGCCTGTCTCCACAAAGCACTGAATGAATGTTTTGACTCTAACAACATTTTAATGCAGACCTTCGCCTGCTGGTGTTTATGTGTTAAGGATCTAGTAGCACTGTACTGAAAACCAATATAGATTTTAAGCCCTCAATTCTTCATTTTAAAAGGTATTCTCCTTACTTACCTGTACTTTGAGCACCTTGCTAATTTCAATTAAAATCTCTTATGGTGCAACCTTCAGAAAAATTAGGTAGAAGCATTTATTGGCTTTTTCAGTCAGGGAATAACTATAGATTGACTACAATGTACCACCCAGTCTTTTAGGGAGATTCACCAAATCAAAATCAAATCAAATCAAAACTGCTACTCCTAAAACTAATTTTTTTTTTTTTGAAATTCTAGGCAGTTGATTGCTCTCAGAAGTACAAAAAGAATGGAAATTCTATTCATATAACCTATAAGTAAACTTGATCCCTTTTTCAAATGTTGACAGAACACTCCTTTTTTAAGTTCTGACTGTGCCGAGCAGGTGAAACTAAGACAGCATACACTCATTTTTACAAATTAAGTTCTTTGTCATTATAATACATTAGTTAAAAGTCATTTTAAGTCAAAATCCCAAACATGTTAAGTGACAGATTCTGGTTTTTGGTCAGTGTAGTGGACAACAGCCATTTTTTGTTTTTCCAGTATCCAGCACTTTCCTATCATAGCACCCAGATTTTTCTCCTGGAACCCATGAGGCCCCATACCAGATTTATTTGTACCTTGGCCAAGCTACTTGATACAGTCATTCTGTGGGTCTCACTGATTAGTTTAGAGATGAACATATGTTTTGTACCTGCCCAAGGAGGATCTGCAAAGTTCCCTTGCTTTTGGTTGAATGATAGGAAATCCAGCTGGGTTTTCAACCATGAAGCTCAGAGAAGCTCCTCTTTGAATGCAAGAATAGAGAGACTTAGGAAGAACAGAGCGCAGCCAAGCCCAGAGACAGGGACATTGAATCTTGTACTTGGCTTTATCTGTCTTCTTTAAGACAGACCTACTGTGGGACTTTGCCATCACATAACATCCAAATCAAAGTTTTCTGTTATTTGATTTGCAAATAGGGGTGTAGTGTTGACAATTTCAATCCAGAAGTGGCTTGAGCCAAGACAATAGGATTTGCTCACACAGTGAGAAAGCCTTTGCATAATTGCAAAGAAAACAGCACAAGTTGATTTCAGTGGCTCATAATGAAATGGCAAGAACAAACAATGTATGTGAAACCTTGAAAAATAGTTTTACTTGTTCATATTAAATGAACTTCGGTGCTAGGTTCATATAATATTTTTTAAGATTTATTTAATCATACAGAACTGGCCAGAGATGTGGAAGGTGAGAGGACTCACCAGAGACAGAGTGGGGAGCAGAACAGGCAGCTCGACAAGTACACTGCTGAGGGGAGCAGCGGGCGGGTCAGGAGAGGTCTGCCATGCCATGTGGTCACCTCCGGGGCAGGCAGGGATCGAACTCATGCGGAAGTGGTTTAAGCTTCTTAGTGCTGTGCTTTAACCCGCTGCGCCACCAGGGAGGGCCGGTTCATATGATTTAAACCATTTTTTTTTCCCCACCATTGCAAAAGTCCCAAGTGACATTGTAAAGTTGTGCAGGTAGTAAGATAATGCTTTGCCACTTGAGAATGACCTATGCATTATAACATTCCAACATATGTGCCCTGTCTCAGGCACACTAATGATCCCTTAAAGAGTCTACATCCTGATCCCTAGAAACCATGGACATGATATCTTATATGTAAGAGCCTTTGCAGGTATGATTAAATTAAGGTTCTAGCTATGGGGAAGTTAATGGGGTTATCAGAGTGGGGAGAGAGAGAGAGTATAATCACAAGGGTCCTTAGATAGGGAGGTAGGTGAGAGTCAGTGACTGAAAGAGAGTTCAGAGGAATGTGAATGTAGCCACGAGGCCAGGAAGCTGCACAGAAAAGGCAAGGGGATGGGTTTTCCCCTCAGTCTCCAGAAGGAATGTACCCTGCTTACTTATTTAAGCCTATTAACCTCCAGAATCATAATACATTTGTGTTGTTTTAAGTCATAAAATTTATGATTACTTGCTACAGTAGCACTAGGGGACTCGTATTCTAACCACTAAATGTCACTATTGCCTTCTAGTGAACACAGCAACAAAAAATAAATTGGCTATCTCTAAAATATCCATGGTAGAGATACCCTGCTTTTCTAAATGTACTCTGCTCTTCCTGGTGGTCTCCCACTGGACCCGTTTGCTTGTTCACACCTCTCCACCAGGCCTCCCACTTTGGATTACCATCTAAGTCTGATTCTTATTCCTTCACCTAAGCCTCCTCAAGCCTCAGAAATTTCTGTAGAATGAAGTGTAAACACAGAAACTTTGTTGATGAAGCCCACCATGATCAAGTTCTTGAATATCTTCCCAGCTGTCTGCATCATCACACCTTCAATCTTCCTACAGCTTGTGGTCTGATCTGTAATCCCCAGAACATGGGAGACTATTTTCTTACCTCTTTTTCTTTGCTTAATCTGTTCCTCCTGATCAATGTGTCCTCTTTCTTTCCACTCATCTTATTCTCTTAAAAAATCATGTTTTCTTGTTTTCAAGACTCCACTACTTTTCAAGACTTTAACTCATTGAAACTGTTCTCTCTCTGGTTAGAAATGGCCATGCTCTTCAGGCACCTACTCAATCATGCTTTATTTTTGTTTTTTACATTTTTTTAAAGATTTATTTATTTATACAGAACCGGGGTACAGTCCAGAGATGCGGAGGGTAAGAGGATTCACCAGAGACAGAGTGGGGAGCAGAACAGGCAGATCAACGAAGTACACTGCTGAGGGGAGCAGCGGGCGGGTCAGGAGAGGTCTGCCACGCCCTGTGGATCTCCTCAGGGGCAGGCGGGGATCGAACTCACTCGGGAGTGGCCTTAAGCTTCTTAGTGCTGTGCTTTAACCCGCTGCACTACCAGGGAGGGCCTGTTTTTTACATTTTAAGTGACTGATCTGCCAGGGAATGGAGAAACGAGAGGCACTTTCATAGTCACAGGCAGGGAGAATCTTTGCCACTTCAGCCATGTGTATATGGGTATTGTGCGTATGTATATACACATAGATAGAAAATAAAATATGCACTGCCATCCTGACTTGCTTGCACTTTTAATTCTCATAGACCAAGTGACAGGGATGGTACTTCATTCGTCCTGTGTTCCAAGAAGCTTATATGTATCTTAGAGAATAGTGGGTGTCTAATAAAACTTTGCCGACTGAATTAACTCTCATCTAAACCCACCTGATCTTATTTGATGAATGTCATAACTTGATTTAAGTTGTAAGAAATAATATTTAAAATATTATTAGGACAAGGCTTGTTTTCTGCAAGGTATCACCCTGTAGTGTGACATTGAGCCACTTAAGTGATGTGGTCATCATAGGGATTGTTTTCCTTGCCTCTTTTTTTTTTTGTTTCTTAGTGAATATTTTGTGAGAATGTAAATAAAATAATGTTCTCGTGTCACAATAAATTGCATAGATCACTTCCTATCATAGCACTAAACTTGTCATAGAAGTACATTTTGCTAGTCTATATAAGATGTATTATGTTTTCCCCTAGCCATGATGGTTTTTATTATTCCATGAAGATATAATAAATTGTCCATGAGATTAATAGTACACTGTTAAAAACAGCCCTGCCATCTTTACACTTTTAATGATACTTTTTAAATGATCATGGATAATTTGTAATTTAAAAAATTATATTTTTAGATATTAAAGCAATAAGAAAAGCCTTTTGTCAAGTGAGTCACTAAGTAAAAGTTTGCATTTATCATTCATAAATTTACAGACTATTTAATGGACTGGAAATACTCCTTAGAGCTTTCTTCTTAAATAAGCATAGTCGTAAATTTCCAGTAATGTCTTTGTACTTATATTTTGGTTTCTTACAAAGGAACTTAATATTATGGGCTCTCAGCCTGACTTCAAACCCAAACTTGCTGTATGACCATGGGAAGAATTAATTACCTATGACAAGCTTCCCTTTCTTTTTGATTCTAAAATGGGAGTAATAATTTTGGTAATTTTAGAATGTTGTCATGAATATCAAATGAAAATGTGGGTAAAGCCTTTAGCACATGCCTGGCTTAAAGTTTTCAATAAAGATTAGCTGTAAGTATCATTATTAGTTTTGGATCCCTGCTGCTTTATTGTTTCTAATACAATGCTCTTCTCTTTGGGCACTTTCTATGAAGACTGCTGACTTCTTGCTACCTAGGTCAGAAAGCATAATGAAACGATAAACCTTGCTCTCAATGTGACTTCCAGTATAACAGAGAGAGATATGACAAATCTACAACTAATTATATAAGGGTGAACACGATTAATTGCCTAAGAAGGTAAAATGTGTGATACGTGTATGGAAAACATGAGAAATGACATTCAGCAACTGAGCTCAGATATCAAGGTGATGGAGGCATTAAAAGGCTCTATTTAGGTATTTAAGAACAGGCTTAATTTTGACAAAGGAGATAAAAAGGTATTCCAGGCAAGGAACAGAAAATGACTAAGAGGAAGGAGGGTGGGAGTCCTTAAATAAAATAAATAGTTTAGTTTTAGCCCAAATGTCACCCTACTGTTAGTTTTTGCATTTCTGCCACCCACATCTCTTACAAAACTCACTGTTAGTAGACTTTTCCATAAGAGTCTGCAATAAACTTTTAAAATGTATGCTCAAGTTGACGTGGAAATTTTTATTTTCATTCACAAAAACTTATAGCTTGTACAAAATATAATGCTGTTATAAAAATGCACGATTATCATGATTATCATATCTATTGTTTAAACCTTTAAGTAGGTAGAGTGGAATTGAGAATCATAATAAAAAGGCTGGAATAAAAAAAAAAAAAAAGGAAAGGTTCAGTTGGCCTCATAGGCTTCTTGGTGATCAGAGTGGGCAACTTGGTCAGGATGACTGGTTTTCAGAACTCAAATATTTGGATGCCAAGAACCGGTGTAAAAACATGAATAAAGTTGTTCCAATGATAGTAAAAATATGAAGGTGCCATCTTAGGCTGCAAGTATTGGATCAAAAAAAAAAAAAAAAAAAACCTTTTTGAAGAAAGGACCAAACAGAAAGGAAAGAGAGAATATAAAAGAGAACAGAAGTAGGAAAGACATTTATGTTTATAATCCTGTTCCTGTTTTGGTGGCAATACATCTCCATGGTTACCTGGAAAAAAAAAAAGCATGCCTAAGCTGGCATATCCTAATAAGAGCTAGTATAACATTGTTAAAATGTGCTCCTGTTACTTATAATAAGTATAATGAAGATAATAGTTATTTACTGATTGCCAGGTCTGTGGCAAGTACTATATTAGATACTCATACACTTGATCTATACTGCCACGTAGTTTTTTTTTTTTTAATACCTATGTCATAGGTAAGGAAGTTGAGACAACAAATAAATGACAGGTACAGAATTGAAAGCTTGTTCTGTATGGCAGCAAAACATAACCATTCACTTCTCTACTGCGGGGTCTAGCATAGCACTTGCCTTGTAAATTGAGGAGTGCATGGATATTCTATGAAAACATTTACTAAGCTTCAAAACCTGTGCTAAGAACTATGACATATTGTGACCAGGCTGAGATTTCACCCCATTTGCAAGCTAACAAGATAGTCTACCACTGTTACCTGACTCTTGGCGGAAGACACAGTCTGCTGAGAAAGAGGAAAGAAAACCTGGAGTGCTCATGGTAGTAACAGTTCTCCACAC
Source organism: Condylura cristata (assembly GCF_000260355.1). Classification (NCBI taxonomy): domain Eukaryota; kingdom Metazoa; phylum Chordata; class Mammalia; order Eulipotyphla; family Talpidae; genus Condylura; species Condylura cristata. The sequence goes on from NW_004567128.1 coordinate 14,180,459, forward strand.
TAGTCTAGAGCCCTAAGTGTGCATGCAGAAGGCCTGATGACATCCTTTTGCACCATGGTTTGCATTCCATGAGGGGACCCTGTGAATTGCAAAACCAGCTTTTTTATACTGAATAATAAATACACCTCCCCGCAGTGAGACCCTGCGTTCCAAGATTGTTCACTACACAAACATCAACAATGAAGCTTAATACAAAGTGCCTCTGTTCCCAAGATTTACAGAAATATGAGAGACCCCTTGGAGACTATCCCCCAACATCTTCCATTTGCATAAATGCATTTTCAGGAACATGAACCTACCCATCCCTTCTTCACCCCTAACGTACCTTTCCTCATACCAGCTTAGATGCCGTTTTGCTTCTGCAGGGAAACTCAAGCTGCCACACAGACATTCTGGTATTGGCCAGCGTGGAATTGGAAAGACACCATGTGTGTACAGGGCACCAGGAACACGGTTATTTCCAAAAGATGATCTAAAGAGCCCTCTAAGTTCTGCTGTATTGTGTTCGAACTCCAAGCAGTTACGTGCAACTCCCATTCATATTTCTCCCTTTGTAAATGGGAAGAGCTCATCAAGAGGCAGGCCTTTCTCTCCTGTTGGAACTAGAGCAGATTTCCTGGAAACCTGCAGTTCCCTCAGTCCGTGCTCTGCAATTCTGGGCATCTCAACCGAGGCGGCTGGGATCGTTCTCCTTGCTCCATGTGTTCCTCTGTGTCTTTACAATAAACTTCCATTCCTTTAAGCAATCTCTGCATGTGTCTTCCTTTGTGACTCTCAGGGATTTGACTGGCAGGATAGCACTATATTTATCTTCCTAATTTTAAAAGCATTTAATTACCAATAATTACCGCCAATGTGATTTTTTCCCCCCTAGTGCACATTAAAAACTTGGAATTGCATTTTCTGTAATAATTTAAGTCAATCTGGAGGGACAAAGTAATTAATTATCCATAATTTCTCAATGCAGAAATGCTGAAATTATTGAAGTGAATTAGAAATCTAGTGTAAAACAAAATTGAACTATTAAATAGGATTGTCTGAGAAAGGGTGCAGCAAAATAAACATTTTCTTAGAAATAGAAAGGTCGGTTTTGATACTATAATTGGGTTAAAAACATTATTTGAGTCAATAGCTCAGGTCATGTTTCTAAAACACATTTTCTCCTGAAGCCTAAGAGTCAACATGGCTTGTGAAATGCTATTACTGTAATGGGTTTAATATTGATACATAACTGCCCCAAATGAAGGGAGCAGTAAAGAAATAGTGTTTCTTTCCACTTTTGGTCCTTTTTGGGATTAGTTGATTTTGGGTGGTTTGTGTCTTTTATTTGTCAAACAAGTCTATCTTCTTAGGGATTACTTTATACAACTTCTGTAGGAATGAGGAGAAAGCAAAAATATATGTATATGTACATTTTTAAATGTTTTCACGTTGAGGGTGCAGATTTTGAACTGAACCACACTTAAATTTGATAAGCTGTGGCTAGATTACCTCTATCTGATGTTGGACAGGATATTTAACCTCTTTGAGGCTCCATTTCAGTTATTGCTAAGATAACAATAATAATATTTTGTATTTCTCTTGTGTGGATACCATGAAGTAATTTATCAAAATATATGTAATTTATGAAATCCATAAATATTAGCTTCCTTTCTCAATTTTTCCTTTGTTTTTTTTCATTTTCTTTTATTACCTTAAAAATAGCTTAGTCTACCTGTGATGTAAATATTCATAATTGTGTGTGTATAATACACACACATGTATAAAATATACATATATACAATGTATATATATATACAATTGTTCGTATATGTGTATATATACATATATGTGTGTATATATATACATATGCACAACTGTATATAATTGTGTGTGTATATACATACAATTAAACTGTTTTTTTCAAAATATATTCTTGGTTTTGTAAATAATTTTAACCTCTACCATTTGGGGAATTAGAACAATTTAATTACTGTCTGTAAATACGGAGATAGCCAAAAGAAAAATGAAAGTGAATAGTACAGATATTTTTGCTACAGCCTTGTACTGAAGAGTCTCTCTGTATATGTACACATTCATAACTTAATTTGAACCATCCATAAGTTGCCTAGGAAAATGTGTGGTTCATATTTTATTATCTTTGTTCTGCAACTATCATCTTGGTATATTGGGAAATGAACTTTGAACATACTAGATGTTTCTTTTTTTTAAGATTTACTTTTATTTATGTATACAGGAACTGGGGTGTAGGCCAGAAGTGTAGAGGATGAGAGGATTCACCATAGACTGAGTGGGGAGCAGAACAGACAGATTTATTGAAATGCACTGCTGAGGGGAGCAGCGGGTTAGACAGGAGAGGCCTGCTGGGCCATGAGGGTCAGCTTGCTGGCTGGGTTAGAACTCATGCCTCAGTGGCTAATGATAGCTTGATAGTGCTGAAACTTTAACCCCTGCATCACCAGAGAAGCCCTCAATACACTAGATTTTTATACAGCTAATAAGGTACCGCTAGTAATAATGTAATCCAGACATGGACTACACCATGTGTAAGGCATTGGGATGGTGAAAATCAAAGAGGGATTGTAGACTGTATTGAAGAGGTAAGTGGTTGATGGTCACAAGATTCTCTTTGAGTATTGACTATTATTAATGGTATGTTTAAAGTTAGACATAATCAGCTAACCTCTCCAAGCCTCTGTTTCCTCATCTCTAAATTGTGACTAATACTAATCCACAGTATTATTGTAGGATGAGATAATGTATGCACATGTGATGCATAATAATTGGTATTTCGTGCTTGCCTAATATGTGCTAATTATTACTGTAGTTGCTAGTAAGATACAATAGCTGGGTCTATGGACTGAGGGCTCTGTGGGGTATGTAGGCACATACACAATTATGTACGTCGTGAGGGAAGGTTGTAATGTTTGTTGTAATATAGGTGTTTAGAAAGTACTTTGACTGACTCTCCAAATCATTCATTAGCACTGTTTTCCTTGCCTGAGTATCAGTAGAAAGATTCTACAAATGTTAATGTAGATTGGTATTAAGGATTACCTGTAGTTTTTGCAAGGATAAATTGTCAAAATGCTAGTAAAGTACAGTGGCTGAGATATACCAAGCATGTAGTAGATTTTGCCCATTGTGTTTTTGCCAGAAACTATTTTTTTTAATCAGAACTGAGTAAAACTTGTTTCTTGCCAAACTGTGACAGATACTTGGTAACTGAGGCCAGTATACATGGAACCATGATTGCAAACCCTAACTAGTATTACCCTGTATGTATTTGATATCATAGACATGCCTTTATCAATAAAGTATCATTTATGACTTATGCCAGTACATTCAGCATTAAATCAGAACTTTTCCCTAAGAAAGTGTGGTGAATCTATACTATTTTGTAGTTCTTCAGAGAGAAATTTTAGTAGGATTTTTTTACAGAAAACGGTATTCTGTGAACTATCTGCCAGTAGCCATTTTTGATTCTCATGTGGTACAGATTGGGTACTAGTTGATAAAATGGTTGAATATGATGAGGAAGACAGGAGAACCCAGAAACAAGTTGCTCTAGAGCTGAAAGCCTCAGACCAGGAAATGTCCCATAAGATGCCAGTATGGGTAGAAGATTAAAAAAATAATAATTAAACCAACTTTGCTCTACCTGACAATGTTTAAATCCTTCAGAATTTATATGAAGGCCTGGGACAGGTGAGACAGGGCTTCAAGTTCAGTTGACCGCTGATTATTGATATAGTTGTACAAATATAAAAGGAACATTGTAACTTTTGCAAACTTAATTTTATACTCACTGCAGTTACTTTGGAGATGGTATGAGGGAAAACTAGGAGAAGCTGAAACTGGATGCAGACACTGAAAAGGAAGTCTTCCAATATTGCAGGTCAACACAGAAAAGTTGGAGACAAATCCTGTATACTCAGTAACTGTTTGAATGTAAGGATTATGAGAGAAATAGGAATTTAGAATAACTTGTAGGTTACTAGACTGGTTTATTTGTTGTCTTATGATGCCAGTGGTTAATGAAAGTAAGAGAATCAGAATAATGGGGAATACAATAAAAGGAGCTAGCGCCATATTCACTTTGGGAAATAATGAGTTTAAACTGTCTAAAGTGTGAAATGTAATAAATAAAGTGATGAGTGCTCATATTTTAATTTTTTAATGATATCTCAGTGTTTTAGAAGTGAGATATCACAGACTACACAGTTGCTGGTTTATTGCATCAGATGGTATGAGGCAGATTTTTTAAATTAAAATACATATTTTTGACAAATGTTTATTAGAGTTAAATTATAGTATGTCAAAATTTTTATTATGTGCATTAAACTCAAATGCATTGTGGGAACACTCTTTTTATTAGTTTTTCTAGAAGTAAACAGTAATGTCCACAATATCACATATTTCTCTGAGATAAAAATATCTAGATGGAATGGTAGTGCTTTGAAAACAGTCATATTCCTGCTTTTACTCTTTCCTTTTGGCGCTTGTGGTACAGCATTTTGATCTGTGGAATAGATAAAGATAGAAGGCATACTTATCAAATTTATGGATTTTGCAAAGTAAAGTAACAGAAGGAAGATTTACAAAATAACCTCCCACTAGGAGGAAGTGCCACTGTTACAAGATGAAAATTAATAGGGATACACAAAAGATTCATTACCAGGGCAAAAATGAGCTGAACGTAAAGAATAAGGAAGATATAGTAGACTTTGTAAAAACACATTTTGAGAGTTTTATGTAACACGAAGTTTAAACTTAATTGACAGTTGACGGTGCCTGTAAAAAGGCAATGACAGTTGTCGACCACTTTAATATAAAATATCACCCGAGTAGGTATCTGACAAGTGTGGCCAATAGCATCAGAATCACCTGGAAGGTGTATGCCGGGACTCCACAAGTTATTCACTTAAATAGAATCTTTCATTTTGAGGGCCAGGAATCTGCATTTTAAAACCTCCCTAAGTAGTTTTAATGCAAATTAAACTTCAATAACCATTGAAACAGACTAAGGGCAATTATGATACTATTCTGCTTTATACTATTCTATCACGCCAGGATAATTGTGTTCTATTTTTGGGTTTTTACTTTAAGGGAGATGTGAAATGTAGGCTGCATTCAGGAAAAGGCAGCTGTTAGGAAAAGGAGGAACTAGATCATGTCCATGAGAAATGTATGGAGAGAGTGAGACATTTTGTTTAGAAAAAAGGCTCAGACCCCTCTCATTGACTTGTGCTCTAACTTGAACAATTACGTAAATTACAATTTATTCATTTGACTGTTATTCATGAGTATCCAATAAATATTCATTACTATCGGCAGTTAACAGAGGTTGTTTTGAAGATAAAATAGCAACATGGGAAAATGTTTGTAATATAGTAATGGAAATATGAAGGTAGAAAATTGCACAGATATTTTGATATTATGAATGTCTAAACCTAAGAGGCATATTTAAATAAAACCAGAAGAATGTACCCAAAAATGATGAATGGCTTTGTTTGAATAATGTTATTACAGTCTTTTTTTTTTTTTGCAAAACATTCTCTATTTGTGAATATCCTCTCATACAGCTCAATTACTTTTCAACATTAATAAAAATTGAAAATAACCATTTAGTATAATAAAGTATACTCCAGATGACAAACAACATTATGATCTTTCCTAATATAGGCAGCCACAAGGAATTAAGATACGAAAGGAAATGGAAGTATATTCAGACTGGATTTAGGGGAAATTATTTCTGGATCTCAACAGGCTGTCATAAAATTCAATTATTAAATCATATGCTCCAAGTTTTACTTTTAAAACATTGTTGAAGCAAATGCAGTTTATACTTTTTCACTCCATATTCATTAAGCACCTGTTTGCTAAGGATACACATATAGCTGCTCGCTACATTAATGCAAGTTTGTAAGTTTGTACATTAAAGAAATAGTGTTCTAAGTTCTAAGCTGCATGTTTGGAACTTAGACCTGAGAGCCAGATGCCTGTTTAAAATAAACCTAGCCACTGAGAAGCAACTTTGTATTAGAGTTAAGAAAATAGCCTCAGAAAATTGTACTACTTTATAATTGCCTGCATATTCTTATTGTCTTTGTGTTCTTCAGCAGAGCTTGCGGGAGTCTCTGCTTGGCTACAGCTATAAGCTCAAGGATGAGGATTTCTCTGTCTCTGATGCGGTCACCATCTGATTGAATTTAGAATCTGTCCATTGACCTGGATGCCTGGCAGGTTTCACTCAGAAAAGTGATGTAGCCATAAATTTTGACTCTAAGGAATGATCACTCTTCCAAATAATACATTATTTGTCATCATATGACTATTTCAAAGGGTTCATCTGAAATTTTAACAGGCCATTTTTCTCAATTCTAAATCTTATTGTGAAGCAGAGAGAAAACTGCCATAATTGAACATTTGCAGGCACTAAGGTGAAACACTGTATTTTCCCCAATGAAATGTTTCATCATAAATTCAATGTGTTAAGAGTGATATTTTCAAAAACATGTCTGGTAGACTATAACATGTAGAGCTAAATAATGGCCTTTTCTATTATAAAAGCTGTTAAGGTAGCATTAGTACTTAACACATTCATACAATGAAACTTATATTAATGTTACTATACAATATGATCATTATACTGTTTTATATTCTATTACATGAAGATTTTCCATTCAGTTTTTATTGAGATAGCATTGGTTTATCGTTGTTCCTTATTTTGCTCGCTTGATGATGTGTACTATTTCATGAGGAAATAGGGAAACAAGAAAAAAAATAAAGATAATATCCCTTGCCACTTGAGACTTACCAATTGCTAGAGTCTAAAGTATATTTTGAAACCTTCTCCATGTCAGAATATAGAATATTATGCTATTTAATAATTTTGTATCTTATTAACTACTTTATAGATGTGATTAACCATACCTTTGACTAATTATTTTTTCAATATTTTTTTCTTTATATGTTTATTCTGTATTTTCTATAACCCATTTGCAAATTGAATTTATTTTTTAAATTTATAAAATTATATTAGCAGCTATACTTTTCACATTGTAGAATTGGGTGCATTGTAGAATTTTGGCAGCTTTTATATTCATTGTTATAATATTTATTTTTGTAAAAATATGACAGCATGCCTGTTATTTATCTTAAGGCAATTTGTGTTACCCATCTTTCCATAAAATTTTACTATTTTATGCATAATAATAACAGTCTCTTTCACAGCAATCTCCATTCCAGTAACATACTTAAGAAAATAAATTAATGCAAATGCAAATGACACAACCATTGTCAAGGTAGCACCTTTAATTTTCCTTTCTTTATTGGGCATATTTGTGGGCAGTTCAGTTTGTATTAAACTGTCTTGGCTTTCGTTATAGTCATTATTGATTTCCTTTTCACGGGGTTTCTGATTAAATGTGATTACTTAAATCCCCCAATTCCTGTAAAAGACAAATTTTGCATCTGAGAAGTAGCAAGACTCGGTTTGTTCAGATTACTGCAGTAGGATAGAAAGACTTCCATGTAGAATGACTCCACTAAAACTTGGAGAGAGGTTTAGTCGGTGTGTTTAGGCCACCTGTTTTTGCTACTTGTCTTTTCTCCAACTTAGACTCTATCCTTCCACAGAGACCAGGAGGAAGAGCTCTATCTGTCTGGATGATTACATTTCAAAGGGGTCGTTCACAGGTCCTGCAGAAGGATGTTCTTGGATTATAGAATAAACTTCTTAAGAGATAAAATGTTTACAGTTGCATGTTTTCTAAAGTAAATGCCCTAAGAAAGGGGAAGTGGGGGGGTCTTTCTACAGGTGTGGGTTGGATCAAAGGGAAATTCTTTTGTCCCTTTGGCAGTGTTGCCCTTTGTTGGGCAGGAATTTAAGAAGTTGAGATCTTCATCCTCAGCATGTGGCCTTAAGTCATTAGAAACCCTTCTAATATGTTTCAGTTGCTCTCAATGTCATCCTCTCTCTCTCTCTCTTTCTCAGTCTGTGTGTGTGTGTGTGTGTGTGTGTGTGAGAGAGAGAGAGAGAGAGAGAGAGAGAGAGAGAGAGAGAGAGAGAGAGAGAGAGAAATCATTTGCCAGTAATTGCAGCACTTATAGTCTAAGCTTTAAAGCTCTAAAGGCTTGGTAGAAACTCTGCCCAAACTTAACAACATTGTCTATGTATAATGACCATGACATTTCACATAAATTTTGTGAGTAATTTTACAACCTTACAGTAGTAATTAAAACATATAAAATAAAGATAGGAGTTGACTTTAGACACTTTTTTTGTTTGTTTTATTAGTTCTGTGAGATTTTCCCAAAATATATGCAATCTCAGTATAAGTGTGATTCTACATATTGATATTTTTTATTGCATTGTCAGCTTTATTTTGCATGACTGATGTGGTAGAGTCTAGATTCAGACTTCATGGTCTTAAAAACTGACTCTTACTAGCAATATGACTTTTCAAGTTGAATTGATTGCTTAAGCTTCAGTTTCTTCAGTTGTAATATGTACATTTTAATAAATAATAGCTCATGCATAAAGTTACTGTGAAATCAATCATACAAGTTCTTCACACAATACCTGGAAAGGAATAAGAACTTCATATATGTTAGCTTCTGTGACTTTGATTAGATTTTATTAATACTGAACAAGTATGACTGGAGATAGAAATACCTGGTCTATATAATGAACTTATTTGAAAATTGGTAGGCATAGGCAATTTTGATTTTTATAATTGTGTCATATTTTATTGAGTTAGCATTGGTTTAGAACACTGCTTATGATTTAGGGGTATAGGTTCACATATCTTTAAGTGTCTGTGACCACACTACGCCTACCTCTTAAACACCCATAATCCTCCAGAGTTCATTGCCCCCTTGTTTTCTACCACACTCTTCCAATTGTAGCTCAATTGTGCAATTAGATTTCTAGGGTTTATTTTGGTTAAGTTTTATCCATCTCTTTGTTGTTGTTTTTTTTTAACCTTAGATTGTGCATACAGGTGAACTCATCTGATGTTTGACTTTGTCCTGATTTATTTTGCTTAGCATAATCCCTTCCTGTTCCATGGCTGTCATAGAGAATGGCAAGGCTGCTGCTTCTTCATAGCTGAGCAGTACTTGTGTACGTAAACCGCATCTTCATCTGCACAATAGATGTTGGAGACTTCAGTTGTTTCCATAAGTTTGCTACAATGAACATAGGAAATTTCAGAAATTTTGCTTTCACTTTCCTCTATCATTTTGCTCAGCGTATTTTTTTGTTCACAATTTATTTTCCTTCCTTTGATATTTCCTTATGTAAAGAATAATTGTTTGAACATGCATGATCTTTGAAAGCAAAATGTTCACCAGTGAAAAATTAATTCTGTTGTTTTCAAGATCAGGTGAAAATGTCTTTCTTTCTGATTCTGAGAGGTCTGAAAACATTTGATTGTGGGAACGTGCTGTGATTGATAATTCTGTCTTATATCCTCTCAAGATCTGTATGGGCTTCCAGGCTTATATTTGATTTTTGCTAACAGTACCAATGCTGGGAACCATGATCATATCACCTGAGAGGGTGATCAAAATGAATAAATAATCTACATATATACTGATTTTTATTTTCAATTGTGATTAGAATAGAGTTTAATAAAACAAATAAATTTGACAGTATTAATTTGGGTCAGATCAGGTTGATTAGATAATGACCACATTTTTTATATTAGGTTTGTATTTACTGCCCAACTATAATGATTATATTCCTATTCTAGGGAAATAATAATGACACTAATTGCATTTCCTCTGAGTAAAATATAATTGCGTAGATTTAAATATGGTTTATCTCTCTGTAATGTTACAAGTCTTACAAAATGATCATACTTTCTCCCTAAAAAATAAAATAATGTATATATGTATGTGTTTTTACTCTGCTTTTGACTACAAATGGACTTATTCCTTCATATATATAAATATATATATAATAAAAATCAAAGGCAATAATACTTAGAATAATGAGGTGAAAGTTGTAGTGAATTAGCACACAAATTAAAAGCTACCAAGTCTTGTAAACTTCATTCCAACACCAAATTGTGTAAACTTTATTCCAACACCAGATAGTCAGTTTATATTTAAATTAATAAACACATATTTTATTGGGGGATAAGAGACTATCTGGAATATTTTCCCATTTCCAAACTGAAAAGATACCCCATGTCACTAATCTAATAGACCAGAAATATGCTTTTATGGAGTTTTGCCTTTTTTTTTTTTTTTGCATTTCTGAAAGGAGTGTATGGCTAAATTTCAAAATTTTGTTCTGAAACTGGAAGTTTTAATGTATTCTGCATTTTCTAAAATCCTAAGAAACAAGAGATGACATAAACCATTTCCTTGAATAAATTTAGAATTACAGAGATTGTTTTTAAGTTACCAAAATTAAAATTAAATAAAAGTGATTGCAGTCGAAGTGTCTCCATAAGGAACAAACTTGCCTTTTATTTTGTCATATCCTGGATCATGAAGAAAACATGAATGGGTTATTCAGGGTCTAAATTGTTTTCAAACTCTACTAGTTAATTTTCTGAATTTGACCATGTTTGTGTGCTTTCTAACATGATTAAGGTTAAAACGTTTATATATATATATATATATATATATATATATATATATATATTCTTGCACTTTGTCATTTTCCATTACATTTGTTTGATGCTGTGCTGAGAAATGCTCCTGAATAGTCAGTGGATAACTGTGTTACCATAATTGCTTTCTTTTTTTATGATATCTAGGATGATATCTAGTGTTTTGTCCTTGGCTGATCTAAGATTCAGTGGTTCGAAGTAACAAGACTATACATGACACATCATCTGTGTTAGGCACTTTACTGTCTCTATGTGTGGCTGCAGCTATAAATTCTTCTATGCATATCTGCATTCTGTTTTCCACTTCTATCCTGTGTAACCTTTGTCTTTAAGGTATATGTTCTTACTTGAATGGTTTCTTTTGAAAACATGTATTGTTTTCTGTATGTGAATGATCATTTCTACAAAATACATTACTCTTAATATTTTATTTTTCACCTCTTTTTTTCAACCAAACACTAGAATCTGTTAGGATCTTCCCATGCTGCTAAGCATACATCTATCCTACAACTTCTATCTTTGTGGTATGTACTATGAACCTTTGTGCAAATTGGGCAAAACTAATTTTCCAGCTACTCATCTCACTGCTGGCCAACCCCTGGGCTGAGAGCTCTTATATAGGCAAAAGTTACAAATCTGTGTGCATTTGCAATGACAAACATGGTTGTGTGAGCAGCACATTTAACTGTCTCTCATTGACAGATACTCTGGTTACTTTCAATTCCCGCCTTCACACTGTAATGGATACCCTAGAATATAAGTCTTGTGGACTTGTGTGCAAATTTCCCTAGGATAAATGCCAATTGCAGAATTGCTTTGTCAAAGGGTATGTATATACTTAATTTGACTAAGTAGTAACAGATGGCTAGGCAGATTGCCGCCGCCATCTATCCTATCACCAGCCGCGGGCCACAGGACCTATGTCACCATACCCACAATGTTCCTTATATTTCATGTAAACTTGCCTCATCTCTCCAGCTGCACAAAAGTAAAGAACCAAGTTTCATACTTCTAAGATGACCTAGTTTATAAATTCTAGGAATTATTAAAATAGCCGTGATTGTACTTTAACCGAGGCAAGTAAAAATCAACCAACATTCTGATTCCAATTAATCAACTATCTCGTTAGGTGCAACTGGTTAATGTTGAGCAGTGATCTCCATCAAATCAAATTAAATTTGTTTTTCTTCATTTTTATATTATCTCTGGTTTCTGTCTCCATTGCATTCAACTTATACAATGATTTAATTCATTGTTATTTGCTTATGTAACCAAGATACAGGATGAAAATGAATATGACATTTCTATATCTGTCCAGTATGAATGGATATTGAAGGCCTACCTTTACCATCTAGGAAGTAAATATAATAAACATGGTGATTTTTATGGAATTTGTTGTCACTCTAAAGCCAGACATCTGAGTTTTATGATAAAAAATCCATTTACCTGATGTTTTAGATGTTTATTGAGGCAGTGATATTCAAATGTGCCTCATAAATATGCTTTTATATATTTTAATCTGCTTATTTAATGTATATGTCAATCATATACCTTACTAATAAAACAAATGAAAATGACCTGACTTTAGCCAGTTGGAGAAAAAGTATGTATGTAGTCATGTTATCACAAAGAGTATAATGCAGATAAAGTCAACTTACTTTGTTGTTAAGATTGTTTTTTCTCCAAGGCTAGACAATAAACTCTCAAGTATGGCTTCAGAGCAACGCTTCCTTTGTTCTTCACAATAATGCTGAGTAAATAGCAGGAACTAATTTAAAATTCACCTATCAAAAAAGGTAGAGAATTTCCTACTATTCTTTGACGCTATAGACAAACTGTTTTTCTTCAGCTCTTTATCAAAACCATATATTCATGGACTGCTGTGCTACATCTCAGCCTTGTACTGATGTACACACACCACTTTCACTCCATCTGTTGTCTTGTTTTCTTTGTTCAGCTGCTTATATTGGTGAAGAATATAAACTGAGAGCAATAGATTAGTTGCATTCCATCTTACAAGTTTCTCTATCTTTGCTGCATTGCCAAACAAATGCCTATATAACACAAGACACACAAATTCTAAATGAAATAGTCTTTCATATTCTCTCTTTTAAGTAGGTGCAAATAATTACATTAGATATTTTGGGGAAAGAAAGGGAACATGGCTATAGTAAAGAAAAAAACTGAGCAAAACAGTAATAAACTGTTAAGAGTGAACATCTCTTCCCAAATTATTCATTCGGTGCTATTGACATCTACTTCCTGTGTTCTGGAGAATTGATGACGCTCTTTTTGTTGTGTTACTGCTTACATTTGACCTAAATGTCCTTCAGGAGATGCAGGTAAAATGTATTATGCATTCTGGGACTTTCATGCCCTATGAATAATTTTGTCAACAACAGGGCTGAAGCAGAACATATACTGATCCAGCTCTCAAGAAGCATATGTGTGACTTTAAATGTCCTGCCACAGTGGTGACATGAGGGAATAGAAAGACTCTTTGCTTGATAAAGAAACACTGGAAAGCACATAAAATGTGACCAAGGTACTAAAGAAAAACAACCAACAGGAATAAAGCTTATGCAGTGCTATTCTGGAGAAAACGATGATCCAAAGGCAGGAAGAATGTGGGTTGGAGGTGGAATATGTAGCCAACTGAGACTTGATCTCAACAAGCAACAATCATTTTAATATGAAAATGTAGAAGAAACAAATCATCACAATAGTGATGGGCAATGTTGTCATCCTGGCTTCCTAGGTCCCTAAATATCGTTATGCCACGGGCTTAGTCCTTTTTGAGCCTTGGTGTTTCTGCTTTTTTCTAACGTGACACTGTAGTCTTGTAGTCTCACAACATTTTCATGATCTTAAATAAAAAGCTATAGGTTGACAGCCCCTCTCCCAAATTTACATCTATAGCACAAATCCTATTACTCAATTTTAGACATGGGTATCTAACTTTTGTCTCAGCATCTCTACATGCCTAAAATGGGCAATGGAAGGCAGTGGTCATCGCCACAAGGCCAAAACCAAATTCCAGTTCTCCTCCAGCCCCCAACCCTGTGGCTAATTCCTAAGAGATAGCAACTTTGTGCTACCCTGGCTTAGGCTAAATGTTTTGATTATCCTGACTTTTCTCCTTTTTTTTTTTTTTTCAGACCACCTCTAGTTAGTCAGCTCTAACATTAAAATATGTCCAAAAGTAGACTACTTCTAATCTCCATCACTACCATTATCTTTTCTTATAAGTACTTTACTGGTTTCTCAAATTGTCTGGAAACCAGTGCTTTCTCTCCGTGCCTCAAGCTATCTCGTCTCCAAAGAGTAACAAGATGTATCTCTTAAACTTTCTCTTTGTCCAGGCCCAACCTTGTAGTGACTCTTACTTCACTCAGAAGTTAGAGGAATTACCTCATTCATTATTCTCATCTCCATTAAGACCACTTGAGCCGGAAATGCTTCCACAGACAAGCATGGCCTGCCCTGGGGTATTGGCACTCTTCCTTATCTCTTCTGGGATTTTTTTTTCAGATATTTCAAAGTGAACTCCTTTACATATTAACTCTTTGCTGGAATGTCTCCTCTGTGAGGCAGATTGAAATTCAAGCATTCCTCCTAGCAAAGCATGTACCCCGCCTCACTATAAATTCTTTGGTCCATAAAATTCTATTTCTTTAAATATACTCTGCGTTTGATTTCTTTTAAATTACATCACATTCCTCAGACAGGAATAGATGCTCTACAGACTAAGATATCTGTAATTTTTGTTTGTAGATTATTCCCAAATGCCTAAAACAATATCTACTAGATGTCAAATACATATTTGTAAAATGAATGGGTAAAGTGAAAAATCCAGTGACATCAAGTACAACCATCTTGGCACCTTTAAGGTGCACAAAGTGAAGGGGTTAAATATATCAAGTCAACCAAGTGCAATTGTGTGTGCCTTGTATGGGCCCATATTTGGAAATCAAAAAGTAAGGAAAACACAGGCACTGTATATGTGTGTGTGTATATGCACATGTGTGTGTGTGTGTATACATATATCTGTATGTATATGTATATATATTGCTTAATTCATTTTTTAAATTTACTGTCTGGATTTTGATAAATTATTAAGGGCTAAGTTTGGGGTGCAAAATGAGCTATTTAGAAATGAACTGATGAAATCTAGGATTTTCTTTCAAGTATAAAGAAATAAGTCAGAAAAATCAATTAAAATTGGTAAAATATTGATCTTCATTGATTAACTTTCAATGATAGTGATAGGGGCATGAGGCTAATGTATAGCCTTCTAATTTTGTGTCTATTTTGGATGTTTCATTAATAGAAAATTATAAAATAGGAGAGTCTTGAAATCCCTTCCTACTTAAAATATAATTTATTTGAACCTGAGTTTTAAAAGTAGATCATAAATTAAGTGTATCACAAAATCCAAATTTGAAAATTGATCCTAAGATATATAAGGTATCACTGATAGCAAGAAGCTCATTGATGTTCCTAAGGCAAGTAAAGATTATCCCACAATATAACTTAAATATAAAGAAAACATGAACAGAGAGTGCAATATAATCTTATTTATAAGCTGTGCTTAAATTTCAACCATAAAAATTAGTTGTTCTAGACTGTTTTTCTATTTAAGGAATTTTAATCAAATTTCTATTCATTGTGAATAGTTAGTGTGAGTAAGAGACTGAATTATGTCTGAACACTTAATCATTGTACCAATGTTACCCTATAATTCCATTAGCAGAGCGAAGTATATATTGCTTTTGTAAATAAATCCATACTTAATATATTCAATAGCATTAAGTATTCCATTTGACTGAGCAATAAAATCACTTTTAAATTATATGTAGCAATTTCATAAAAAATATTCTCGAGTGAGATTTTTTAAAGGTTCTAATTTGTTATTTTCATGTATGTATAAAGATATAAAGATAGATATGTATAACTTGTATATGTATACATATAGGTATAGATATAAATTACGTAATAAATAAAGATAAATAACTGTGTGATCAAGCAGTGACATACCATTAAACAAATACATTCTGAATCATGAGTCATTTTTGATGATAAAACTTAGAGGAGAAAGAGATGACATCATAGATATAACTTTTTTAAATGGTGTCATCCCATAAAATATAAAGAAGCAGTTCCTATCCTATAAATAGGACAATAAGGTGAGATAAGTCATAATTGGTATTTGGCACAAGAGCAATATATTCCTAGTAATCTTTGAAAATACAAGAAAACTGATAAGGAAAAAAGACTATTAATTGAGCAGTTTCACTGACATTCCATGTGACTACTTCCTTTCATTATAAGAAAACATCCTGACATGGAGGAGCCAAACTGGTTCATGAAGATCATAGAGATGGTTGGAGATCAGCCTTTGGCTTTTTGTCTTGTCATTTTATTCTTGGCATTTTCATTTGTTGCTGTTTAAGTTCGTATGTTTTGTAAACTGTTGACCCACAGAAAGCTTTGGAGTTTGATGTGGTCCATTTCTGCCTGGGGCTGTTTCCTGGCCCCTCTCTTAATCCTCAAAGGGGATTAACACCCATATTCTCACCTTAGCTCAGTTACAAATGCTCACTTCTCCTTACACATTAATTCCCTCAACTAGAACTTTTTGCCTCTTTATACTTTCTAAAGATCTAAATGGATCTCAAAATTTTTTTTGGATACATTGACATCTTTACCAGACTTTATGTAAGTGGTATCTCCCTAGAGTTGTGAAGTGCCTCGCCTACACATCCTTACACAATACCTCCAACTCAAACACAAGTTCCTTGAGCTAGCCTTCACTCTTACTACCTTCTCAGGGAGGAAGTCCAACCTCATAGAGGACAGCAAGGAACAAAGAGACTACACAGGAGATGACTAAGCAAGCAGGAGGTTGATTTGTTCTAATGCCATTGGTGCTGAAAGTAGACAGTGAGACTCAATGATCTAGAACATGATGGTTGAATGCTCACAATAGAGCAATGGCATGGTTGTCCAAGTTTCTCTCCCCTGAGTGCCATGAGGTAACACAACTGGAAAAGATGGTGACTGTACACACAGTGGATTGCACCACAGCTGAGGAAACCAGAGCCTAGGACTTAGCACTTTTATAGCATATGACTAACAAGACTGTCAGGGTCACAGAATGAATAGATTACACAGGAATGGCTGTGGCTCCAATTGACCATACTCAGTAGGAATGTGGAGAGATGGGTCTTGCCTATGAAGAATTGCTCTTCCCAGGAAACCTGTAATGAATATGGTATTTCATTTATTCTATTTTAATAAAATGCCAGCCAAGATAAAATCAGTTGATTTCACAGCCCACTAATAGCTACAATTCACAGTTTGAAAATTATTGGCTTCTGTACCTAGTAAATGTGTTGCAGATTGTGATTAAATAAGCCATTGTTAAACATCTGTATTTGTCAGACAGTATGTTTTGTGCAATAGGCAATGTGCTATAGTCGAAGGATCATGGGCTTTCTTTTTTTTTTTTCTTTGACTTTTTTTTCTATATATAACAGTTTCATGGGCTTTCTTAACAACACTAGTTTAAGTTCCCATTTTACTACTGACTTAGTCTTTTATTTTTTTCATTTTTGGGGGTTTATTATTTTATTCTTGTGAAACTAAAACATGGATACACTTAGTAAAATGCCTTGTACAATCTCTGGAAGGTGCCAGGCATTCGCCTTAAATGAATTAATTGACTTCCATGAATTTCTTTGCAGTGAAAAATGACACCTAAGTTAAAGAAGAAAATATTGAAGAGTTACACTAAGAAATTACATGAAAATTGAAATTATTGACTGAACTCTTGAACTTACAAATCAAAAATTAGAATTCATTCATATTTATTACACACACACATACACTTCTGCCATGTACTAATCAGTTATTGGAATGTAAATAGATTTTAAACCCAGTGAAGCAAAACAAAAAGGAAACAAAACACTAAGATTTTTAAAGACTGAATTTGTTACCTTACATCCTGTATGCAGCGTTTAAACTGGTGTTAAAATTACTTGAATAGCTTAAATTGTTTAGTTAAAATCTTTAAAGAAAAATCAATCAAAATATCTTATTTGTCTTTCTCTGTGCAAAGATGACTATCATTTGTCTCCTCTCTGATGACAATGCAGAATAAATATATAATTTACTTCCTAGAGCAGCATCACACTGGAGTGTACATGGAGCTTCTGCATGATCAAACTTCAGTATCATAAGGTTTCATAGGAATGTAAATTGGGAAACATTTGGACATAATTTGTTTAAAGATTTATTTATTTGTGCATACAGAACTGGGGTACAGGCCAGAGGTGCAGGGGCAGTGAGAGGATTCACCAGAGACAGAGTGGGGAGCAGAACAGGCAGATCGATGAAGGACACTGTTGAGGGGAGCAGCGGGCAGGTGAAGAGAGGTCTGCCGCACCATGTGGTCACCTCCCGGGCAGGCAGGGATCAAACTCATGCTGCAGTGGATTTAGCTTCTTAGTTCTGTGCTTTAACCCACTGCGCCACCAGGGAGGGCCCTGTATATAATTTTTATTTCTAAATGCTTTGTATACAAAGCACTGGTCGTGCTCTATGTCTGTTATTTATAAATGGGTATGCTACCCATTCTATAGGTTGGAAAGTCAGTCACAGAAACCTAAAATACTTTTTAAGTATCTCCTTTTTATATTTCATAAGTAAGATATATTCAAAGCCAATATAAAATGTTTTCTTCATGTGAACTATGTTGGCAAATTCTTAAGCACTCCATAATTACACTATTTTGGGGGTACTATGCAAATTAATTTCAGTAATTAAGTCCTGCGATTGTGTCTGGCATGTCTACATCTTAATTATTAGAACCGAGAAACAGAAATCTACAGTTTTGACTACTACCTAAAGATAAAGTAAACATTACTATGAAAATCAAACTTACCGCTTTTATTAAAGAAAACAATACTTGGTTTGTTTATTCAGAAAGCACTATTGATGTCAAGTGAGGCAAAGCATATTAATGAATATTAACGAAAATTTTAATTTAGCATTAACAGTCATCAAATGGCATCAAACTATGAAATTTTAATATCCCTGCTCTTTAACCACTTAAAAATAAATCATTTAATGGCAAAAGTACATATTTTAGCAATCTGGGGTTTCATATGGAAGAAATATTGATTTGACACTTCATCTGTATGTCACCTCACACTTCTAATATTTCTGAGTAGGCATGAAATAATTTTGAGCCTATTAAAATGGACACGGGTGACAAACAGGTGATTATATGAAATGCAGTCTTTGAGTCAACCTGTGACCATTTATAATTGCCTGTTGTCGGAACCATTTTCAATGCAAACTAAGTGCTATAGCGTATTAGAAACAGAACATATATTAGAAATAATTTAGTCCATATCCCTTGATTAACACATAAGAAAAATGAGAAAATTAGTGTAATGCCTTAAGTTTTCTCAATTAGCCATTGAGTGAAGACTAGAATCCAAATATTTATTCCACTATAAAAGTACTCTTTTATATAATTGTTTTATTCACCTGATTGTTCTTCCCAATATTTTCAAACATCTACAATGTGGCAGGCCCTCTGTTAGGCCTTAGGAGTAAAAACAGAAATGACAGGGGTCTACCACCTAGAGAGATTGCGGCTTACCAAGTGAGAGAGCTAAAAGTAGGCAGACGTTCTCACCATAGCATGTGAGAGTGTTTGTGCTTCAAATCATCACAGGGCCCCAGGATTGCGCCCGTTACCTTTGACTGATAGACAAGGGGAAGGTCTTGAGATCCCTTTGAGTCACATCCCTTCTTAAGCAGAATGTTGTTTATTACATTATTTTCCCATTTTCAGTCCAACCTTCCTCCAGATCTGTCCTGCTTTGCTGCCTGGGTGGGCTTTATACATTCTGACATCTAATAAGAGAGTTCGTCTGCCTAAAAACCTTCAGTGGTTCTTCATGACTAAAAAATGATATTCAAATGCATCATCTTAGAATGAGACTTTTCTGTCTGGCTTGCTCAGTCATTCTATCCTTAACTTCATGCTACTCTTCCAGAAACATCATTTGATTCAGCAGTGTGGCTTCAGCAGCAGGGAACTGCTTATTGTTACGTATCGGCATGGGTGGAAGAAATTGGGAACTTTTATCTTGCAGGTCACCATTAACTCAGTGAAGTTGGAACAAAGTAATCTTTAGAAAATAAGAGAAAAATGATCAGTGTAGGAGGCTTTGGGAGACGTGAAAGTGACCAAAGTGACCAAGATAATAAGGAGAGGGGACTTCCTAGACAGTCAGTAAATCGGTGGGAAGGTATGGTTAGGTTTAAGAGTTCTTTCATTTCTCTAATCATTTATGGTCAAAGCTTATTATACCTTGCACTCTTGAATTGTAAGTTTTTCCTTTGTGGTATAATAAATTGATTCTTCCTACCTGACACTAGGGTTCTAGGGATTTAATTGTTAAATCGGTATAAAAAAGGGTCATTGTTTTATTTAAAAAAATCATTTTAGCCAGTTTAATATTAACAGAATAAATGGAATGAAGATTGAGGTAGTTTGATGGAAATTTTTATAAAGAAATGACTATTTTTGATTCTTATTAGTTTCTTTTTCTGTGTTAATTATGTGTGAACGTACTTTGAAACATAGTTTTAAAGGTGACTCTTTGATTTGATGATGAATTTAATCCTTTGTAAATTGACAGTTAAGTTAATTGAAACTTGTTTGAAACTCAACTTAAAAAAGCTCACATGGTTGAAAATCATTGGTTTTCAAGTTATTTTTGTCATTTGTTATATCCATGTTATGCCATTGGAATTTGACATAATAATTCTCCACTGTTTAAAATACCTGAAATGAAAGATATTTACATGTTCAACATATCTAAGTAGTTTGAAAAACTGCATATAACGCTAGTGAATTTTTAAAGACTTAACTATTAAAGAATCATGGGTGTAGTTCAAATTGAATAAAGGAGAGAATAGCATAATCAAGTTATAATTTTGAACATTGCTGAATATTTTCTGCTCTAGAACCTTTAAAACATGACTTCATTACAGTAATGAGAGTGTGACTGTTGGTTATAATAGGGAATCTGGGAACTGATTGTGGCTACGTGAAAATTGTAAATGTCAGATCTCAGTTTAATTGTGGTGGAAATATGTGGTAGCTCATTCTGTATTAAACAGCTGTGCAAATATTGGAAAAGCAGAAAATCTAACATAATAAAACTAATATGTTTTTGAAAAGTCCTTTTTTTTTAACAATAATCCTGAATTAAAATCCTGTATAGGAAAAATAAATACAGTGTGTAAAAATAGATACAGCCATTCTCAACCCTGGCTGCATACTAAAGTCATTTAGGAAGCTTTTAAAAATAAACCCATGCTAGGCCTCAATAATAACTATACTGCATCAGTTGGTCTGGGATAATGCCTAGACATTTGTTTTTGTTTTTTGTATTTTTTTTTAAAGCAAGGCCCTTATGTAATGCTGCTGTTCAACTTGGATTAAGAACCACTGATTGACATAGGTGAATGTGAAGTTCATACATTTCAGTTATAAAAATGTAGTAGGAAATGTGTCCCATCTTATCAGAATTTTTCCTTGCAAAGCCACCATACAGTGATTTAGTAAACAAAAAATTAGTTGGTTACCTGCTGTTTTATGATTAAACTGACCAGACAGATCCTGCAAAGATAAAACGAGAACAAAACGAGGTAGAAGTGTATTTCACTGTCTTTTGTGATTTCACATCTACTTGACTGGAACTACTAATGCTCAGTAGAATGACTCATCCTGACAGTGCAGTTTTATATAATTGCATAGCTTTCATAATAAGATATGGCAGAAATCACATAGAAGGAATATTTATCTTGAAAACCTCAAATAATATGGATCATCACCATTTTTCCAAAAACTTTGTATATACACATCTGCATATGCATATACATATACCACATTATTCACCTGTCTGAACTATAAAATACCCATTGTAGTAACTGCACACACACACACACACAGACATTTTCACCAAATAAATGTAAAAACACAAGTGCAAGTAAAGCAATATTGTTAATAGTCAAAGAATCCACCACCATTTTAGTATAGCTATTTACCAATTACATTTATTTGATACAAGACCAGGCCTATTTCCAATTGAGAACTCATCTGTAGAGGTTCACTTTCACCATTATTAAGAATATGAAAGAATGTGTCACTCAAATGCATACACCCCAAATCAGCACTCATTTTGAAGTCAAACCTTAGTTTAAATCTTACATCTCCCTAAATTCTTTTATCCTTAACTATTCTTTGGCATAATTATGATTCTGTTATCTGCCTCAGTTGATTCTTGGAAAGGTTAAAGACTGTATTAACAATGAAGGCAAAGCATTATGACTGTCTTGTTCCCAGATCCCAACCACAATGCTTGGTACTTAATAGGTACTCATTCACTATTTGTTAGGTGAATAAAGGAAACATTAGCATACACAATTGACTGCCTGGCACCTAGTAGGTAACAGGGTTGTGCGGCTGTTAAGCATCATTTTCATTGTGCTCTTCCTGGATGATGTGCTGGGTAGGTTCATACCATGTACCTCCTTTAAAGCATTGACTTCTATTTCTTAATTGAAAACAAGAGACCAAAATAGAGCCTAGATTATTTCAAAATATACTCAAAAAGAATATAAGGTTAAAGACATAACCAAAGAATCATTGACTGAACTAGATAATGGTTTTTAAAGGATGTTGTTGAACTAAGTGATTTTATCTTACATTTCCATATTGTTTTTGTTTTATCTGTGTTGCATTAAGTACGATCAAAGAATGATTGATGATACAGTTCTCACTTATGATTGTGCACTGTGAATTTCCAGAAATCTTAGAATGTATGGGTTGATATGGAATGAGGATGAGAAGCTTACAGTTGAAAACTATGCACCATCCCAGTTACAGCATCAAGGTAGACTTTATTCAAGACTATTGCAATAAAGAAGAGAAGTTTAAATCAACTCCACTGAAACAAAAGAGTGAAAGAAATTATAAATTGTAGATGAACTAATGGAATACCCCTGGAGGACACTGGGGCATCAGCGCTAGTTAATATGATTAGGCCATGTGTCCATTATCAAAGTTAGGCTCCTATTTTTCCATGAGACAGAGCTATAGGGACCTCTATCACACTTGATGATTACATTTCAAAGATTTCAAGTACTTAAGAAAGACATCCTTGGTCTGTAGAAAATTTACACCTCAAGACAGTAGAGAACTAATTCACAATTTCAGGTTTTCTAAAGCAAATGCCCTGATAAAAGAGAGGTCAGTGCATTACAGTCAGGAAGATGCATACTGAAAATTGAGTCAAGCTGAGGACAACATTAAACCAAACAGTGTACATTTCTGATAAATACCCAGATGGCATCAATGCTTTGTGATCTGCAAGCTATGTGGAAAGACATAGATATGTGCTATTGCATTGACATGTAGGAAATATTCATTTCCAAAGTGTTGTTGGTTATTTTTAATATTCTAGTGTAATCAAGAGTGTGAGTTTGAAGTGGTCAAAATCATTATCTTTCTGGATTGCCTACTAACAATGCTGGAGAGACTTTCCTCATGGGATCAAATTTGGAATAAGTTAGACTTTAGGGTCTTGAACACATGGGGCATTTACCTCATTTCACTGTGTAAAACAGCATTATAATGAAGTTCAGATGTTATATTTTTGTTTTAATTAGTTGCTCTAAACCCCTAACAGATGAAAAAAAAAGTTTAGTTTTAGTCAGTGACAGTGCAAAAAGTACAATTCAATTCTACAAATTGTTATTACCTGATAAAGTCAAGTTCTTAAATAATTAGCTCAACCAGAGTGGATATGCCAAAACTGTAGAAAATCATTAAAGATAGAATAATGAAATGCCCTTGGGACTTTCTTTTAATTGAATTCTCCAAAGGGCATTATTATAAACTAATTTTCTTAATTGCATAAGAATGAAGGATTTTTATAAAAAATATGAGTCAAAGACTCTCAAGATATTTGAGTTACCTTCATGGACACTGGCTTTTATTCTATTAAATTTGGTGTGGTGATTTATTAAAGTGTACTTATTAGAATAATCAACATTCTAAGATGCAATTTTTAATATATTTTATATAGAAAATAGTGAGGTCTGAAATACACTGAAAACACAAGATTTAAATTGCTAAAATTGAAAGTGTATAATAAGAACCCAATTCAAAGGTCAAAAAACAATTAATTAAACTAAAGAAAATAAATCAATGAATTTTAATAGGATTAAAGAAGCTTTGCCTTCATTTCACAAAAAGACTAAAAAAGCCAGAAATGGAATTTTTTAAAGACTAGCTTTACATGAATGGAGTTTTTAATCCATTCAAAGCCTAATCCAAGTTTAAGAACTCAAACCAAAAAAAGCCCTAACATTTTAATTTGCCTCATGAGAGGTTCCATCAGAGTAAGATGGTGAATTTGGAAGCTTTCTTTTTAACAGTAGAACTTCCTTTTTTAGTTTATCTTTACAGTAAAGGAATAGGTTCTGATGATTTTGGATGGGAAGTGATAATCAAGTGAATTCCATTTTCCATTGGTTTCCACTGGAAAGTTATGAAAATTTTCCATACTGAAACACCACTCTCCAGGATGAATAATTTAAGTTGAAAATTGCACAAGGGAAATCTGATGCAGGATGTTTCTAAGATCTTCATATAGGAGATCTCTACTTTTCCTGGTCACCAAGTATTTTCTGTCTGCCTCTTAGTTTTAAAAACCTTAGTTTTCTAGAACCTTTACATACATTCATCTTCATGATCACCTTATTAAGTGGTATCATCAAAACTGCATTTTGCAGATGTGTGCCTAAGTCACATTAGTAGTAAGTTGGAGAGTCTTGGCTTAAACCAGGACCAGGTAGTCTAACTTCAGAGCTTTCTTTCTTTTTTGAAATTTTTACAGATACTGAAAATAGACACAAACTAAATTTATAGTTAATGAATGTCCTTATTACTAATTAAGACTAACACCCAAATTAATATTCTTGAAGACAGAATCTTGCCAACCATTTGGGAAGAATTAAACCCCTTCACACACAAGTACAGACACACTAAGTTTTTATTTTTTGCATTCCTATTTATTTTCATGGTTTTATCACCTGAATAATTCTTCCTAAACAGAGTTGTCTTAGTCATGTCTAATTGTTCAAATATTTTTCATCTTTTTTAATGTTTCCCTCTATACATTAGTCAGAGTTTTCTGGAGTCAGTGTCAGCGGGATACACATAGAAGAGGAGATTTAGTGAAGGGATTGGCTAGTGTGATTTCTGGAAATCCAGACATTCCACAGGAATGTCACAGGTATAAGGCAATTGGGCTTTGAAGGCTCAGGAACCAGTAGCTACAATATGTGAAAACAGAAAAAAAAAATGAATGTAAATTATCCTTTCCTCTGCGCTTTTCTCCTACTCAGACCCTCAGTGAATTTGATGATGCCCCACCCCACTTCACAACACACATGCTGATAATGGCGCCTTCTTTACTCTGTATTAGTCTGTAGCTTCTAATGTTAATCTCTTGCATACACACATGCAGACATAAGGTCTCCCCAGCTATCTGGGCATCCCTGAGCCCATCTACATTGACCATATAATTAAACATCATATCACTCTATCTTTATTTTAAAATGTTATTTATTTATGCATGCAAGAACTTGGCTGGGTACAAGCCAGAGGTGCAGGGGGTGAGAGGACTCACCACAGACAGTGGGAAACACAACAGGCAGATTGACTGAAATACACAGCTG
>NW_004567128.1:14206886-14250235 GCF_000260355.1 Condylura cristata
GCACCGCCAGCCTCACAGTGCTGCACTCCAATACGCTGTGCCACAGAGAGGGTCCTCTATCCATTTTTAAATCAGTTTATTTGGTGAAGAAGCTGCATGGTTTGGTCTGAGTTTTCCACTGTCAGGATTTTGCTGCCTGTGTTTTTATGATGTAGCTTAATTTAAGCTCTTCTTTCCTGTTCACCCCCGGAGCTCTCTGGCCCACTCTGGATGTGACTAAAGCTTCTCTAATCAGAGCTATCAGCTTGTGTGTGTGTGTGTGTGTGTGTGTGTGTGTGTGTGTGTGTGTGTGTGTGTGTGAATGAGAGAGAGAGAGAGAGAGAGTTCTGGTTCTTAAATACCCATCCAAGGTCAGGTCCCAGGGATGAGAGCATATATGTAGATTCAAGACAGAATGAGAAAAAAATGGAATTGTTTTCATAGATTCATAGATGTATTCTTTTATTAAAGGGATGCCCTTTATTATAAAATTTCAATTTTCTGCTGTTTCACTTCCATCAATTTCCTTTTGTTCTTGTTGCTTTATTGCATTTTTTTGTGTTGATGAAATAAAGCTAGAGATCCACTGTTAATGCTCATTACTTTATTGTACTGGCTTACAAAATCTGAAGGTCTTTGATATAGCACTTTTGACAGATATTATTGTGGAACATTAGTTTTCATGTTCTCTGCCTCCATCTCACCCTTCCTCCAGAAGAGAAATTTTCTTAGCCAGTCTTCTTGGATGAATTTATAAAAATTATTCCTAAAATTGACCTTCAGGAAACGAACTTAGGATTTTTCTAAACTTTGGTATAAAACTCATTCTCTCTCAACTATATTTTCACCACCAGGATTGCTACACTCCTTTATGGAAAAGAGAAAAGGAATGTTCTTGTTTTGTACACAAGAAATTTAAAAACACATTTCATGAAAGATGAAAGGTGGTTTAGCAATTTTCTTGTGAACATTTCTGGATCTTTACCCCAGTCAGATTCCATTTGCATCGTGTGCTGTATCTGAAGTCAGTGCCTTTTCTGCAGTATCAATATAAATCATCGATACAGGAATAGCTTTTCTTTTTGAGGAAGGTGTTCTGAATAATATAAATTATTTTAAGAAGCAGTAAACAATTCTGCCTATGCTCTCAGAATATATATATTCAATAGAGTGACCTGGGATATTTTATAATAGTGGGGAAAAGGCAAACTGCCTGTCTTCCCTGACTTTGCTTATTAAATCTTCACTAACTTGCAAACTACAGAACACGATAAGTCACTGCAAGCTGCTATTTATTGAGCATGCACAGCCACTGGCTGACAAGGCATTGAATATAACATTGTATCGTTGCTCCAAGCCTTTTTGCCTTCATGCTAAATGACTCAACTCATCAGAAGAAATTTATAATGGGAATAGAACTCACCTATTTAGTTCTCATGAGATTGATTTGTTATGAAGTTACTGGCTGTAATGTCTTTGAGAGGACAGACCTTCATTTCAAATAAAGACAGCCTGGTCTTTAGATTTCAAAGCATGTCTATATACTAGAAATAGGATGAAGTCAACTGTTAAAAATGAGAAAATATGTATGAAAGGGTTTGGAACGGACTGGGTTATATAGAGGTATTAAATTAGGAGCTTCAGAGCATATCGAAGGTCAATATTTTTGAAAGCTATGTTGAATCCTATACAAAAATTATCACTCTTGATTAGATAGTGTGACATCAGCATCCCAAGGTTGCCTGATGCCATGATGTCAAAGAGCCTTTTTTTTTTTTTTTAAAGATTTATTTCTTCATACAGAACTGGGGTACAGGTCAGAGGCTCAGGGGCGGCGAGAGGCTTCACCAGAGACAGAGTGGGGAGCAGAACAGGCAGATCTACGAAGTACACTGCTGAGGGGAGTAGTGGGCGGGTCAGGAGAGGTCTGCCACGCCATGCGGTCACCTCCCCGGCAGGCGGGAATCGAACTCATGCGGAAGTGGCTTTAAGCTTCTCAGTGCTGTGCTTTAACCCACTGCACCACCAGGGAGGGCCAAAGAGCCTTGTTTTAATCTACTTCTGTTATCGGTGTGGTCCTGCTAGGTGATCTGTCATTATGCTCCATATATATACCTCAACACTTTCTGCTAGAAACTTGAAAATCACATTCCACTCTCATAGATTTCCAGGCTTGCCAAAGTTTTTTTCTACATCTATCAAATGACCATGAGTTAATGTGACAAGCTGATTGGATGCAATTGTTGATGAGATGTGACGGACCAGTTGGTGAGGCCATTCTTCACCCGCTCAGATTTTAATTATAATTTAGCAGTGTCCCTGCTAAACAACGCTGGTGACTAGGATTTGACATTAGAATTTTCTGGGATGACAGCCCTACCACTGATGGGGCCTTTCAGCCCAGTGACTGATACATGAGACCTTTGGTAACAGAAGGAATGACAAAGTCTCTAACTCATGGCAGTCTGAAATAGACATAGGCTAAGCCTTGTAAAGTTCCAGTGACATTTTTACGAGCTAGATCTATTGTAAATAATCTAGTATTACATTTTCAGTCTGTCCTATAGCAGAAAAAAATAGATTCTGCTGCAGCTAGATACTAGAAATACTGGTGTCTTAAGCAAATGACTTGAATTGTGCTGCCTGGCTTCTACTTTGCAGACAGAATTGTTGAGGAATGTGGAACAGTCGAGAAGGGATCTGCTCTGTACAGTTGCTTTTGTTTATTTTCTAACTGACCTGGCACAGTGGAGGCGGAGGCGATGCATGTTTCCTGACATTGGGCCAGTGATGTATGGCCTGACCTTCAAAATGAGGAACATCTTCTCTGTGGGTGAGAGTATAGCCGTGCAAATGCTTTTATCCCATATTGCTCGGCAGTTTGCAACCAGTTCCGACAAAAAGTACCCACCCCGCTGAGTTTGCTGAAGCTTGTATATTGGTTTTAGTTTGAACATTTTGGCAAATTAAGGGCTGAGTGGAACCATAAAATTGATTTTATTTACAACAAAGCCTTGTGGTGTCTATCGGTTGCACTCTCATCTCTTTCCTTCAGTCTTTGAGGTTGTTTCCGTAGGTGGTTTAGCTAACTTTATAATGAATTTGCATCTGTTTCAGTTAAAGGATAATTCTTCCCCTGGGTGTCCTCTTAATGGAGATTGGGCATGAGCTGCTCTCTTTACAGTCTTTGTCTCAGGTAGATAGGTGGACGCCTCTTTTCCTCTCTCACTCCATATCAAGAGTTAACTGACAACGCCTTGTGGGGTACCGATTACAAGTCTGCTACCTGCTTGGACTGTTAAGGTTTGAGTGTGTTTTTGTGTGTGTTTACTTTTACTTTTTAAATACTTCCTTTGAACTGAGGTGGTACTGGGGTACCCTCATCAGAGATTACCACCATAGTTCACCCACCCCCAGCTCCCCCATAGTCCATGTGCTTCCTGCTCTTTGTTATTTCCCCTCCCCCCATGGAGCCTTGGTTTGGTAGTCAGCAATCAACAGTTAGTTTCCCAGCTTGTCTTGATCTGACCATTAATTTAGTTATGGTATATTCCATATATTAGTGACACCATCTGCTATGTATTTTCTCCTGCCTCGTTTCACTTAGCATCGTATTTCTAGCCATGTGTTTTTATAGTTTGATAGTGAAATTTGACACATCTTTTAAAAATTATTTAATATATTGTCTTTGTGGGATAGTAATTATTATCTTTGTAGTGCCTTTTAGAAGACACATAAGATTCCACTATTTTGTGGATAAATAGAAATTGCAGGGAGAAGACTGACCTGCATATCAGGGGATCTGGATTCTAGTCCTAACTTTGCCAACAACTTGTGTCTTACAACAAGAGGCTTAAGTTATTTATGATCACATTTCTTTATATAGAAAATGAAGAACTTTTTCTGGACCAGTGGTTCTCAACTCTGGTTGCACATTAAAATCACTGGGGGACATTTTGGAACTTTCCCAGCAATCCACCCCCATCTAAGATCCGTTAATAAAAGAATCTCTAAGGATGAGTCTGTGGCACTGACATATTTTTGAAATATTATGTTATTGTAATGTGTGATCAACTAACAGTGGATCAGATGATTTCTAATGTTTTTTTTTTTTATAACTCCCAGATTCTATTTTAATCTCTCAGCATTTTTTGTTTACATGAAGTCTTTAGGTGATTGTTTTTCATAATTTGAAGTTAAAATAATAATATTAGTTGAATTCCACATTGTCCATTCAGAAATTGCCAAAACCAAATGTGTCTTTATAACACACATATTTTATATTGTTATTCTCATTCTCAAACTTTGTGCATAAAGTTGTTTAAAATACAGAAAAATGGTTCTGCCTCAATGCAGGTTGAGTCTGATGTAGTAAATAATACAAGGGTACTGGAACTCCATTCTTAAGCATCCCAACTGACTCCCCCAAATGAATCTGTTGATCTCATATTTAGAACAACTATATGTCCTGTAGTCATTTCTAAGTCTTTGCTAAATAATGCAGGTAAGACCTGACTCCTCTGATTTACCATAAGATGTTTGCGTGACTCATTGTTTTAATACTGTTGCTATGGATGATATCGGAAGCAAATGTTAAGATTGGAAACAGTATATTTTAAGTGAATTTTGAGTTTTCCTTAAAAACAACAAGTTTACAAGTTAAAATTGTAAGGTCGCCATCTAGTGGATGAGCATACAGACCTGTTGCTGTGTCTCGAAAGTGCTTGTTCTAAGGTTTTTGCCTAAAGGATTTTATCAGAATATAAATTTAAATATGCATGTGGTCAAGTATATATAGGTGAATTAAATCTATATTTATGCATTTTATTCTATATTTACATTTACTATATTAAATTTTAATGGGTTTAAATATTTTATGCTTTTGCTTTTTTGTTTCAAAAAATGTATTCTCATAATTTAAAAGTAACTATTTTATGTAATTGTCTCTACATGAAACATGTATACAAAGAGGAGTTAGACATGTTTTTCCATGAAATAAAGCATACTCTATATGTGAAGCTGTAAAAATATGAAAACATTTTTAAAAATCTTACTAAAGTTTCCTTAAATATGAGTGTTAAGAGTGAATTTAGGACTTAAAAATAGTTTATGCAAGTAGAGAATAGAGACAGTGAAGAAGGTGTCGGTCTAGGAAACGTTACCCTTTCTGTATGCTCCAAAGTTTCTAACGTTGCATTATCAGTGATATGGCTGAAAGGTTACTGCCAAAATCCGAATCATGCCTCTTGTCAAATCACTTACAGACCTCGGCTATTCAGCCCTCAGACAAACCTCCTCCTGATTGTGTGCATGTTACTTTTGTAATGTAATCAAAACACATTAGATCTTTGAGTGACATCTTTGTTTTTCGCACGTGTGAGAAAAACAAGTTTATAGAACAAGATGCCCAAGTCAATTTCCCAAGCCCTCATTTTAGATTGAATCCATTTTCACGAGAAACATTTAAAAATCTTAATATTGTTAATTAAATTAGAAATATTCCAGTGCAGCTTACATTATATAAATTCTTCTGCTGGATAATTTCTCCTTCCCCTTAAGTCACTTGCCTCTGGCGTTTCTTAAGTGTCTTGCTGACTCTGCTATTTAAGGAACTGCAAATTTTCTTCCCCCAGTGCAACTTTTTCCCTTCCCCTCCAGGGCCCAGACTTCCAGATTCCTGTTGGACATGACTTCCTGATGTTCTCTAGGAACCTCAACGTGCCCCACCTCAAATTAGTTATCTTTGCACTGCTGTTCATTGGCTGTATATTTCAGTTAAAAGTTTATACAGTCCTCAAAGGAAAGCCCCTAACAGATCTCTTAGTCCTCCTCCTCTGTAGTCCTCCTTACCCTTTGTATCCTGTTCTGTAGCTAAACTCTAGCATCATTCATTCATAATACTCTGCAAAATGGGATGGTGATGTTAGGTCCTATGGAAAGTAGGTAGCCTTTAAGAGTGTCCTACAAATCCCCACTCCCTACTACCCTGACTTGTATAATTCCCTCCCCTTGGGTATGAGCAAAACTGTAAAGAAGATGGATGCCCTCCCTAGGTCAGTTATATTGAATGGGCAAAATGAAGGAGAATTTTGTATACACAATTAAGGGGGCCAAATCAGTTGATTTTTGAGCTAACCAAAATGGAGTTTATGCTAGGTGGACCTGACTGAACTAGGCCCTTTAAATAGGGTTTGGGCCTTCCAGTAGAGAGATTCCCCAATCTGCTAGAAATGACAGCCTCCTTGATGAAGTGTGAAGCTGTGTCTTGAAAGTGCCATGGGGCAAGATTCTCTGAGTGGCCTCTAGAGATTGACAGTGCCCTCTGGTTACCAGCCAGCAAGAAAACAGAGATGGAAACCACACAGAAACAAAATTAGGTCAAAAACCTCATGAGTGTGGTAGGCGTCCTGAACTCCACCCAAAAAAAAAAAAAATGTGGCCCAACCCACCTTTATGTATTTCCCAAGGTCTGGGGCAGGGACCCCAGTTCAACCATACCTGTACTTCTGACCTACAGAAACTGTGAAATAAGAATTGTATGTTGTTGTAAGCTATGAAATGTTTGCTTATTGGTATATAGTAATAGATGACCAATACAGGTTCTCATTATCTTCTGCATCGAACTGGTGCAATAACTTTCAAACTAAGCCCTTTTATCCCATCCACCTCCACGAAATCCTACATCTCCTTAGAAACAGGCTACTGACATAGGCAGTTTGTCTGGTTCTAAGTTGTATCTTTAGAAGAATACTGACATATGGTATATATCTATGAAGAATATCCTATCTTAGAAGAATGTCAGTACATTGTATGCAGGTTACAAAGATTGACTTAACAGACTGGGTGAATGGATACCAGCTATCTACCTTTGCACACACACAAACTGTGCACTTCGCTGTTACCTATAAAGACACATCCTTTCGGAACAAGAAGGCTCTATAATTAGGTGTTCAAGCATATGGATTCTAGAGTTCAAGCCTTGGGTTCAAATTCCAGCTCTAATATTTCCTAGTTTTGTTAACTGCTTGAAAGTTGCATGCCCTCACTTGACCTTGGTTTTATCATTATAAAATATGATAGATAAGAGTTATTGCTCAAAACTATTTTGAAGATGAAATAAAATGACTTGACATATTTTCACAGTGCCTGGATCTCACAGTACCTGGAATTAACTTGACATATTTCACAGTGCCTGGATTAATAAACCATTACATGTGGCTTATAGTTGTGCTAGTGAAGGTGCTCTTCTCTCTACCTTTCCCTCCTGTCCTTGAGCTTCAGGCACACCTGTGTCTCTTGCAATATTTGCAGCAGGGCGTCAATGCGTGGACACCAGTTTTGTCTCAGGCTCTGAACAGGCTATCTGAGCTTGAGGATCTCATCAGAGTTGTAGCTGCGGTGTCCATAGAACAGGACTCATGTGGCAGTAGCTCTGGAGTTTGCCTTGGCTCACTTACATGAACCAGTGCCTTTGAACAACAGCTAAAATTTGGTCATTGAGGCCATTTACTATAAGAATGATATGGTGGATGTTTCTCTTAGCATTCTGAAGACCCACAGAAATACACTTCTCTTCTTAGAAATAGTTGTGTTGTTCCTATGTAGTGTGTGTGTTTTCATCTGACCAGACATTCATCTTTTAGTTAGCTGGAAATAGAAAAATACCTGGACTCACTTCAGTTACAAATTTCTGCATTGCTGTCCTTGTATTTCTCTAATTTGCTCTCTTGCTATATTTAGGTTAGTTACTTTAAATTCATTCTTGATAAAAAGAGGAATAAAAGTAAATATGTGGATATCTTCCAGGGTTGGCAAACATATAACAAGCACTATTCAACTGATTTTTTCAAAAATAAGTTTACTGGTAAGAGCTTTGGTGGTGACAGTGAGCAAATCATTAAAAAAGGGGGGGGGAATGATACGAGAAAACCAGTAAGAAAGTCACTTACATGAGTCAGAGTACTTGCCCTTAAATTGATCATCGATTCATAAAAAGGCAGTGTAGTGCTTCTTACATCACTGGTATAGTTAAAATATCCCAAGTGCTGTAGCATAAGGAAGTACATGTGCTCGGCAGCCTATGATTTAATGAGCTGATGTTGATACTGAAACTGATACTCTTCCTTCCTGGAGGCAAGGATGAATCTAGGATTTAACAGCTGCTTTTCCACCAGGTTCCATTTGAAAGTCAGTTGGTGAATCATGCCCAATGCTTCACTGAATATAATGCTGAACAGCGAAATTTCTGGGTCCTATGGGTGTGTTGAAGTAGCACCAAACAACATACACAACATTGGAAATATCAGTCAGTTCACTTATCTACAGCTGATTGGGAACTTCCTCATTCTTCAACTCTGAGGGTCCCTGTGTTCTAGTAAACATGCTTCTATATAGAGCTGTGCTCACACATCATCATAGAGAATTAGTCAGAAGGTTTGACTGGAAGAAAACCACATTTGTAGAAGTAGTCTGTGAAAAGATTCAAACACTGTTTCTGTTTGATGACTTTAAAGTATGCAATTTTTATTACTTGGTTGAGCAAGGATATGGTAAATATTATCAGAGTCACTCTGTGTGTTGGATTAGGGGAGCATTTATTTAGCAAGACCATTGAACTCTATTTTGTGCCAGCCATCAATGACGGGCTAAAACGATTAACTTGGTGTGTAAACAGAACCTATCAGTCCCTTATATTCCATCTGTTTTTTAATTTTCTTAATTCTTTCACTTTCAAAGTCACAACTGCAATACTTTATGTATTTAGTATTAGAAGTAAGGACATCTGTATTGCATTGATTTTGTTAAATAGGTCTTCAGTAAAATAAAACCATCCTTTGCAGTAATGGGTGAGAACTTGCATTTTACCTAGAGCCAAATTCATTATAAATTCATGCTCACAGCCCAGAGAAAAACAGGGTTTTTATGAGGTTTCAACAAGTAATATATCTGCATGATGGGTTGTTCCAAGAAGCTGAGCAAATGAAAATGTCAGTTTGCAGAAACTGTCAAAACTAGCATAACCTAATTTAGAATTGCTGCTTATTTAATAAACCACTGGTAACCCTACCAGATAGAGTCCTGTCAGTCTTGCAGTAAAAGTACTCATTCCTCCTGCATTTGAGTGAAGTTTATAGACACTCTAGGCTGTGCTACTGGGAAGAAAACGCTAATTAGATACAACACCCTATCATTAAACAGCAGCAAACAGTGTTCTTAGCTATGAAATGTCAAAGTCTTGATCCCAATATACCTTAGTATATTTTGCACATGACACAACCTCAGAAATACAAACTGAAGGGTACTTTCACTAAGGTTATGTATATTACCTGAGTGTGAGCTGCAAATATTTCCAGTATAAAGCCTCTAGAAGTGCAGTGATAGGCACCTATCTATGGCCCTAGGGTTCACACACAAAGACTCTTATTACTACTGCTTTGCATAAATACATGTCTAACACCTCTGATTTTTATGACTTGTGTTGCTTGTTATTATAAAACAAATGTGTTAGACTGGCCATGGGTAACACTGCTTCCATAGACAATACAGATTGAGTGGTGTCTATACTAAAATGCATACTTTGGCAGGGAGGGCCGGGGATGACAAAGGTGTAGAGGTAAGCGGAATGTGTGAAGAGGTATTACTAAAGAAAATATTCATTCATTTTTAATTGCATAGAGTAATCTGATTGCAAGTTTCAAAGACAGACTGAAAAGAATATAATCAATGCTTTGCATGTTGGCACAATAGAAATTTCTAGGGAAACTAGAGGAAATGACAGGAGAACAGCTGAATGAACTCAAAAGCTGGGCTGCAGCCTTCCTCAGAGTTGGGAATGGAGAAGAGAGCAAAAACACAGTCCCCAGGTTTGGCAGCAAGCTGTGTTTTCTCAGTACAGTAGATCCCTATTGCTCCTGAGTATTAGAGAAAGACCTGCACACCTGCTTCTGTTATTCTCAAGCTGAAGGATGATTACAGAGTTTATAAATGGCCTTTATTTCCTCTCTGCCTGTGTTGCCTCATATGTGGGTGATGGGAGATTATTTGGTTATCTAAATATCACCTGGAATTGGTATACCACACAGTGGGTGTTCAAGAGGTTAGAGGGGATGATTTTGGTTGGTTTTAGCTAGGGTAAAGATTTCCACATCACTAATCACATGCTCGTTCATATTCTATTTGTTTCTTCATTGTCTTTTCTTTCCTCACCACCTATTGATAACGTTCTCCACAGGCCTATTACCTAGTCATATTGACAACATTTCTGCCACTGTGTGACATTGAGCGCCCTTAACCTCACCACTGTGTCATTTCTTTCCATATGCCATTTTGTTTCTCTTAAAACAACAACATTATTATTGAGGTAATGTGGGTTTACAATGCTGTATAAGATTTACAGGTACAGCTTCACACCACTTCTGGTGTATGTTATTATATAGCTACAATCAAAGTTCCCATGATCCTCCACCATAGCCATTTCTTAAACCCATCCTGCTTTATTATTTATTCAGTCGCATGTGAATTCTGAAGTCATCCTCTTCCTTTAGAACAAAAGCCTCTCATATGATTTCTTTGCTCTTAATTTGTCCCTCTTTCTTTTTAAGCATAATATACCAGCATCCTTCAGTCTGTCCATCCATTGGGTCAGGATGGGTAAAACATTATTTTGTTGATATCTTCAGAGGCTCACAATA
This sequence comes from Condylura cristata, assembly GCF_000260355.1. Classification (NCBI taxonomy): domain Eukaryota; kingdom Metazoa; phylum Chordata; class Mammalia; order Eulipotyphla; family Talpidae; genus Condylura; species Condylura cristata. Next base: position 14,217,557 of record NW_004567128.1, read on the forward strand.
GTTTGTCGTAAACCTACAGTGACCTGTGATAGTTGATAAGCCATAGGTGTTATCAGTGCATTGCCCATTGTAGAGGGTCAATGCAGTCATGTGTAATCTGGAGAACAGATTCATTGAAGTGGGAGGTAGACATGGTGGTTTTCACTAATAAAGTCTTATTAGGACATGGCCTAGAACTTCACTTACAAAACAAAACCTGCATAATACTTCCTTTTTCTTATCAAATTAATTGAAAGATTTCTTTAAAAATATGCATTTAAACTATCTCACTTCCTCTGTATTTTACAAAAGTTTCAAAATAACAGTCACCAAAAATAAAATTTATAGCCCACATATGCCTTTCAATCTGGAAAAAATAGAGCTATTGACAGCAAAGTATTTTTTTATTTATGGACTATAAAATTATATAGTCCCATTCATTCATTCATTCATTCATTCATTCATTCATCATACTCTATCTAGAATTTATTGTGTATAATCTAACTTTGTTGAAGAAAGTGGAATAGTTATCTTCCTAACTCTGCTTTCCTTTATGATGGTTGGTTTTATAACTAAGTTACATTTTAAAAATTTAGTTTTTAATTGTTTTAAAATTTTTTTAAAAAAATCTGGTTTCACTTTGCGATGCATTCTGACTTACTGGCTTACTCACAACTTTAGGGGATGTTGTCGTTGACCACTTTGAGGAGTTGTGCATAAGGGTATGTAAGTTTATTTATGTATTTATTTTTACCTAAGTCTGCCCGTTTGATTAGTTTTTATCTCAACATTAGGTTTTTACCTATAGCGTAAAAGGAAATCAACCCAGTCAAGTCATGTAGTGTAATTTGAATCAATCCGAGGTCTACAAATTGCATGTAAAAACAAATACATGTGCAAAATATAAAATTTAAGCATTATCTAAAAATAATACTCTACGAGGCTAATACATAAAGCAAATAGGATCTAACTCCAGATTCTGAAGAAGACTGAGATCAGAAAATCACTAATATCTCCAGATGTTCCCTGTGAGCTGCTAACCACTCATTGATGCCTTTGTCACACGGAGTCCACAAATGAGGAACATTTAATTTTGTTGTATTCTGTCAAGTGGTACCATTTTTCAGGTCTGGTTATCAATTACTAAATTGGGGTTTGGGGGAACAAACTCTCAATCACTGTCATTCAGAATTTATTTGGCAGTGTGGCATAGAGTGAGTGCCCATAATTTCATGAATAGTTTTGAGTTAAATTTTGGAGTTAAATGTTATGGTAATTTGGAGGACTCCTATGGAAATGGGAACTAGTTTAGTTAGAAGACATAGGGTCATAATCACAAACATACAAACTGTGTAATGTGTTTGAATGAGGTCAGAAACTGATTTGGGGAATTTTTTTTTTAAGATGTTTTTACTTGTGCTTACAGAACTGGGGTACAGGCCAAAGGTGCAGGGGTGGTGGGAGGATTCACCAGAGACAGAGTGGGGAGCAGATTAGGCAGATGAGGGGAGCAGTGGGCAGGTCAGGAGAGGTCTGCTTCTCCATGTGGGTCACCTCCCTGGCCAGGGATCAAACTCATGCTGCAGTGGCTTTGGAGAGCTTCATAGTGCTGCACTTGAACTTGTTGCGCCACCAGGGAGGGCCTGGGAATCTCTTTCTTGCATAACAAAGCAGTTCTTTACAATTAAGTTTCCCTGATAGCATGATAAAAATGGTGAATTAGGTTACAAACGATTTGGTTTCTGATTCCAGCTCTATCTTTAATCATCCTTTTCCTTTGAACAAGTTAATGGACATCTTTTTACCTCACTTATCTCATTTTCAAAATAAGTTGAGGTAGCATTATCACTCAACTATCAAAGTTTATGTGATGTTGTATTATATTCCTACTTTTACTTGGCCACTCCATGCTTTATATCACCGATGATGGTTTGTGAAAGAAAGGTTGTTGGACTCAGGAGAGGGAAAGTGGCTGGGAGATGAGATATAACAAAGATCTTGTGACTAAGAGTATTGTAAACAGAGAACTGAAATGCTGAGAGTGAAAAAGGATTCACTTGCACATTTCCTGGCTACTTTGCTGTTTTCTGAGCTCAATTCCAATGGAAATGGTAAATGTGAAGGGGTATTAAAAAGAAATAGCATCAGAATGTTTTACTATAGTTCTGCCTTGTGTGTGGCAAAGAATTGATACTAAAAAGTTGATAGCTAAATGAAATTCTCTGTATAGGATTTTTTTTATCCAACTGAATTCTTTTATAGAATTGAAGCTGCATTTGCAGGGGAAGATAAATGATCCCACAAAGGCAGAAAATCAGAATGTTATCATAGTAGAAATAGGATGGATCACAAACAAAAGTTATCCTATAACCACATTTAAGTGATGAAAACATGCAGAGAGGTTTCACAAATCACAGCCAGTTATACAACCAGCTACTTACAGTCAAAAATGGATCCAATCTCTGCAAGTCAGTTATGTTCAATTTTTCATGCTTGCACTGTATATGATTACATTAAAGATCCTTCCATTAAATATTGATAGTAAATGAGTAAATCCGTCAGTGGTGCTTTTTAAATACAGTGCATTATTCTATCTGATTTATTCATTAGTTTTATTAACTAATCTAATAAATCCAGCAATCCTATCCCATAGGTTTATACTTCTTTTTATAGGAGTGAGACCTATGTCCCAGCTTACACATTCAATACATGATAGAGATGGCTTTGAACACAGCTTGGCTTCAAATCCTGTGTCTTTAATTATACTAGTAATGCCTCTGAATTAAAGTGCTGTTAGAAAAATTAAACTACTGGGTTGGACCTGGATTCTGTCATGATTATCAGCCTATCAAGTGAACTACTTTATCACTTGGATAATAAATGAGGCTTAGTCATTCAATCATGCATTGTGTTTGAGTAATTATCATATATACAGGACTTTGTCAACTGTTCTAGGGTCTACAGAGGATAACATAGTTCAAGGTGATGGCATACATGATATGATATAATAGTGTAACTTAAAGTATAATAAATAGCATTCATTTTAACACTAACTAGATATTGCATAATTAATATGGACTAGGCTCTATGCTAGGTGTCTTGCATTTATTTTCTCATATAATTTTCACAGCAGCAACTTAAGGCAAGTCATATTTCTCAGTCTTATTGGTAATGAAACTGAGGCTTAAATAGGTTTACAACTTATCCATGATCACAAAGGGAGTGGATTTGAATAAGATTCCATATTATTTCTACTAATATACTTTATTTTTTAAGATTTATTTATGCATACAAGAACTGCAGTACAAGCCATAGGTACAGGGGGTGTGAAGATTCACCAGAGTGGGGAGCGAACAGTATATTTCATATTCAGTGAAATATTCTACTGCATATGAAATATGCTGCTGAGGGGAGCAGCAGGTGAGACAAGAAAGGTCTGCTGTGCCATGTGGGTCACCTCCCTGGTGAGGATCGAACTCATGCTGCAGTGGCTGTGGATAGCTTCACAGTGTTGTGCTTTAACCTGTTGCCTCACCAGGGAGATTCCCATCTACTAATAGAATCTAATAATCCAACCTGAAGGAAAGAATGTGCAATGCTTTTCTCAGGTAGGAGGATGCAAATCCAATTCTCAGGTACAAGGGTACCTTACTTGTGTAAATTCTAAATGTTTGGTCAGATGCTTCCATCGTAATCTCTATTTGCCTGGATCTTACAGGTTCCTGTGGGTTTTCATCACTTCCCCATATATGGTAATAGCCAATAATCCTAAAGTTACTCTCTAGACTTTCTATTTAGACTTCATCCCTCCAGGTAAATTGAGACCAGATTATGGCAAGTTATTTCATTAGTCTGAGTGGTATCATGCATAGAAAGAGATATGTGACTACCTTTCTAAACGTGGTTTTAACTTTAAAAGTAGTGATTTTTCCTACCTTCTTGTTGCTCTTCTAATTCCCCCCCCCATTATTCCAATATTGGGTGAAGATCTCCTCTCCTTGAGACCTTGAGCCTCCTCTAATTCGGAACTGGATTTGGATATGGACTGAGTGACTCTCCTTTAACCAAAACATTACATGTTTTTAGTTTTTCATACCTATTGAGTGACTCTTAGGGAGAAAGGGATTGCATTTCTGCCTCTTACAGTCTAATATTATGACTCTTATCTTTCAGAAAGTTAGGGCTCAAATTATGAAACAATGTGTTCTCTTTTGTTCTCGTATTTCCTCTTCCCATCTCATTTCACACTCACACATGCCAACATTATAATTCCATGCTTATCCATACTCTCTATTTACTTATGGCATTATGCTGACTTACATCTTAGGTGTGTATCTGATGCATTATATTCAGATGGAGACTTATCAAGACAAATAGAGTCTCCTTGACACTGATACTTGAGTCAACATTGGAAGAGGAAGTTGGTAGATGTATTAAATTTTTTCAATCGGCTGCTATAGAAACCAATGCAAAGTCACTTTGTGCTAAAATATGACATCTTAGGGATATGTCTGGTAAGTCTTTGACATGGAAAATGAGATGAATTATAAAGCAATTTTTATATAGAACCAGTTAGATATTCAAAACTGGTGGCTCAAAGCACTTGAGCAAAGTAGCAGTTTACAAAAAGAAAAGACATTGGTTCTTGGTATTCTTAAATTCATTGAAATATTTTATTTAGGTGTTAATAGCATTTGATGGGAGTACTACTCTTATTTCTATTTTCAGTTCACCTCAGAAATGATTTAAATATTTTATTTTATGCCTTTTAAAAATTAGGCTTCTAAATTTAACCCACAATCTAAACCGGAAAAAAAATTGCAGAAATTAAGATATAACTGTCAGCAAATAAACATTTGCAAAACTTAAAACATGACAATTATTTTTACATTTGAAATGCAATTGCAGCCGCATTTTATATATTAAGGAGGATGTGTTTCCATTTATTCATACTTTTTCATTTTATAACTTATTGTATGATCCACTAACAAAAATTGTTAAAACTTAAGGGTTAGAGAGGCAAGCCTGGATTCTAATAATATATTCTGTCCAGGAATAAACGTGCACACTTAGCTAGAATTACTCTTTCTGTATTAGGGATCTAGTGAACACAAATTGAGAGGAAGAAAAAACTTTTACAGATATTTTGACATCAAACTGAGATCATTTGATAGTTTTTATCTGATTAATATTCTTAAATGATTATGGAGAGGGTGTTGTGATCCAGAAATGCAATAACCCATTACGGTATCTCGTTTACATCCCATTAACACTGACAGCACTCGATATTACCTTGTAAAAAACTTTTACATCAGAGTCTCAGTTCTTTAACCATTTTCCAATTATTAAGAAATATATGAATCAGCTCACAGTCTGTATTCAGAACAATGAAGATCAAAATATGTATTTCTTATAGCAATTATAGATTACAACAGTGAAAAATGGATTTCTGAGTATGAAAAGTGTGGAGAGCACGTCAAAATCTTATGTGAATATGAGAGAACATTTTAGTTATAATTAGAAGGCCCTGATGGCCTAATTTTCCTCATTAATGCTGAGTGATACTTTTGCAAAGTACTATGACTTTAAGGTACCAAATGCCAAAGTAGTTAGATGAGGAAAAGGCATCAAAAATGAAGATAAAGGAATTCCTATTTATTTCCCAGCTTACATCCAAATGTTTTTAAATCGGTAGTGTAAATTGATGTGTAGGAAATTTTACACAGAATTTTATAGGATATTGCTTTCCTTCAGAGGTTTTTTCAAATTTATTTTTTAGATTGAGGTAACATTGATTTCCAACATTGTATGTGAGTTAGAGGTGTAGGGTCACCCCCTTCACATGCTGCTACCACACCACAAATAACTTACAAAATCATGCACAAGTGACAGAACTTAGATAGGTAAACTGAAGTCAAACATAAGAACTGCTGACTCAATTTTCTCCTCATTGTACCTCAACCTAGTCACCTTAGTAATGAGAGGATCCCATTTGTCATTTTCATTGGCTTCATTTCATTACCACTCTTGCCACTTACTCATCAGGCCACTTAAGGAAACGTTCTTCAAGGGAGTGATAAAGAAACCATGATTGATAAATAGGAACAACAAAATTTATCTAAATAATTTAAAATATCTGGTGAGGCCCTCCCTGGTGGCGCAGTGGGTTAAAGCACAGCACTAAGAAACTAAAGCCACTTCAGCATGAGTTCCATTCCCAACCCAGAGGTTATCCACATGGTGTGGTAGACTTCTCCTGACCCGCCCACTGTTCCCCTCAGCAGTGTACTTCATCAGTCAGCCTGTTCTGCTCCCCACTCTGTATCTGGTGAATCCTCTCACCACCCTTGCACATCTGGCCTGTATCCTGGTTCTATATGCATAAATAAATAAATCTTTAAACAAAAATAAAATAAAATAAAATATCTGGTGAGCTTCTTGGTGACCCCCCACATAAATGAACTTATATGAGAGTTGGGTGAGCATTGATCAATGTTTCTCATATCTTGGAAAAATTAAGACATTATTAAAGCATTAAGTCATCCAACTGACTTGTGGATATGATTTCATCCAGTTTACTAAAGTGCTGAAAAGGCCTTTCTGGGCCCTCCCTGGTGGCACAATGGATTATAGAGTGCAGTGCTATGAAGCTATGAAGCTATCCACAGCCATTGCAGCACGAGTTCAATCCGTGGCCTGGGAGGTGACCCACATAGTGCAGCAGACCTCTCCTGACCCGCCCACTGCTCCCCTCAGCAGTGTATTTTAGTCATTCTGCCTATACTGCTCTCCACTCCTGTCTCTAGTGAATTCTCTTACGCCCTGTACCTCTGGACCATACCCCAGTTCTTGTATGCATAAATAAATAAATCTTTTAAAAAATGAAAAGGCCATTCTTCGAGGCTTTTAGATCTAAAGCATTTGGAACCCAAAGTAGAGAATGATTTCTCTTCCAACAGCACCTGAGGCCATTTCATTTCACTTCAGGTCTCTTAAGTATTTTTCTCTTATTCCTTTTGCAGCATGATATCTAAAATATTAAGATTTATTTCTCTGCATTGTATCATTAAGAATAAGCTTTCCTCAAGGACAAAGAAAGGTGTTCAGATAACACCCAGAGCTTCCTTTGATATGTTCAGGTAAACTGTTTGTGTCAGCAGTGGTATCTTGGATGTAGTCCAGTGCTTTAATTGGCCCTTGTTTGCCTAATCTCCTATAACTGATAATGTTGTTATGGAATCTTAAGACTCCAAAATCTCCCATCAGGCAAAATAAGCCTTGAAATGAGAAACCCTTCCTTTTACCTGGCATCTGGTTTGAGCTACCTCAGTCGCATCTTCTGTGTGTGAAATACATTATTTTTCCTAACAACCATGCTAATTCTAAATCAGGAAACATTTATTTTGTGTCATTTCTTTTCTGAAATCATTCAGAGTTCAGGAAAGTAAAATCCAAGGGAATTTAAATTAAGCTGAAATAGCAAGGAGACAAAATTAAATTGGATTTTATAACCTCTGTTTCACAACTAGGTTCATGTTAATTTGTATCTTGAAAGACAAAATACTATAATATCTGCTGTCTTTGAGTTTACATTGTTTTTTTCTATAACAATAAATCAATGTATGTAAGTCATCTGTCTAGCTTCTTTATCTTTTATTTATCCATTTGATTATTTTCCCATTCAATAATTTATTTAGTGAATGTTTTCTGAGCATATGGCAGTACTAATAGAGTAGACCAAAGAAACCCAGAAATATACACAGAAGAAAGTTCTAGCTCTAATGGAGCAATACTTTAGGTAGTAAGAATTTTATGCAGAAACAATATATAATTGATGTGCATATGGCATATATATGGAGATGGGACAGATATGGTTATATTACATGTATCATCTATATCATAGATGCCTGCATAAATGTAGATTGCATCTCATATTAGAGGGTGTCAGTAGTGATATCTCTGGTAGTTTGACTTTTGAAAAAATTTCAAGGAAGTGAAGGGGCAAGCCAGTTAGGTTTTTGGAGAACAGAGCAAAACACAGCAAATGCAAAGAAATGCCTGAGGCAAAAGTCTACTTTATGTTTAATGAATGGCAGGGAATGATATGAGTCTGGGGAACTTGCTAGAAGATGACATGCGTCAGGATGGGAGACAAAGTAAATCTTTGGTGACTGGAATGATTTGGGAATGGATTCCGTTCACATTTTTTCCCATCCAAGATGTTACTGATTTATCATTCATTTAAATAAATGCATAATTTGGGGAGTACAGCTTCACACCTCAACATGTGCATGTGTTTCCCTTGCCCTTTACCAAGGTTCCAGTGCCAACGTGCTACTCGCTTTATCCTCTCCTCCCTCCCTCGTTCTCCCCACTGGTAACTACAATAATTGTCACTGAGTCTAAGAGTTACATTTGTTGTGTTTTGCCAGGTTTTTTCCTTCAGTGATTTATATTCCACATGAAACCATGTAGTAGTTATCTTTCACTTTCTCACATATTGCATTTAGTATAATCACCTCCAGGTCCACTCATTTTGTCCCAAAGTCACTATTTCATCTATCTACTAGCTGAGTCGTATTCCATGTGGGTGTATAGGCCACATGTTTTAAATCTAGTCATCTGTTGATGAACTGGATTCTTTTAAATTGAATGTGTATAATATGGTGGTTACAATAGAAAATCAGAGCCATGGCAAAAAGATAGAAGCAGAAACAGTGTACAGAAATACTAATATGGTTTCTGTAGCTGAGTGCCAGATTTCTCATCGACTTTCCTAGCAGCCAGGCCATACCGGGGGAATAACAAGCCATCAGCATTCTAGTTAAATACATAGCTAAATGTCCAAATGTAGTGATTATTTTGCAAAAGTAAAAGTGTTAGCTAAAATGTTACTCTTGGCTTGTCTTCTTTGTCAGTCAAAAGATGCTTTTTTCTTTCTTTCTTTCTTTTTTATTTTATATCCCCAATTTTTGTTCTGTTTCTTTTTCTTTCTTTCTTTTGTTTTCTTTTTTCTTTCTTTCTTTCTTTCTTTTTTTTTTTTTTTTTTGAGGTAACTGGTTTACAACACAGTGTATGATTTTGAGCTAAGCTTCAAGGGTGTAGCACGCCCTCTACTGATGCACTGTAAGGTACTTCATGGTCTACTGCAACCTCCCCCTCTTTCCAACTCAAGTCTTCTCAATTCTACAGTCAGATTTTTAGGGTTATTGGTTTGGTCTTATCTGACCCCTTGTTTGATGTCTTTGTGCAAATTTCTACACTTGAGACATTGTAGTTCCATCCAATCTTGATTAAATATAGGTTATAATATCTGTTATTTTTAATTTATCCTCTGCCATCCTTATTTTTTTCTCACTTGCCTGTATATATCAGTTTTTTAAATCCCAAGATGCAAGTATACAATTCTAGCACTTTTTAATAGAAATCACAAAATATCCTCTGTATATTAATAAGAAACTTACTTCAATTATTAGTATTTTTTGCTTATATTCACTGCCTCTTTTTTTTGTCATTTTACAAATACATTGGAGTTAATGGAGTTTCTTATACTTATCACTGTCTTATGTCCTATATCATTTCAAGTTAAAATAAGCTCTGGTCACCAGAAATAATCTATATTGTCTAACCCAAAGTCATACCTTATATAATAAAAAAATAATGTCCATCATTATCCAGCATCCAAGAAAGCTTACCTCTCTGGGAAAGAACATGTGCTAAAAGATCTAAGATAGTTATCAGTTACCTAATTTTTATAAAAGTGGTTAAACCCAATGGGAAATATCAAAAATAGTATTTGTGAATTTTATGAAAAGAGATGGATAAAAAGAAATTATTGTCTTTATGATTAAAGTCTGTCATGTTGGATAGTGAGGTAGTAGCATTTCAAACCTTTTCTGGGTTTTATGCTCTAAAATGGATAGTGATTTAAGCAAGCTGATTACAACACCCTAAAGTAATGTAATAGCAAAAGACAAATTGGGTGATTCACTCATATGTGGAATATGGAGACACAGGACAAAGGAACAGAAAAACTAAACCAAACAAATCCTAGAAATCTGACTGCTGAAATGAAGACATCTGAGAAGGACGGTTGGAATGGGGAGAACAATTGGGAAAGGGGGGCACAATGGCACTATGGTGGGGGGTTATTGGTGTTTTTCTGTTGGGCGTGGTATGGTTATATGCATCCACAGAGATGTGAACCTGTATTCCAAAATCATATGATATTGTAAACCAGTGTTACCTTATTAAAAACAACACAATACATTGGAAAATAAAATTGAAGTAAATATTGAGTAGAAAGTTAAGATTTGTGTAACAAGGGGCAGAAGACAGGTTAAATCAGAAGAGTGTACAGATATGATGATGAAAGGTAAATAGCCTATGGAAATTTGTGAGGAATTCCAAAATAATTAATAAGATAGCAATAATAACAGCCAATATCATGCTTACTCTATGGCAGGAGCCAATACAGGCATTTCAGTCAAACTCATTTATTTGGGATGACAGTTGTCAGTTTTGTTTCCTTTTTACACATGAGAAAACTGAGAGCTCTGAAAGAATTGACTGGCCCCTAATAGTCAAAGGCATTGGGATCAAAGTGATTAAGTGATCACGAGAGTTTGGTAAAGATGGAGATTTATGGCATCAGTTCATACCAGTTATCATGGCAGATCCAATCAGGAGACCTGGAAGAGATGAGCAAATACCCAGATAAGGTTAAGTGGGATCTTGATCAGGAACTAAACGTGAAGTTGTGGGTTTAGGGAGGGTAAATGCATTAGGAGACCTGAGAATCCATAAGCATGTAGGTAAAAGGGAAATGGGTGTTAAAAAAGCCCTATTAACTCTGTGATATCAGCAAAAATCATGTACATCTGAAGTGGTATGGTTGTATATCTCTAAGTCATACATGATATTGGAGACTGATGCTACTTCAGCTTAAATGAAAAACGAAGGAAAGGTTCTCCTATAAAGCAATTGGGTTTGTATTTAGTGGCAATTTAAAAGGTAGATTGGTAAAAATATCATATTGATTTGCACATGATAAAAAAAGAGACAGAGGCAGAGAGATAGATTCATGAGTTTTTGTCAACAGTTTGCCATGAGCACAGACACAGTTAGGAGAAGAAATTTAACATTGAAGAACAGAAAATTTCAATGAATCTGAACAAAGGATTGCTTCTTATACTGGATCTATTTCCTGGGAGGAGATCCTGGGGTCTCCTCTCTTAGGAAACGAATGAATTTAACAAATGCCATCATCTTTGCAAATTTCATATTTTCAGCTACAGTTTATGATTTATATTTATGGGTGTGATATTCACCCAAGAGACATTTTGAATAAAACAGCCATCAAATAAGTGCAAAATGGAGTATAGATGAAAAAAATGTTCTGGTGAGAGAGAGAGAGAGAGAGAGAGAGAGAGGGAGGGAGGGAGGGAGGGAGGGATGGAAAAAAGACAGATGAAAAGGGACAGGTGAAAGAGAGAGAGAAAGAAATTTAAATGTTTTAAAACTATGCAAGGGTTATTAGATTATATTCATGGAAAAAAAGAATTGTTCCAGTTCAAGGTGCATGCATTTATACGGTGTACCACTGTGATGAGATGACACTGGGAAACAAGTCAAAACACTTGAATGGAAGCAGAATAATCAAACATAAGACAGATGAAATATTCCAAAGTCACCTTGAAATAAATATAAAATTGATGTTGGCAGCTCGACAGTGACAGGAGTCAAGAGATTATGCTGCTGTGAAACCGCAAAAAATGCAATTGATATTTTAATCTAAAATACCATGTCTGAAGAAAAAGACTGAAAGTAAGAATTGTTTTTCTTTCTTTCTTTTTTTTTTATTAAGAAAAGTAGACTGGTTGATGTATGTCTGCCTTGATTGCTTTTCATATTTTTGTACTCCTATAGAGAATAATAATGAATGTAGTATAATTTCCTAGTTTTTATGTTTCATTTTGTTTCTTAAAATGCATTAACAGTGCTTTGGTGGTAGACATAGTGTGATAACATACATGTGAAGAGGGATGAAACTGCCTCCAAATTATACTCAGCACTATAAACCCTTTAGTGCAATAAAAATATTACAATATATAAATGAATCTCAGATTTTTTTAAAGCAAGAGCCTAACGCCTTCTGTGATCACATCATTACATAGAAAAGTCATGAGTTTTTTGATTTATTATTAGAACACTGCATTTCTTAAGTAATTAAGTCAACTTTTGAATTTTGAATAAAATATTTTATTCATGCACATACATATGTGTGATGTGTATTCAAAAACACTCGCTGTATTTTCTACTTTGGAGCAAAAATGCTATATTCCCTTTATAATTAGGTGGAAAATTAAAATTATTTTGGAGATTATCTTCTCCTCCTTCCTCCTTGCCCCACTTTAATGACCTGACTTAATCATTACTCCATCCCTTCCTATTTTTACACTGACCTTTTACTAAATTTCTATATTTAAGAAATTGATACATTGCCACGGAGGGATCTCATATGACACCCATTTTACCTAATCCAACATCTACCCTAGTCAATTTTATAATAATCATTCCATTATTTTTATGGACTCTAAGATCTTTTCCTTAAAAATCTCCCTATACTTTACCCTTTAGGCCTACATAACCCTCCTTTAGAACTATGTTGTTTGATTAACTATTAAGTATGTTATTCTTTTCTGCTTTATAGGAATGATATCTGGTGCTTATGTTAATGACCCATATGATTACATAGTAAACAACAATAATGTCAAGAGCGAACAATGATGCAAATACATTAACTGAAAGGGACCACAGTTTTGTTGTGACTATTTTTTCTAAAAAATTATTGTGAGCATCCATTTAGCAATGACTATGAAATGCAAGACACGACTTCCTATGTAGAACTGGGCAGCAGAGAGGAAGACATGTCAGTTGCTAGTTGCTCTACATTCCACCCACTCCTTTCATTCTAAAGCCTCCCTTTATCTATTGCTACAATGAAGACAATACTTACCTTGTAGCACCATAATAAATAGTAGAGAGTTTGGTTGTAACTCTTCAGCATGTGGAACAATGGGTCTCTTATCTCTCTTGGATCACACCCAGTTCTACAAGGTGGTGTTTGTATAAATGATGATAATAGTGGTAGTGATGATGGTGGTGATGGTGGTGGTGATGGTGGTGGTGGTGATGTTGATGGTGGAGATAGTGGTGGTGGTGGTAATATGATGATTGATAACTTTTATTGATAACTTGGTAAATTGATAAGTATACTAGATATCATGCTACACATTTACTTGGCTTAACTCATTTAGCCATTTAGCCCTCTAAACAAGTGTATGAGATGGTTATTTAATTTCCCATTTTACATTGAAGAAATCTTACAGGATCTGAGTGATTTCATGCCCACGCCCATAATATACGTTTCCAGGTGTTTATATATGGTGTATATCACCCTCAAAAAGATAAATATGGAAGAATTGCCCTATTCGTTTGCCTCCTTCTCCTAGTACAGGTTATTCATTGAATGGCATATGAAAGAATAAATCCAGAAGAGGCAGAAAGTTACATTTTTGCAACACATACATTGACATCTGAACAGATCACAGCAATATTTTGGGAAAAAATAGAGAGAAAAACACATATATTTCCTTTTTATTTTCCCTCTTAGAAGAGCAAGCATAGTAGTTTATCGAGTTACATTGTTTGCACCAATGTATTCAGAAGTAAAATTTTTGGAACAAGTCTGCCCTTATGCACTATATAATTTGAATGCATGGAAAGATGTTAGCACTGATAAGAAGTATTAGTAAAACTGATTTCAGTTCAACAGTCGGTAGGTTGAGGTCGGTGCACTTATCTATTTACATCACTCTGTTCCATACAAAAACAGCATTTTAAACGATGCAGATAAATAACAGTGACATTTTATCTCCTTTTCTGAAGTTGAATTCCAGAAGGTAGGAAAGATCCTTTCATGCTTACATTACCATGACAAACTGAAAGAGATAAATCCCTGTGGATGGGGCAAGATGTGGGAGTTAGGGGATTAATGCTTAGATGCTTCTTTCAATTTATTTCTCCTATTATATGTGTTAAAAAATATATACCATATGTCAGGCAGCATGTTTTAATCCCATCAAAATTTTTCACAGAATTCCTTAGGGGATATGTTTTTTGCTGCCAAGTTTTCTCTGCTAGAATGCTGACTTATTCCTTTGCAGAGAAACTCATGGTTTATTTTATGATAACATGTTGTTATAACTTCTCTGGCTATAATTTTTATAAGGAAAATTAGTCCCAAGGGAATTTATCTTGAGAGTAGTGCACTTAATGGTGACGGGGAAGGATAGAAATATTTCCACAAAGTAATGTATCCTTCAGTTGTTTCAACAGAACAGACATTCCTTTGACGACATTTGTGAAAGCCTTTATTATACCCAGCATTTAAATTCAGTCCTTGAACCGGGGTTTCCCCAGATCATTTGAGGGTCAGTTTTGGAATAGTTCTTATGTCCCATGTCACTTCAGTGAGCATTCTGAAGGACAACAAATTCAAAGGAAAATGGCTTTTTAGTAATATTAAGTACACATGACTTATTGCAAGTGACAGAAAACCTTCATGTAGGAGGAATGTAGGGGGGGGCTGTGGTGATGATGGGAGGGGTGGGGGGAAGTAAACATTGTTATAAAATGAACAATAATGTAAATAGATATATGAACAATAATTTTAAAAAGAAAACCTGCATGCAATTACTCTAAGTAGAATTTTCTTTCTGCCAGTTTTAAAATGAATAATAATGTTGTGATGAGGAAATGAAGGATAAATTGAACTCATTTTCAATTCGAAAAGAAGAGGTTGAATCTTTACCCCAAGTATTAAAAGCATGCTACCTTCATGTTCCTCTCTTTGGTGCTTTAAATTAAATCCCAATTTCATGCTTAAAGCTTTACTTCATTTTATATTACATTGTTCAGCTAACTCACATAGTTTGGGGCTCGCCCTGGCCCCTGACATTTGATTTTACTAATCACACATTACTATCAGCTTTGCTGGACTTTAGTAATCAAATATAGCAAAGCCAAATTTATTTCCTTTTAGAAATTAGCTTGCTCCTAAGCCTGTACTCCCTGTTTGCAATCAAGTGTTCTAATTGTAATAACATCCCCCCACAGAGAAACTATTAGCAGTTATAGGCTATGTTAAGAAGAAATAATAAACATATGTGGGCATAATTACAGAAGGTGCCTTTTGGGTTTTCCTTTCTTTTATAAAATAAAATGGATGTCAGGTTTCCAAAAGGCATATTTTTATTTAATTATGTCTATTGGTCATGGTACAAATGGCATCTTTTATGTTCTTTCATGGGGTGTCACACATAGAGATGCAAATAAGGAGTACTTGATGTCATACCAGTAACCGTATCTTAAAGGTAAACATCAGATAATTTGCTTCTCCACTTCCTGACCATCTACTCCATAAGGTTTACACATATCAGACTTCGGCGACTCTTTGTCAAACAAAAATTGGTTTTCCTTTGCTATCAACTCTAGGCTCACACTTCTGTGACCCTAATTTGGCAGTTCTTCAAGGGGTTTATGGTGTAAGCCTTTTCTATTTCTAACAAAAAGTACAGCTCAGATCCACCATGGGGTAGTGAATTCTGTTTGAAATTTTATTATCATACATTGTGGGCTTACTTTTGAATAAAATTGTTTATTGTTTTTATAGTGAAAATAATTGGTTTTAGTGATAACTGTGCATTAAGATTTTCCATAAATACAGCTTTACAGTCAAATTTAGGGTAGAAACAATATAAAATAGTTGATAAACTATAAGATAAATGCTTTCGTCATAATTGATTGTGTTTATGACTATATAATAAATAAACTTATTTTAAACTAGGTACTAATTCTGCATTTATATATTCATATTGACAAAGATTTCAATAGTTTAAGTTCTTAAATGCTATATTCTGTAGCTTAAAATATTGATAACTCATAAGTCTAAAAAGGCAATATAAGATTATCATTTAAGAGGTAAGTTGTTAGGTAAATTTATTATTAAGAAATCACACTTCAAAATTGTATTACTATTGGATATTCTCATATCTATATATCAAAACATTACAAAATATTAAAAAATGCCTATATTACTGTGGAAAATGAACAGTGAATTGAGGTTATGACTTTTTAAGAATAACCTACATATGGTATCCTGCAAAGAACATCCAGTTTGTATGTTTCATTTCATGTTAAAGGAATTCTAACAAAGACAGCCAGTAAAATATTAATAGTTGCTGAGGTGCAATGATTTTTTTTTATTAATTTGCTGTTTAAATAGAATATAACTGTATTGCCAAGATTTTTTTTTTAGTAGATCTTGCCATACTGATTTTGGGATTTTCCGTTTGAAAAATGTATTTTCTGATTTCATCCACAAAAACAGCAACACAGATAATAGCAAAAGCGAAAACAGGGATATTAAGGTATAAATTTATTGTTTTGCACAACAAATAAATGAAGGAAAAAGAAAACATGGCATAATGTTCTGTTTACCATAAAAGTAATCTTTGCATTAAAATTATAAAATTCACAAACTGGAGCTAAGAGTATGCACTTTTGGTGTGGGAAATTGGGGACTGCACCCAAGGGCAGAAAGCTTTTATTGTGATAAAATAAGGATATTTAATATATTAAAATGATATATATTTTCCCCATGAGAGGGAAGTATGCCTTTCAGAGTCAGGCAGGTATGAATTTATTTCTTTCTCTGCTTCCTTACACTGTGATCATCATGGCTACATTTTGTCATCTGTAAAATGGAGAGTATGAGATTGCCTATCCATTTTGATGATTATTTTAATGATTACAGTCAATGATGATTCAATGAATGTGAGTTATTTGCATATTGTCTTAGATATAGTAAACACACCGAGGAAGTTAATATGGTTCTATTATCATTGTTGGCAAGAGAACTCCTATAAAACTCAAAGCAGCAGTTGCTACACATACTACTGTCTTTGACTTCTACTTATTCTTGATAGAGAATCTTTAAAAGTTGACTCATATAAAACTTTCAGTTGTATTCTACAGAGGAATAGAACAAACAACACTGAATTGTATATAAAACATAAAAGACCCCCAAAGAGTTAAAAACAATCTTGACAATAAAGAACAGGAGTGGACCCATCACACCCCCAGATTTCAAACTATGCTATAGTAATCAAAAGAATATGGTATTGGGCTAAACTAGATATAAGACCGATAAAATAAAATTAGAGAATCCAAAAATAAGCCCACACATATAAGGAGAATTGACCTATGACAAAGGAACCGGTAGTACACAATGGAGAAAGGGAAGTCTCTTCAACAAATTGTACTAAGAATACTATATAGTCACATGAGAAAAGAATGACATTTTATCATTTCTCACACCATGCCCAAAAATGACCACAAAATAGATTAAAGAATTGGATGTAATACCTGAAATCATAAAATGCACAGATAAAAACATAGGCAAAGCACTCCATACATTAGCTTACAGGATGTCTTTTGGAACCTGATTTCAAAGGCTGGGAAACAAAAACAAAATAAACAAATGTGACTATATCTTACTAAAAAGTTTCTGCACATTGAAAGAAGCTATCATTAAAATAAAGACACACCCTACCAAGTGGAGGAAAGTACCTGTACATCATACATCTGACAAGGGGCTAATACCCCAAATCTGTAAGTAAGCCATACAACTAAAAACAATATAAATTATCCAATGAAAATATGGCAGAAAAGCTAAATAGACACATTGACCAACAGATATATGAAAAATGTTCATCATTACTTATCATTGGAGAAATATATACCAAAACCACAATGGGATGCCAACTCATACCTGAGAATGTCTCATATTAAAAAGACCAGGAGGCCCTCCCTGGTGGCGCAGCGGGGTAAAGCACAGCACTGAGAATCTAAAGTCGCTTCCGCATGAGTTCGATTCCCGCCCGCCCCAGAGGTGACCTCATGGTGTGGCAGACCTCTCCTGACCCGCCCGCTGCTCCCCTCAGCAGTGTACTTCGTCAATCTTCCTGTTCTATTTCCCACACTCTGTCTCTGGTGAAGCCTCTCGCCGCCCCTGAGCCTCTGGCCTGTACCCCAGTTCTGTATGCACAAATAAATAAATCTTAAAAGAAAAGAAAAGAAAAGAAAAGAAAAAAGATAACACCTTAAAAAAAAAAAAAAGACCAGGAAAAAAGTGTTAGAAAGTATATAGAAAAAAGGAACCCTCATACATTTCTGATGGTATGTAAACTGGCCCAGTCCCTAAGAAAAGCAGTATGGATATTTCTCAGTATATTAAAGATTGATCTACTAATGGCTCACTAGTATTGCTGTTTATTTACAGACTCATGCATTGTCCTTCCTCCTCCCCTCCCGTATTTGATGCCTCTGGCTCTGCCTCTTTCTCTCTGTAGAACTGAGTTACTAGAGAGGGAGGGGGAAGCAAAGGGGGAGGGTGTTCTTTGCCCTATGGTGGAGGACTGTGGGCTTGGTGGTGGGTGTGCTGAAGACATGTGAACCTGTGGCCCCAAATTACACAGAGCGTTGCAAAACAATATTCCCTCATTTAACTGAAATGTTGTTAAGTTACACATCTTCAAATAAAATTTGCTCAGAGATAGTCTACTTCCCAACTACGGAGGAATAGGAATTTGTGGTCAGCTTTTCTAAAATTTCTTCCATTAATTAGTTACCTATGTGTTAAGTTTACATTGGATACACATAAAAATTCTTTATTTTCTCTTTATATGTATCCATGGAGGAGATCAATTTTCCTTTTTATCCTTTGCTCATGGTATTTTATCCTTATAGTGTATTATGCCTATTTTGTGTTGATACTTGCAATGCAAATTGGCCATAAAAAGTACTATATTCAAAAGTCTTCCTTGTTTTTCTAATCTCAGAATGATTGTAGTAGAGGCAGGAATCAGAATTTTCTTCTCTTAAGAACATTTGGGGGACATAGTCCAGCAATGGTCTCTGGAATGTATATTAGCCTTTTTTGATGGAATATGTGTGTGTGCACATAGACACACATGCACACACACACACATTCGTACCATATAATGTTACTCAGCAATAAAAAACAAGGAATTCCACTATTTGTGACAACACATATAGACTTTGAAATTACTAGGCTAAGTGAAATCACTCAGAAAGAGAAATACTGCATGATCTCACTTACATGTTGAATCTTAAAAATAAAATAAATTTGTAGAAAGGGATTGTATTTGTCATTGGTTTCCAGCAGTGGGGGGTAGAGGGAGGTGAAGTTGAAAGTGGGTCGTCAAAAGGAACAAACATCCAGTTGTAAGATAAATGAGGGCTAGGAAAGTAATGCACAACATGATGCCCATGGCTGCTTGAGGTACAGATGGGAAAGCTGTAAAAATGGGAAATTTGAAGCGTTCTCATCGTAAAGAGAATTTTTTCCTATTTCCTTTTTTTCTTATTATTGTATCTATATGAGGATTTAAGGATTTTAGCTGAATCTATTTTAGTAATCATTTTATAATATAAGTAAATCTTATCATGCTGTATGCCTCAAGCTTATACAATGATGTATAGCAAATATTCTTAATAAAACTGGAAAAAATAAAGTAAGAATTGAAAATGTCATTGTGTGTATGTGTGTGTATATATATATATGTGTGATCATGTGATCATGTGATACATACATACATATATATATATATATATATGTTATAATGCTCTAATCTTAGAAACCAGATTTTCAACTTTCTATTACTCTACATACCTGCTTATAAAATACAAATTAGTCTAAATAATTATCACACTATGGCTTTTATCAAAGTCTGCTTTTTTAAATGATGTACCATTATTTTACATTATTGCTTGTTTACAGTTTAGGCTTTCTGTCCTTGTGTGTGGTCACCATATTCAAACTCTGCTTCTTGGTTTTCCTTGCTACAGAGCTCCCAATTTTATTTTTTCAAAGCACCAGTTTTTTTATTTCATTGATTTTCTTGGTTGTTGAACACTGTTTCTGCCTTTTGTTTAAAGTGTTTTCATTGGAATTTGAGCTGCATACCTTTCAGTTGTTCAGAGGATTTTAAATAAATGTGTGTTCATAAGTCAAAGTTCTTAAATTTAGAAAGTAAACAATCAGGTAATAGCTTTTTTTTTTGAAATGTAACATATTTGTTAATGCTATCTATACAAAGTATATTTTCTCTTAAAACCAGTAAGTCTTGGTTGGTTGAATTGAGCCTGTTGTATTTAATTTATTTTATGTTGCTTTATTTACTTTCTGTCAGTTAATTTGGCATTTGTTCCTTTATATTTTGTAATAGCCAATAGCAAAGTAGGAATCCAGATAATGACTACAATCATATAAAGGACTTTCAATAGCATAGAAGTAGAATAGAATATACAACTATACTTACATATCAGAGAAAATAATTTGGATATGCATTGTAATCAGAATATCTAGGCAGAAATGCTTTCATGGGAATTTTACTGTCTTTATTATATACACAAGGAGAATTTATATTAAATAATTGAGTTTTCAGAGTACACATCTTGTTATCTCTTTTTGGAGACTGTCCATGCATGTTTTTATGGAGATGAAATTGACAATTTTCTAGTAGTTATTTTCCAAAAATACTATTTGTCGCAATTCTTTTACTTGTTTCAAATATATTTTGATGAGAATCCACCCAGAGTGGAAATAGAATGTACATATGTGTTTCAGTGAATGAGAAATAGGCACAAACATTTAATATATGTGACTGTGTAGATTGAAGAGAATGTCTAATGTCTGTAGAACTTAACAGCCCATTAAAGAATTATCTTCTTGTTTACGCTTCACATAACTAATTGCCAGTTTATTTAAAAGGTTGTGGCTTAATTAGAGACCTTCAGTGGACATGCATTACTGAAACTGTTTAAAGTTCCAAAGTCATGAACTTCTCATGCGGCAACCAAGCT
Source organism: Condylura cristata (assembly GCF_000260355.1). Taxonomy (NCBI): domain Eukaryota; kingdom Metazoa; phylum Chordata; class Mammalia; order Eulipotyphla; family Talpidae; genus Condylura; species Condylura cristata. The sequence goes on from NW_004567128.1 coordinate 14,238,548, forward strand.
TTTGCAGTCACTGTTTATGGTCCACTCTCAGGCTGGTCTCAGTTGAACCTCTGGTCCCAAACTCAGTGAACTTGCTACTGCTGATATCCTTACACTGTGTGCCACTAATCAGAGTAAGTGTGCAGAGGGGTAAGAGTGCCCTCCGATAGGTCTGGGGAGTTCTTACACCCTTTCAGAGGAAATCAGAGCCTGTTTGAATCTATCTTGAACTCATCTCCTGGCCCCTAAAACAGGATTGCAACCTTAGGGACATGAAGTTGAAACAGAAAGGCGATGCACAGTTTTACTAATTTGCCTTTTTCTTTTTACTGCACATATTTTGCTTGCCTAAAGTTGGAATCTGTGAAGAGAAAGCCAATTAGCTTCTAACATTCATCATGGTTTTGCCACACAATTCTATTTCCATTGTTAATTGTTTAAGTCATTGAATTTGATGTGGAGTTTGTGTTTGTGCACATATTTCTGAGGTGAAAATCAAAATCATCTGTTCTACTTGCTGGCTTATGTGGCTTTGACAATTTTAGATGAAGTTCTATTTTTTTAAAAGATTTATTTATTTATGCATACAGAACTGGGGAACAGGCCAGAGGTGCAGGGGTGGTGAGGGGATTCACCAGAGACAGAGTGAAGAGCAGAACAGGCCGACTGATGAAATACACTGCTGAGGGGAGCAGCGGGCGGGTCAGGAGAGGTCTGCCATGCTATGTGGGTCACCTCTGGGGCGGAGGATTGAACTCATGCTGCAGTGGCTTTAGCTTCTTAGTTCTGTGCTTTAACCCGCTGTGCCACCAGGGAGGGCCTTGAAGTTCTATTTTTAACGTATCAATTCATGAATTTCATGATACTTTGGGGTGAAAAAATATTTAATTCACTATTTTTGAAATAGAATTAATTTATTTTTAATGTTTGATTTTTGGTTAGAGTCTTCATTTGTCTGTTACATGAAAGTGCTCAGGAATAGAGAAGATGTGAAATCTTTTGGTATGTGAGGTGTGTGTGTAAGTTTAAAGATTTAAAATTGCTTATCAGCATTTACTAATGGAGCATGATAGGAATCAAAATGTTTTCATAAGCAATAAAGGTTAATCAGATTAGAAGAGATCACCAATTACGTCCTGACAGGTCAAGGTAAGGCACAAAGTAATACAATCATGAATAAGTGATTTCCTCTCCCTCAGCAGCCACCAAATACAAGCACTCAGTGTACTGAGGGCTTACAAAGATTAACAAATGTATGGCAGTTTGGGAAATCACCAAAGAGGAGCAGAGATAGGTAAATTTCAGAGTCATCATTGTCTACTTGGAAATTGAAGGAAAAGTATAAAAAATGACTAAGCTAGAGAAAATCTTATTGGAGACCATCACTGCCTATGCATTTAAAAGAAGATATAGAAAGAGGATATGGAAACAGAATGGAGGAGAATGTGATGGTATAACAATAAAGTTCATATAGTTATGCTGTGAGGATACTCTCATGCACCCTGTATAGAGGAATAAACATTGGCATGATCGCTATGGAAGTGAATTGGCAAAAATATAATACCCATTTTGCCAGTAATCCTCCTCTGATGCTGAAGCTGAACACAAAATCCAAAATTCTTTAGAAATGTACATAGGATGACATACATGTTGCATAACAAAAGGTAAAAAAAACTTTAATAATATGGTGCATATAAATAAATGAGGGTAAGACACACCCTATATGATTCCAAGTCATATTTGGTGTATGATTAACCAAACAAATGGATAATTATCAGAGGGAAGGGGTGAGAGGGATGAGTAAACTGGGTGAAAGAGTTCAGTTCTATGAAGGATAGAAGTGGACTTTTTGTGGCAAACTTATGATGTTATATACAAATGGTGATTTGTAATGACACACATGTGAAACATGGTGCGATGGACCGTCAATAAAAATTTTGAAAAGTGAGTGTATATGTAGCTACTAGCAATAAACTTTACAAACAATATTTAAAGAACAAGGCATATTACATAATACTAATGGGAAATGCAGAAAATGCAACCTTTTGTAGCACAGTCCCAATTGTAAAGTATTTAATGAGACTTTTTTAGGTACAAAATATGTAGCCCATCAAATTACTTACAAAATTGTTTTATTATAAAGACACTTGAGATTTGGTTTCGGAACTAAGAAGATGCCAGATATTAAGTTCTAGGGAATTCCTTTGGCCTGTGGTTCTTGCACTGGTTTTTCTATTGGTCCCTCTAGATTTCTAAGCTGCTTCTTGAGTTTTGACTCTGCTAGGCCTAGATTTCTCTGTTTATTCGTGGTCGTTCTTCCATTCAAACTTTGGCTTATATTTGATCATCGCAGCTTCTCTGGCCTAAATCTTTAAAGACTTTTGTTTCATCTCAGAGAGGAAGAATCTGATTTGGTTAGATCATCTTTCCTCAAATTCACATCTTTTGCAGGCCCTATGAAGCTTAAAAAACGAGAGACATTTATAGAATCATCAGAAAAAGAGCCACAGACCAAAGAAAGTCCCTGGAACTTACACTTGGCTTCTTTTTTAGTTCTGAAAACAAACTGCAAGCATCTTTACAATAAACCACTTTTGGAAAGTAACTTGATGGGTTTTGAATTTTGCACCTAAAAAAGTCTCACTAAGTATTTATATAATTGGGAAAGTACTACAAGAAAGCAAGACAAGAGTTATTTGTCAGCCTAGAGATTTTGCTGCTACATTGCACCAATAGGTCATGGCTGGTCTGGACATGAGGGAGCATAAATAGATGTCCCTCTTTCTTCAACCATTTGCATGTTGCTCCTTCTACTGGACTCCAAAGCTCTCTATTATATCCAAAAGAAAGTTTTCCCCCAAATATATCTGCCACTTATGAGTGTACTTTTTCCTACCTCTTAGAATTCATGATAATCTCAAATCCTCATCTTTTGAATGTTCCATGAAAGCTTTTTTGGTCTCCTCTAGGGAAAGTAAAATCCCCCTGTACTCTGTTCGTGATTGTTGAAGCGTGTCTACCACAGTGTATGTCCATTATGGGAGTGATGTACATGGACTACAGACTCCGGAGAACATGGCTCTGGCATCATTCTCTCGTGTAGTTTATGAAAGAAAATTATGACACCGTGAATTTATTGACATAATACAAAGTTAGGGGTAAAAACAGCACATCACACACACACAAAATTTATATACTCATTCAAGTCAACCTCACACGTGAAAAAACTCAAAATAGTATTTTTGAACTGTGTTGTTTTTTTCTTATATGAGCCCTTATCTAAATAGGGAAAAAAGTGTTTTTATAACAGAAGTGTCATCTTCTAAACACTGAAATGGAAAAATTTCCGTTTCTGCCTGAGTCAATTTTTTCAGTGAATATTTCAAGCAAATGAACAAGCACCGTGTTAACTCCAGGCTTTGTTTCAGTGGTTTCTTTGGGTGCACTGCTTTCATTGAGTGCCGTGTTGTAAATTGGTCAGATGAAACAAAAATTTAGATTTCCACCATCTTATTGGGAACTCTGAAACTTCTATTATCTCACAGGACCCAGAAATTGAATTGAGGCTTTGTTACTAAGCCAGGTTGTAGCAACGGACCCAGAAGTCAGTAGCTCAATTTTCTACTTCTTTGCATCAAATTTTCTCTTGAAAATGATGCATGCAATATTGAAGAATGGCAGGGAGGAGCCTCTGTGAAGTGTTAAATATTTGGTTCACTGGGTCCTATCAGCAGGTAGAGCCTGCAGGGAGCTTGTTTATCCAGCAGAACAATCTCATTATGAGGACAGTGATGTAGTATAGTTTACTTCATACCCCGAAGCCATTCAAGGAAACAACTGAGTGAGTGATATTCATCCTGGGTCCTGTATTGTGCTATTATGACTTGCAATAACTGGCAGCATATTAAAATAGAGATCAGGGGCTATGGCTACTCCATTGAATGAATTTCTGAAATTTCAAAGCTGTTGAATTATTCAGTATTTTCCAATTTATAGAATAAAATAATATATGATTGACTATCTCATGGCACAATAATGAAAATAAAAAAGGAATGCAAGGCTTTATGCATTTCACAGTAAATATTTATTTCTCATAATTGCATGGTACCAGAGTGGCCCTTGCTGTCAAATATAAAGAGGAAAACTTGTCTTTAAAAACCAAGAAACAGTAAAAGAAGACATATTTTTTAAAACACCTTAATGAATGAGCACTAAAACGAACCACAGCATTGCCTTCTTTAGCTTTGAAAATATCCATGAATATCACACTGGAAAAAAAAAAAAAAAGAAGTAAGGTTTGAGACAAATGCCCCATCTTACCCATGACAGTTCTCTGGGGACAACATAAGCTCTACATTTACAATACAGGAAGGAAACTCTGCTTAGTGTGATAGTAGCAAGATTATCAAATGCTTCATTCCAACCCCACAGTGGCAGTGATACAGCAGGCACCCCATCGATATGTGTTAAAATAATCTATCTTATGATAGTTACCTCCAGAGGTGACTTAAATCAAATACTGTAAAATCATTCCTTCTTGCAGACATTCAGATATGTTCTAAAGCATTATAAAGGAAAGAGGTATGGTGTGATTACTAAAGGTTGGGGTCTACCTCTGAGTGGTGTACATAGGAACCCAGTCACACCCTTTTGGTACAACAGTGGGAGAAATTGATCTGGGTAAGCCACAAAAATATGTGTGTTCTTCAGAGATGTGCAAACCCTTTATTATGAAGCAAACCATTGCTTGTTGAGAATTTAAAATTGTATGTGAATAATAGTAACCAACTGCAATAAGTGTTATCACGAGGTAGCACTGGTAGGCCTGGACATTCCTCTACTTTGGAGTTTAATCAGTGTTAATAAACAATCTATAAAGATAATCTTACTCAAGCCAGTACTTGAGGATCACTGAATTGCTAAGGAACATGGAAGCAGCTACATTTGCTTTGAATTTAGTAGGCATCTCTGTTAACTGCCCAGTACAGTTGTTTCTTTTTTTTTTTCATCTAGCAATCACATTTTAATTCATTTTTAAATGAAGTACCCTTATTTTATTACCTTGTTAATATTTTGACAGTGTAGGATTTCCCCCCTAAGGTGCAGTCACTGTAGCTCTGTACCTCCAGAACACTCATAATTCTCCACATAGTCCACGTCCCCACGCTCCATTTTTAATCCTCCCTCCTCCCCTCCTGAAGCCTCAGATCATCGGTCAGCTTAATAAAGGGCCAGGCAGTGCAATTTTTCATGTACGTGCAAGCTCTCAAATTTATCAGCCCTCAAAAAATGTATGCAAACTTGCCCTAGACCTCGGAGGTATGCACCTAGTTGCTTGTACTACCCTGAACCAAATGCAGTGTGTCAATACATTCCCATTGTAATAGACATATGATTATACATGTAAAATGCAGATTATGAATTCCCAAATAGTTGTGTATAAAGCTATTATGCGCCAACATATTCTGTATTTTCATGAGCCCACGTCTACTGTGAATAGTCGCAGCATTATTACAAAATGACTCTATTTCTTTTTTAATTTCTCACTTACAAATTCACTTGAAGGAACAATACACAAACTGTGTGTGTTTAATTTGCCCTCACAATCTCTGCAAGAAGTTAATCAAATAGACAATTAATCTGTGTGATCTTATTCATATGAAAGCAGATGCATATTAAAACACATAACTAACTTCATTCCCTTTTCCCTGGGATTTTTCTCTAATTCTAGGAGACTAATCCCCAGCCGAGTTTACAATGTGAGGATCCTCAGAAGTGCTTTAGCTGTACAGACAATGCAAGCGATACCTTTCTGCTGTTTAAAACACCTGCTGTGAAGGCAGAACATGTGTGCGAAGATTACAAACAAGTTTCTACCTCAGCCACCCTTGTCCTGTAACGTTTGAGCCGGCTCCTGCTCCCTATTTCCAATTATGATATCATAATCTTCTCAGAAATCTTCTTTGAAACCTCACAGTCACCCTTGCCTGCCCTTCCCTCATGCCTCTGATCAATCTTCCCTTCCTGTTAATTCTACCTGCACAGTTTTCCCCAAATTTCCTTTTACATCCTTTGCCACATTTTCTTTTTCACTTCTACTATTTTAAGAACCTTCTAAGTGATCTCCCTGCCCTTAACTGTCTCCTTCAAATACATACTTGCTGCCCCTACTAGACTGATGTTTAAAAATTTTGATCAAATAATACCACTTCCTTCATAGGCATTCCCCACTGTTTTCGTTGTCTGGACTAGTAGTTTTCAAAAGTGTCCTCCCGGAATAGTCATCGGGGGACAGTTTTCTTAGGAATTCATATCCTTAGGCCACAGTCAACACGTTTTGAATCTGAAGCTGAAAGTGGAGCCAAATGATCGGTCTTTTAATATGTCCTTCATATGATTCTGATGTGCACTAACGCTGCTAAACTACTGGCTACAGAATTAATAGTTTCAACTTCCTTGGCTTGGTATCTTGTCAGACCCACGCTTCAAATCTTATTTTACTCTCATTACACTCTGACTATTCCTTCTCACCATTGCCAACCTTACCCTTGACTGAGCTGTCTAACTGGGGTACCCCACTGAGGAAATTTTTTTTCTTTCTGATTGTCAACTTTTGGATTCAGGCATAATTTTGTTACACTCTTCTTGATCTTGCCATTCAGGTTTCTGCTCCATTGGTTTATTTGAAAAATAGGTAATAGCTTTGTTTTGAGAAAGAACAAACCTCATATTCTGTGTTTCCAAAGTAATGAATGTTCTTTTTACTCTTGGAGTTCCTCCATTCCCCTCTGTGTGATATATAGTTGTCAACATACCTTTCCCTGCTAAAAGAGGATTTATTCAAGTTCAACATTTTTCTCAGTGAACTTGGTTGTAGAACAATGAGTTGTACATAGTAGGTGGCTGGCAAAATGTGGATTCACCTAATTGGAACACTAACACATGAAAATTTTGTTTGTTGATTGCTGTGAACCATGATCCATTGGGATTGCTCCAAACTGTGAAGCCTTTTCTAACTTGCAATCTTTCAAAACAGAATTCTGTTCTGTTATGTGCTGTAAAACAAAACGAAAGTAAATGCATGCCTTAAGCCCTGCTACTTTCTCTTTGAAGGATCAATTTGCAGGGTGGGTGTCCTGCCATCCAGCAGTCCTTTCCCTGTGAGGTTCCTTTAAATAAGGAAAGACATTAAATTTGATCACTGTTTAGTCTGTTGCTCATCCTATGGATATTTAAGCCCTTGTCCAACAAGTGGTCCAAGGGAATAAAATGCTTAAAGCTGGCAATACAGTTTGACCTATCAGTATGTATATATTCTTAGCTGTTTCGTGTCCCTGGTAGAAGATTCTTATCTCGTGAACTAGATAAGTGGCAGCACAGTATGACTAATGAATGTAGAATATGCTTTATTTAAAAAATCAACAAGGATTTACTGAATTCTGAGCCATGTTACGTTCTGTAGAATAAAATTGTTGGTCAAAAAATTGTATTACCTTGCTATGTTATAAAGAAAAGAAAAATGTAGATTGTTAATTTCCAAAAAAAATTTTTTAAAAGATTTATTTATTTATTCATACAGAACTGGGGTACAAGCCAGAGGTGCAGGGGCGGTGAGAGGCTTTACCACAGACAGAGTGGGGAGCAGAACAGGCCCACCAGCGAAGTACACTGCTGAGGGGAGCAGCGGGCAGGTCAGGAGAGGTCATGTGGATCACTTCTGGGGTGGGGGATGGAACTCTCATTGAAGCGACTGCAGCTCGCTTGCAGTGTGGCGTCCTAACCCGTTGTGCCACCAAGGAGGGCCAATTTCCCCGAATTTTTAAGGCTAAAGATACTCAGAAACACACGTTAAAAGTGATTATACTGACATCCACGATGAGCATTTTCAATACCAATTTAAGTATATTCTCCAATACAACGCAAAAAGATATAGATATGAAAATAGCTACTGGTATATATTTAGAAATAGATTAACTTTAGGTATATGTATGATCATAATAATAGCTGATAGACAGGTAGATAAATATAGGCATAGATATATGATAAAGTCTCAGTTCTCAAAGTCCACATGGTTCAATGATGAAGGAAGTAAACATAAGCTATCATGAATACAGTATGTTATATGCTAATTAAGGTATACATTAAATAGAGAACAGAAGAAATAATTGAATAAAATTTATTTGCACTATATTGATATTGCTCTGCTTTCACAATAGGAACCATATGCATAAAAATGTTAATTTCTTTATCAGTTTCCTATGCCCTGTATAATGGCAACAAATAATCCTGATTTTCACGTAGTACAATGTGCCTTTGCTTGTGTTGACCCAGAGTGGTTCTTTCCATATTCCTGTTCAGTATAAGTCTAGAAAAGATTCATCTACTATTTTAAGCACTGTCTCGTATTACTTTCACATATTAAGAAAAGAAAAAGATTCAAAGACAGTATGAGTCTTTTCAAAAAAGATTTATTTATTTATAGAACTGGAATACAGGCCAGAAGTCTGGAGAGTGATTCACCAGAGACAGAGTGGGGAACAGAACAGGCAGATTGATGAAGTACACTGCTGAGGGGAGCAGCAGGCGCGTCATGAGAGGTCTGCTGCGCCATGTGGGTCACCTCTGGGCCGGGGATCGAACTCACACTGAAGCAGCTGTGCTTTCAGTGCTGCGCCCTAACCTGCTGTGCCACCAGGGAGGGCCAGTGTGAGTCTTAAGCAGAAATAACTGGTGGGGAAAGCAGGGATATGAACTAACCGAGATGGATGGGCCTGTAAGATGACTAAGGCCTGACTGCTGTTTCAATCCTACAGTATACTCCTTGGACTAGGTTGGGTATACTTCTCCAAGAAAGAGAACACTCATATTCTCTGTGGTTCTGGACCCTGAGAATACAGTAACATTTTGGCTGCAAAATGTTCACACACTGCAAATGGGCTCCTGAATCTGAGTTAACTGTTGATATTGAAAATTGATGTTTAAGCTTACCTCAAGTAAACCCTGCAATGCTGATTAATAGGGCTCCTCTTCCCGTTTTGGGTGAGCAAGTACTGGGTCAGTGTCATTTGCTTGCTGATGGTCACAGTCCATAGCTTCAGACAGCATTTCAAACAGGGACGAGTCATTCCTAACATGATCCAGTCAAGTAAAAAGTTCCTAACAGCAGTGAGGAAATGCTAGATAAAAAATCAAGAGGTCACTAAGGCTGATCATAAAGATTGGATGGGGGGGTGGCAAGTAGAGTGACAGAGCTTTTTACCACGCCCCTCAAGGGGCTTCACTGTTTGCTATTTTTTCAATCACAGCTAATTCACTCAACTGCAAGGGGCTCTCTGTAGAGTGAAACCAAAAACCAAAAAAAAGTGCAAAAGCTTGTGTTCACAGAATCTTTTCTTTGGCAAGAGAACAGATCAAATTATAATGTTGAGTAAAGATAATATGAAATAGAGTGGGATATGTATGATAAATCCAGTTAGAGATTTAAGATTGATAAAAGATGACTTTGTTCAATTTGCCATTCAGTTATCACATGAGTGACGTTTATGCTGATGCATTTATCATTTGAAACAAAAGTAGGCAAACCATACTTGGGTTCATTTAAAGAGACAGTGCATACGCCTTGATAGAATGGTAGCCTTTGTAACCAACCAGGCACTTACAAAGATGGATAATTGTGAAAGGAGGTTATGAGACAGCTCTTAAAAATCAATTTAAAAATTATTGTAGAGCCTTAAAATAAATTATTTGATCCAATCATTGCATATTTCCTAGATTCTGTCCTGAGTACATCATGCCTTTTTGTTTTCTTTTTTTAAGAGAAGGGTGTGGAACATTGTATAAAAAGTTGTTTTATCACAGAAATATTTACAACAGTCAAACCTAAGGGGAAGCTTAAAGTCAATTAACAACAGAAGATTTAAATACATTTTAATGGGCACTATTGTGGAATATCATGCGGTGGTTTAGAATATTCAGTACAAAAATCACTGCACAAGATTTTGAAGAATGTATGCCCTTAACTGAGAAAAGAAGCAATAAACCCAAACACACATCATGAATGAGCCTTATCTTCCCTTTGCCCCTTTTATCATTTAAAAACAAATAATTAAAGATATATTCTTGTTAAGGGCATGCTATGCATTGCATAGGTTTTGTGTTTTTATGTCAAGGCTATGGTAGAATTTGGAAGCTAAGATATGCCAGAGAATCACCATTCTGTCAGGATCCTATTTGCTTTGACACCAGCTGCCGCCTGAAGAGGGGAAACCATATCTCCGAAGAAATTTGCTAACAGCTCACCAAGGCCTTCATCCACCTCGAATTGACCTACACTGAAAGATAACTTTCACGGTTTGTCAAACAAAGAATATTCTAGAAACTGAGTGCTTGATAATTGACAGACTTTCTTCAGTAACATGGACTTTCACACCCATGCATAAATTTCTGAAATAATTTGAAAGTGCTCTTCTAAAAGTGTTACACTCTATGTATGTATTTAAAGGCAAGAAACTAGAAATAATCTACTCCATCCAGAAAGAGAGATGAAGACAATGTGTAGTGTCAACCAGTGCATGATCTAGGGTTAACCTGTGTTGTATTTTGTGGTTAATAATTTGAAGACCTCCCTGCCTTTTTCTCAAGTGGATGCCAGCATTGCCAATTATCATTCAGGAAGTTCATATTGCAAAAGAGAAATAGCTAGTATAGAACAAGTGAAGAATTCACTGAAGTCCAGCCTTAGTTATTTTTTTCCATGCCTGATAGTTTATGTGCTTGACCAACACTCCCAAAGCGTATTCTTCTCCTAAGTTCTACTTTTTCAAGCATACTAGGTGTATAAACAAATGAGGTCAATACGCCTGACATTTCTATTTGATCACTGACATCTCAAAAAGGAAAAATATATAAAATGCATATATGCATATATAGATGTCTATATATTTTAGGTCTATCCATCACATTTTCATTGCCTAAAAGTTTTAAATGAAGAAAGTATAGGAAGCATTTCAGAGACTGCAGCTTGAGAGACATGGAACTGTTTTTGTTTGTTTGTTTTTAGTTGCCTGGGAAAGATACTACAGTTTATGACAAAAGACATGATTGTAAACTACCATTATTTCTCTCCCTCGCTGCTTGTGTCCAGTCTATCACCTACTCCTGCCAATTTTATTCTGAAATCATTCTCGAATCCACCCGATTTTTTCTTGTCTGATAGAACTGCCAAATCCAGACACTCAGGAACATGACTCTCCTGACTAAAACCCTCCACCTTTTGTCTTTATCTAAACATTCATCCAGCATAGCAGACGTAAAACTATTTCAGGGGCTCTACCACCTCTGTGATTGAAATGCTTCAATATTTTTCCTTTAATTTCACCAAGATGCCAACCATTTTTTAGATCTTAGTGAAGTACCTCCGTGATCCGCCTTTGCCCAGATCTTTTCCCTCATCTCTTGCTGTCTCCTGCTTTAACCTGGCCTCTGCACCACAAAGCTATTTAAATGCCCGCACTTCAGTGCTGCCCTTTGTCCCCCCTGTGCCTTTGCCTTTGTGTTCACCTCCAAATTAAATTTCCGCTGCTTATTGGTGTGGCTAACTTTGTAACTTTACATATATATATATATATATGCATTCAGAACAGGGGTACAGGCCAGAGGTGCAGGAGCTGTGAGAGGATTCACCAGAGATAGAGCGGGGAGCAGAACAGG
>NW_004567128.1:14250335-14266788 GCF_000260355.1 Condylura cristata
CAGGAGAGGTCTGCTGTGCCATGTGGTCACTTCCGGGGCAGGCGGGGATCGAACTCATGCGGAAGTGGCTTTAGGTTCTTAGTGTGTGCTTTAACCCGCTGCGCCACCAGGGAGGGCCCAACTTTGTAACTTCTGACAAGCATCTCAAATGGTTTCCCGTGATAGGGAAACTACATCCAGCCCCCAGCATTTTCAATCTTTGCATTTCAATATTGTGTTTTTAAATTCCAGTCTGTTCTATTAGAATGTGAGTTCCCTAAAAATAAGTATTATGTCTTGTAGGCACTAATGTCTACAGCCCCTGTGACAGAAACTAGGATGAAGTGGATGAAGTTAGCTCTTACTATTTGGATATCTAAATTTCTGTAAGGTCAGCTGTCCTAGGACAGAACCCAGACAGGGTTTTTGGTGTACACAGCTAATGAGGTATTCTTCGGGGTAACCCTAGAAATGGGGGAAGAAATAGGGAAATAGCTGAGTGGGAAGTTCAGAGGAACTCAAAGCATGGTCGGGTCCAAACACTGAAAAGTTTCGGAACATGATCAGCACTATAAAATTGTCGCCTTCCCTGGTGCAGCGAGTTAAAATAAAGCACACACTAAGAACCTAAAGCCACTTCAGCATGAGTTCGATCCCCACCCCGGAGATGATCCACATGGCGTGGCAGACCTCTCCTGACCCACCTGCTGCTCTCCTTAGCAGTGTACTTGGTCAGTCAGCCTGTTCTGCTGTCCACTCTGTCTCTAGTGAAGCCTCTCACCGCCCCTGCATCTCTGGCCTGTACCACAGTTCTGTGCACATAAATAAATAAATCTTTGAAAAAAATTGTCAAGACAAAGGAGAAGCTTTTTATACATGCACATCAGTCAATTATTGGCAATGGACACAATGAAGTGCATGTAAGTTCCCAGTATGATGACCGCTGTCAATGATGGGTGATTTCAAGAGGAGGAGATAACTGTGAGCTGTGAGCATGTAATACTTAAAGTAGCTGGAAAATCAAACATCCACCTAGTATCAAAGGGATCATTGTGAAGCATCAATTACACTATCCCAGAAGTCTTAATTACTTTGTTATCATTATGCTAATGCACCTACCAAGTACATACTTTGAATAATAGAATTTGCCCCTTTATAAATAAAGGCTTACCTTTTTATGTTAAAACATGGTATGTATAAGCTCTATGATTAGACTTGTCATGAAAGAATGCAACCTTACAGGCCTGTTACTAAGCATGAACAGAACTATTTTGAACTCTTATATATGTAGTAATAGTGACTTAAAATGTTTTCCTGTTCTTTTTAACATATTAACATTATCCATATGATATTACCTTTGTTTATGATATGGTTTACCAGTATGAACTCCATGTAAAGGAATTAGTTCTAAATCATAAGTCCATAAGTGTCTTCTTAAAAACCCCCAGTACATTATAGGCGGTGACAAAAATGAGTGACTGTGGTGCTTCATACTTCTCACTCCTCCCTAATGCAACTTTATGGCTTCATAAAGTCCTGTTGATGCCAATGGAGTATGTACTATCAAGGAGTCATTGAACTACAGTATCTCTGTGGGATCCTCCCATCAAAAATGAATACCATTCAGTGAAGTAAGTCAGAAGGAAAAAGAGAAATGTCCAATGGTTTCGCTTATAAAAGGAAGATAGGGGATCAAGGAATAATAATAACAACATAAAAGCCCACAACAAAACAAACCCAAAATAAACAAGTAACTGTAAAATCTGAGACATTTGGGGAGAGGGAGGGATCAAAACAAAATGGGGAGAACACAGGAAACTACGGTGATGGTGCACGGGTGAATTGGTGGTGAAATCCTCTGGGGACAACACCTGAGAAAACAAAGCAAACTTTGTATAAAAGAAAAATAAAGAAGAATACCAGTAGCAACTTTCTGAGGTGGGTGGAAGCGTCTTTTATCCTGAAAGAAAGGAAGGCAGATTAAATACCTTTGGTCTACACCATTCCCTGGTGATTTTTTTTTTTTTAATAATGAGGGTTACCTGGTAGCTAACGTGGTATAATTAATGGTGTCTAGAAATACGTTGTAGAATAATGGTTCCTCAGCCAGCAGAACTTCTGTTGTCAGGAAAAACTGAAGAGTTCTGTTCATCAAGATACAGGTTTTACGTTATCACATTTTAATATTTGAGATAGATCATTGCACAATATTTTAAAAAGCACTTTGTGACCATATGAAAAAGTATCTTTATTCATAAGGAGATGCATTTTGAACACATAGGCTCAAGTGTCATGTCTTTGAACTTATTTTCAGATTATTTGGGAAAAACTGATATGCAGAATGAGAGTCTGTGTGTGTGCAAATGAGGCAAAATTTTAGCAAAGGAAAAAATAAAATACTTTAATGCCATTACTTAAGAGATGAAAATCCATTGTTTATTGAAATGTCTTTATCCAACTAATTTGTAAATATCTTGAATTGTTCTTTACAGTGTTTGCCATCATTCCCCAAATATATCAAAACATTTTTACGTAATAGTTCACTTACACACACACACATTTAATTTAGTGGTAGTAAAATTGTGTAAGTCATAGAGCCTACATCTGTTATTAAATGATTTTTTTTTAATGAACATTCAGTGTCTCTGGTATCCAAGGTGCTATCAGTCCTCATTTCTCCCCTGCCTTTTCCTTGATACGTGACTCTGAGCCTTTTGAAAGTCTTTTTCCTGATTGACAATGAGGACCAAATAAGCTTAATTCTCAGTTATATTTATGATTTTCTTTTCAACATTTCTTAGTAAATATATTCTGAAAATATGTATTGATATCTCTGTCTATCACCTACACTACTTCTCCTCTTGAACTGATTTGTTGCTAACTTTTTAGAGCTTTCTATACTAAATAGTTTTGCTCTTAGCTTCAAGCATTTTGCTTTATCTTACAAATCTTCCGAGAGTTTGGATAATTTCATCTCACTGTTTACACTGTTACCTTGAAGGTATTCCAACATTTTTCATCAACAGTAATATCCTCTCTGACAGATGGTCTCAGGTAAAATTACTTGATTCTAGAATTGTATTATATTTCATATAGTGTAAAACAAGATAATTTCATGCTTATCACCACAATTATGATTGTTTAAAATAAAATCCCACCTAGGATTCTTCTCATTCAATAGGACAATTATGCAAAATTGTGTTGATCAATATCACATGTAATTAGATTTTTGACATCTCTGTTTGTGTACAGTTCTATCATCCTGTTTATTGGGGGGTGCCAGCCCTGCAACAGACATTGTCGGGAATCATGGCAATGATGCAGACAGTATCAAGTGATCAACAGAGGAAGGTTGTGTTTCGGACTAAATGGCTAATAAAGGCCTTTTCCAGGAGGTGCGATTGGGTGAAAGCCATGGGGATGGTGAGAAAGGTTCCACATAGAGAACAAAGTACTATAAAAGCCTCAATGGATATTTTTGTGAAGGGTAAATGAAAATGTGTGAACTCAGCACATGGTGAAGTGCTCATTAGATGTTAGATATTATTTAAAATAAGAAATGTAGATAATTAATTCCACACATGCCGTCTTTGCTCCAATGTACATTCACCCTTTCATCTCCATCATTTTCCCCATGAATTCTGTATCCTTCCTCCTAGTCTAAAGATGCTGTACTTGTACTCTTCTTCATCTGTAGCCAGTTAGACTCTGCTTGTGATACTTAGAGGCTACTTCTAATAGAGCGCTAATCTCTGTTTTTACCTTTCTTCTCAGCATTTGTGCACAGTGAACAATGTCAAACTGATTGCCCTGCTAAGAGTGGGTTGCTATATCTCAGCAGGAAATCCACAGCTTCGGTCATGATGATCATGGCCATATGTCTGTTAGGTGGGGACCTGTGTATTGTGTGTGTGTGTGCATGTGTATACACACACATGCACATATAGTGAAACAGTGACAAAGCTTTGTCAATACATTAAGGTGGTGTTTCCAAGATCAAAGGAGCCCCAACTATTTCTCACCCCTGTCAACCCCATTCCCACCATGGTTTCTACTTTACACTCTCCCTGATGTTCCCAGAAATCAGAGTAAAGTGACCATCTATCTCTGACTCTGGCTGGGAAAACACTATCAGAGCTTCCCCCCCCCCACACACACACACTCTCTTTTTTCCTTGATTTTATCAGTGTGGTTCAAATCAGAGAGGAAACCACACATTAACTTGAACAAGGAAGGTTTATGGAAAGCATCATGAATTGTAGCAGCATATCGGAATAATGATGGATTGGCTAATAAGAAAGAAAGATCGGTTTCTCTGCTCAGTAGGCCATAACAAATATCACAAACTGAGTGGCTTACACAAGAGGAATTTATTTTCTCACAGGTCTGAGAGCTTACAGATAAAGATGGAGGTGCTGGCCACTTTGATGTCGGATGTGAGTCCTCTTTGTGGCTTACCAGTGACCAGCTTCTTAGTGTGTACGCCCGTAGCCTCTTCTCTGTGAGCACGCAGGACAGAGAAAGGGAGTAAAAGTTCCAGTGTCTTCTAAGCACCCTTAATGAGGGCTCTGCTTGCATAAACTTGTATAAATCTAATTCTCTGCCAAAGGCCCTACCTCCAAATGTCATCTCATCGGGCCTTGGGACTTCACCATATAAATATTTTGGGGTGGATGTGGCCACAAATAGTCAATCCATAGCAAAAGAGAACCCTGAAGACTAGAAAAGTCACTATTGTTATCTCTGACAGACATGGAGCAAAGAAGTGAGTGTCCTATCCTCTCAGCCCTGGAGCTGAGATCCAAAGCTCACTGGAAAAGTACCTGAGTCTGTGAATGACTGAAGTCACTTATGTGCCACTCTGAGATTAGCCCTTGCAGGTACCGGGGAAGGTGTCTCACCTGAGGCTCTGCTGAAAAGTCTCCAGGCCGCTGGCTGCCGTACACTGCAGGGGCCAGTGACTGGAGAAGCACATGCTGCATAGTGTGGGGAGACCTCTCAGGCAGCCTGCTGGACCAGGGAGCAAAGGAAATACAGTTCAAAGGTCCAGATCCATTTTTCTAAATATATATATATATATATATATATATATATATATATTTTTAATCGCAGTAACATTGGTTCACAGCCGTCCGTGTGATTCAGAGACATAGCACCACACCTTCTCCGATGTATGTCACAACAGCACACCCTGCACACCCATCACCAAGGCACCTTAGTCCTTTGCTGTAGTCCCCTTTGACTTCCCACCTCTCCCCTCCCCCTCTGGTAGCCTCAATTCAAAAGTTAGATTTCTAAGGTTTATTTGGGTTTAGTTTTGCCTGTTCCTTTGTGTGTGTGTGTTTTTTTTCCCCTCTGTAGTCCACGTATAAGTGAAATACTCAGTCAAAATGTTGAATTTGCAATAGAAAGGCAACAAACCAATACCACAGCATTGATATAAACTAAGAATAATTAGCAGCAGAAGCAAACTAAGCAATGAATATAGTGTTTGTTTAGCAGGACAAATTGCTTTCGGCGCCATCCACTGCTGTGTAATCTGTGGCAAGAGTAGCATGTGGTCTTTTATATTTGTATTTACAGGTGGTTGATAAATATTTGTTGAAAGAATGAATGAACTAATTGCTTAAAATCCTCTCTTTCTCTTTCTCTCTTTTACTATAGCTGATGGATGTACTGATTGGTCTGTCGATATCAAGAAATACCAAGTTTTGGTGGGAGAGCCTGTTCGGATCAAATGTGCGCTCTTTTATGGCTATATCAGAGCAAATTACTCCCTAGCCCAAAGTGCTGGACTCAGTTTGATGTGGTACAAAAGCTCTGGTCCTGGAGACTTCGAAGAGCCAATAGCTTTTGATGGAAGTAGAATGAGCAAGGAAGAAGATTCTATTTGGTTCCGACCAACATTACTTCAAGATAGCGGTCTTTATGCGTGTGTCATCAGGTAACCTTTCAGTTTTATTTCTGCTGAATCAGGAAAATCACACCTTGCCTTATTAAACTGAAATTATACTGCCCTTCCTTTCACCTCCAGGTATTGTCTCAATATTTGTGTGTGTGGCTGCCTTCTCAAATTTCGTACCTAAATCATAAAAAGATGGGATTGGAATTTATATTGAGACATTATTTCTAGCTTTTGGAGAAAAGAGTTACCATCTGTGTATCTACTTATGTTGCCAGAAATTACTAAAGACTGAAATGAAATTTATAGGGGAGGTGAAATGTTGCAAATAAAATGTAAGCAAAAACTTGCAGAAAGGATGCATAGTTTATTGCTAAATGGGTTGTAACATTTTTGTTATTGCCCTTCACAGACAGACAGAGCACAGATACCTCTGGTTCATAGGATGATTTAGGTAACATATGTGCTCAGGAAGAGAAAGGCTGCCTTGCCATGATAGGGAATGAGAAGGTTGTGTCCCAGATCATTTTAGCTAGAGATGCTGGATCGATAACAATAATTTTCACTGGCCCCTCAGGACCAATACAAAAGTTAAATAGCAATACAAAGTTCATAACTTTGTCCACAAACATACTCACCCCAATCTATACATCTTTGTCTACTTGTGGAAGAGACATATGTAGTTTACTTAATGATAATGCGTTGAGACTGTATCCATGGAATGCATTAGCAGTTAAAAATCCCGATTTAAGCATTTAGCCCTTCATGGATTGTGAATCACACCCCGCATGAATGGTTTTGGATATCATTAGACTATGAGAGCATTAGCAATGCAGGGTGTAGGCATAATAGAGGGTGTATTTCAAGCTATTTCTTTGTCTTTTTATCTTTTGCCTTATTAAGAGAGATAAGGTCAAATCTATAGTGGCTGATTCTCAATTTAGACAAAGTCACCGAATCATCAGCTAGTGTATATTTTTCAAATCAAAATTTGATGGCTGCTTCTGAAATTCTGATGAGCAGTTCTCAGCCCTCTCTCTTAGGGCTACTGACTGCCATTACCCACCACCTCCACAAATGCCCTTTAGTGTTGAGTCATGGCTCCAAGTAGGACTAGCAGGCCAAAGCTACAGAAATGTGTCAGAAATCTTCTAACATGGACAAATGTATTTTAAGTTATATGAATGAATGCAAGTTGTGCTTGGGGAAAATGTCAAAAAGAGTATAAAAGAACCATGCATCCTTCTTTTGACAATGCTTGCTCGTTCCCTTAGGGCCCACCGAGCCTTTTGTGTACAAACATAACTTCACAGAACCAGAGGTTTGATGGGGGCATTGATAAATACTTAACTGCAGCATCAGTGCTGTTAAAGAGTACTACATGGCATGGCTCTTATTTGATTAATCATAATTTGATTTAACTTCATAGTTGCTATATTTCTTTAACTAAATCATCATTTCTGTCTGTTCATGCATGTATAAAGGTGATTCCACAGGATAGTCAACTGTTTGTCCCCATTTATCTGAAATTAGAATTGAGCTGAATGTCCATAGTCTAACACTTAATTTCATTCTTCATTGTTGATGGGAAAATAACGATGCCTTTTTATTAGTATTCTGAATTTCTAAAGCACTGAGGTTGCAATTCTTTGATGTGTTTAAGTAGACACTGTGATCCCATGCTTTGAGAAATTGCATTAAAATGCCCCTGAATTTATCATCGTGATAATGGATGAAAGGTCAAAGCGTTTGAGAAGCAATGACATTTCTCCTAGGCTCACATGTCTATATTTTAATGGAAGGTGAAACTAAAACACAAACACCTTAAATTTTTGTATGTGTCAAGTGGATATTCTAGAGAAAGTGATAAACTACAGAAAAGATTACTTGTGCCACTGGACTTCGAATATTCTAGATGAGTTGAAGCTTCCCTTTTCCAATTTGGAAACTAGTACTCAAAATCATTACATACAGCAGTTTAAAGAGCATGCCGGGTGATGAAATGAAGGAAGCCCAGAGCTGAGAGTTGAGTCACTTGACATTTTGGTACACTGTTAGCTATCAGGCCACAGGACTGTCACCATTAGTATTTAAATAGTCCATTTGTAAAGAATTTTTGAAACTTGAATATGTTAGTTTTTGTTCAAAGGTGCTGATCTTACTGATGTGTATTAACTTAACAAAAAGGTTGAACAAGTATTTACATGTGCAACTAGTTTGCATTTGCACCTATAAATGTACAAATAAGTAGTGTAAACAATAGAAATCAGTATAATGAACAGGACCTCTCCTTTTGCTTTCTCTTAGTATTGCTGCTGAACAGCATAATACCACATAAATATTTACGCTGTACTACCTGCTTTTTGCTTAATTTTTTCCTTCCAGAATTTTTTAACATTTTTACATGAAAAGATAAATGAAGGAGAGCTATGTAACAATTTCGTTTCCTTTATTGCCATTCAAAAGAATCGTTTTACTAACAATGTAAATTTTTCTTATACTCTTGATCTCCACTTTTTTGGCTCCTTCATTCTTCACTGTTATGTCTATTAATAGATCTCACTGGTGCACACGTAAACATTTTCATGACCCCCCAAATGGAAGCACAGAAAGTTGTTTGACATCCTGTATTTGACAAAAACAATTACTGTTTGAGGTAACTATAGCTTCATATTTAGTTGCAAGAGATCATACAGAGAACCCATGAATCTATTTCCTGTTTTTCTCAGTGGTAACATTCCCAAACTAGTAAATGTCATAATCAGGATGTTGACATTAATCAAGTCAAGAGCACAGTGGCACCATCTCAAGCTTCTCTCTTGTTCACATGCACCTTCCTCCCTACCACTCCCATCCCCCCTGAGAACTATGTATCTGACCTCTATATCCGGGTTATTTTCAATTCAAGAATATTATATAAATGGAAACATAGCACCTGCCCTTTAGAAGCATAGTCCTTTCAAATCTATCCAAGTTGTTGAGTGTCCCCACAACATGCTGAACGATTGATCCTGTTTAGCGTTGAGTAATGTTCCATGGTGTGGATGTTCTCACAGTATTCATTAACTCATCAAAGGACATCTGGGTTGCTCTCAGGTTTTTGCCTCTTGAAAAGAAGGCATCCATGAATAATCATGTATAAATTTTTGCGGACCTGTCTTCATTTTTCTGGGATAAATGCCCAAAAGTAGATTTGAATTTTATGCTTGTTGCATGTTTAGTCATGTAAGAAACTATCAAACTGTTTACCAGGGCAACTGTTCCATTTTCATTTCCATCAGCAGTGTATGAGTGATACATTTTCTCCACCTCCTTGCAGTGTTTGGTATTGTTATTATATTTCATTGTAAGTATAGTCATAATATTTCACTGTCCTTTCAATCTGCATTTCACTCATGACTAATGATATTTATTCAACATATTTCGTGTGCTGGTTTGCCATCTATTTTTTTTTTTTTTAGTGAGAGAACTTTTTGAAGTCTTTTGCCTGTTTATGATTGGTTTATTTGTTGTCTTCCTGATGAAATTTTAGAATCCTTCATATATTCTAGATAGGAGTCCTTTTCTGGGTATGTGTTATACAAGTATTTTTTGTCAAACTGTAGTATGTATTTTTATCTTCCTAACTGGATCTTGTGCAGAGAAAACCTTTTTAATTTGACGCAGTGCAGTTCATATTTTGTTTCCAGTTTTTGTGTGAGGTTTAATATTTCTTTGCTTTGCCCTGAATTCTGGAGGTTTCTCTTTTTAAAATTAATATGTTTTGCCAAAAATTCTGTTGCTTTATATGTTGTATTTGTCTGTGATCCATTTTGAGTTAATATTTGTATAAGGTGTAAGGTTTATTTAGGCCAAGGTTTAGCTTTTTGAAGAGGTGACATTTGCTCCAGCACCACTTGTTGAAATAATATACTGCTTTCAATTCAAAATCAGTGGGACATGTTTATGTTGGTCTATTTCTGGATTATCTATTCCATATTCTAGAACTTTATATCTATCCCCCTACTGCTCCCACGCTGTCTTGGTTAGTGTAGCTACTTATTAGGACTAAATGCCAAGTTAAGCGAGATTTCCCATTTTATCCTTCTTTTCCAAAATTTTTGAGCAGTTTAAGGGTCTGTTTTATATAAATTTTAGCATGAGGTTGTTTATACAACAAAAATATTTACTAGAATGGTGCTAGGAATAACCTTAACATCATATATCAATTTGAACAAGTTATTAGGTTTTTTTTTTGCTAAAGAGAATATGCTTAATTTTTATTTCTATAGCATATTGTAATGAACAGATGCAGATTTATGGTACCTGCATACATATTTAGAGAGGGTATGTATACTGTATGTGTATCTTTTTTTATCTTTACTGTTGAATTTCCCAATCTATGGATGTAGCAGTTCTCTTCATTTATTCTGGATTTGTTTCTTTGATTTACTCATTGTCATTTTCCAGTTTTTAGTATGTAAATCTTGCACACATTTTGAGAAGACATCAACACATTCCATCACTGAGATGAATCTGATGTTGAGTAACTAACAATTTTTTTCAAACAATCCTCATAAAAATACTTCAGCTAGTAATTATAAAATTTCTTGAGACAGATGAAAAACATGGAGACCTCAGCAAATAAATGTGTTATAGAAGAGACATCAGTTGAAACTAGGGAACAGGACAACACAATAGCCTCATCCAAAGTGTTTAATTGGAGTGGAGTCTGACTCAAGTTAGGAGAGATCTTCCACTTTATCCTTCTTTTCCAAGATTTTTGAGCAATTGTAGGGTCTTTTATATAAATTTTAGCATGAGGTTGTTTATACTACAAAAATTGTTGGTAGAATAAAGTTTGACTTCTTTGCTACCCTATTCAAATTTTACTTGTTAGAAAGAACATCAAGTCATCAATGATCTTTACTAAATCTAAAGCTCTCCTAAAGGTTGTTCAGTGAATTTCTTCAGGATGCTCTTCCTTTGAATTTCTCTGAAATGCTAGTGGTTGCCAGAATTTCATTTTTACCTGTTTCCCTTTGTCCTTCTGCATTACTTCTTTTCAACTTCGGCTGCATATTGGAATTAATTGTAGAGCTTTAAAAATCTATTATTGTTTAAAAAGTATTGATGTACATATCAGTTAAATGCATATATAGAATTATATTATGCGGCCAGCTTGTGATTCACTACTCCCCGATCCTTCTTATTTTTTGCAGTAACTCTACTCCACTTATTAAGTATTTATTGGCGACTCAAAAAAATCCCAAATATTTTCATAAGCACGAGAAGTACATTGAAAATTTCCTGACAGGATTTTCTTCATGTGTGCCTAAGAGCATTGACTTCAGCATGTACCAAAATCTATTATCAATATCTTCTTCAACACACCAATCTCCTGCTCACATCTCCTTTCTCTCCTAACAAATCGCACCACCATCATTCCATAGTTCCACATAATAATCACTTATCATTGTTGCCTTCATTTCCTTACCTTTCCTTAATTGGTTGCCAAGACCTGCCCAGTCTAACTTTGAAATGTCTTTGAATTCATTTTTTCATGCCATGGGAAACTTTTGTTTTCCTTGGGCCCTCCCTGGTGGCACAGCGGGCTAGGACACAGCACTGTAAGCTGGCTGCAGCCACTCCAGTGCGAGTTCAACCCCAGCCCTGGACCCACATGGCGCGACAGACCTCTCCTGTCTCACCTGCTGCTCCCCTCAGCAGTGAACTTCGTCCATCTGCCTGTTCTGCTCCCCACTCTGTCTCTGGTGAATCCTCTCACTGCCCCTGCACCTCTGGCTTGTACCCCAGTTCTGTATGCATAAATAAATAAATATTTTAAAAAATACTTTTTTTTTTCCTTCAAGAAATACCTATTAGCTTCAATTGTCATATCACTTTGTGGTCAATTTAGATGGGTCCTTAGTTCTAAATATTTCTCTGCACTCTCCACAGCATCCCCTGCATTTCAGGGGCCAATATACTCTTAAGTGGTTTCTCTGTCTTGAGGTACTTTTTCCATTTTAGTTACTATTCCACATAGCTACAGAATCGTATGTCTGCAAAGGGGATGCTATCTTATTTCTCTGCCAAAAAGTGTCTGATGGGCCCTGTTACCCAGCGAAGTGAAGTTTGAAGACGGTATTGGTTATATCCCTCCATTACCCACTCAGTTTCAACCATTTTCTCTAGACTCACTTGGGTCTTTTTCTCCATAGGCACATTGTGTTTTATTCTCATCAACCTGCCTGTTTGCAGATTAAGTTATAAAATTTCCTTATTTTCACTCTTTGTTCTTCCAACTGAAATTTCATTTTATTTCATTGCCTGTCTGAATAACACAGGATTATTTCTTGAAGAGGATCCAGGATATGTTTATCATTACTTACCTTTCCCATATTGCTCCAAAGACTTGTTTCTGTTATTGATTGCAGTGGGAAAGCACCTGAATACAAAATGACTTAAAGCAACAACCATTTTATTAGTACATGATTCTTCTTCAGTGTGGGCTGAACTCTTTTGGATAGTTCTTCTGTTGACCTTGTTTGAGATCACTGAAGGCTAAAATAAAGTAAGAGGCAGATTTAGCTGAATCTGTCTTTCTCTTCATAAATTATCAGGGCCTCCCTTTCTCTAAGTATCTCCCTAGCATTTTTTTTCCACTAGTGTTCCTGAAGGCTGTTGAAATTATTAGAATAACCCAGATATTTCAGTATGTTGCAAAGACCTCAAACCTTATTCTAACTTTTATTGACACCTCAGTTTGGGAATGTAAGGTTTTTTTTTTTAATTTTTAAAATGTTATATATCTATAGATATAGATGTAGATATAATCTCTATCATCATCATTCTTCATTTTGTACATTTTTTCACCTTGGTTGTATCCACCATAAACTGCCCACCACCACTTCGCCATACTCCCGTGTGCTCTTCCTGTTACAGGGTAGCCCAGAGTGGACTGGGCCACCTGTCTGTGGGGCCTCACCCCTGTGCTCACAATTCAGTTATACTGCAGGCACACACGAAAGGGTCAATAACGGGTTTATCTACAAAAGGGGAAAGGAATAGGAAACCCAGGGAAAGAGAGTGGGATACAAAGTAACTGCAATACCTTACGGCTAGGCTGACTGAACACACGCGGTCCATCCCTCCACATACACTGTTAGGACACAATTTCCTGTCTTTGTCTTGTATTTAGTAAAACATTATTAGTATTTGTTGAATGAATGATGGGTGTTCTTAAATAGACTTCTGGTGATTTTTTCTTTGATTTCCAGTCTTCCTTTAAATTTTTTGAAATGATTAAGAAATATTAATATCCCCAATACCACCATACCCACCCCTAACAAATACATAAGCTTCCTCTTCTTTCTTTTTTGTTTTGAGGTAAAGTTGGTTTACATCATTGCCATTGTTTCAGGGGTGATAGTTCAAACCTCCACAAACGCATGTTTCTGTAACATACACAGAAAGGCCCAGAAGTCTCCCCCATGCTCTATTGGGACCCCTTCCTCTGCTCCCACCCCTCCACATCACTTTCCGATTGCCTCAGTTTTGGGGTCAGCTACACTGTTTGCTCAAATTCTAAGTCACACTCACAGCCAATTAAAAATGACCACATTGACATTACTGAAGAAGGATCGATGACAATAATCCCCTCTTTTTCAAGTATTTCTGATATCCAGGAAATGGACAATTGGGTTACTCTAATTAGTTTACATACAAGCTTCTTACATTCATTTTCCTAACTGTTAGTTGTAGAATCAATATGACTTTTCTCTCCAGTTTGCTCTGCCCTAAATTTATGTAGATTTTACAGCAACATTTCTGTCTTTCAGGCAGCTCTGCATATAGTAGCTGTTTCATGATATAAAATCTGAGGTAATAAAACAAAACTTTAAAGAGGTAATTGAATGAGCATTTAACCTATTTCATTATGTCTCAAAATTATATATTCGGAACTATCTATTTTCTCTCATGAAGGTCATAAGAGTCCAGATTATGGAGTGAATGAACAGCATTTGAAGTCTCATCCACTGGTTTCAGGAAAATGTCTTGAATTGTTTTAAAGAACAGGGGAGAGGGGAAGAGAGAGTAGGGGGGAAGAGAACGAGAGAGGGAAAGAGAAAGAGAGGGATGGGGAGAGATAGAAAACATTTAAAAGTAATATCACATCAGGTTGGATTAGTTATAGTTCATATTACAGAACAGTGGCTTAAGCAATACAGTTTATTCTATCATGCAAAGCAGTTTTAAGATAGATATTCCTCTACTTGGATGATAGTTTCAAGGCTTGGCAAGGCCCAGTGTTCAGTGTTTCCTATCCTGCCAGTCTTAGCATGTGGATTCCATTCACAAAGTCACACCATGGTCCTGGTGCCATAGAAGAACTGAATTTTTAATGTTAGCTTATTTAAATAGCCACATGTAGATCTATTCTTGAAATGTTAAATTCAAACAATTTATGCCTATTTCTTAGACTATAGTAATAATATATAAACTATATAAGTGATACTATATAAACTATATAAACTATAAACTATATTTACTTGACACATACACATACACACATATACCTATATATGTATATCTAGCCACATACATATCTACATATTATAAATATGACGTGGAAAGGGTATTAGACCCCATATCATTATTTAGCAATACAGAATGTCAAAGTAGATCCTTCAATTCCATTACCACTGACACTCATAAAAATCCATCTCTTTAAAAGATTTGATAACTAGCTGGTAGATGTGTTGTTTATCTTAATCATAGTACTTATTCCATAATATAGATGCATTTTTAAACTATCATATTGTGTGTTTTAAATAACTATATATAATTTATTAATATTAATAACTATATATAGTTATATTTCAGAGAGATCTTCCTCTACTTGCCTGAAAGATTTTTACATTATTGTCAATTCTCTTTTTTAAAGATTTAATTATCTATGCATACAAAACTGTGGTATAGGCCAGAGGTGCAGGGGCAGTGAGAAGATTCATCAGAGACAATTGGGGAACAGAACAGACTGATCAACCAAGTACAGTGCTGAGGGGAGCAGTGGGTGAGACAAAGGAGGTCTGCTGCACCATGTGGGTCACCTTCATGGCTGTGGATCAAACTCGTGCTGAAGCGGCTGTGGCTAGCTTTCTAGTGCCGTGATTTAACCCATTGTGCCACCAGGGAAGGCTCACTTTCAATTCATTTTTAATGGCTACTCCATTTGAAAATTGATTCCAACAATCTGACAACAAACATTTACTCCCTCTACTTAGAATATTGAGGCTTAGGCTGTCTTTTCTTTTCTCTATAAACCAATTCTCTGAATATAGACTGTTAACAAACAGTCTACATTCTGTCACAGAAGAAATTTTGGAATTTGGATGTAAATTTTGCTAGACAATTTGATACTGTGTATGTTCAACTTATTTCAATGCATTAGGAAGTATCTACCCCACACCAGTCACAGGGCTAGTCACTGGGAACACAGCAATGAATTAAGCCATATAAGGCTCCTCCTGTACCTGAAGGTTTGATCTGAACAAGTCTTTGAGACAGTAATTTTTGTGCCTTCCCTTTTAAGAATGAAAAGAACAGGTGCCTTAAGATCTGTCCAGTTTAGCCCACTTGGTACAAAGACTCATCCTCAAAGGCTACCTTCTTGGAAGTGAAATCCAAGTACTTCTCGGACTCCACAAATAACTTATAAGGGGTGCTCCAAAAAGATAGCTTGAAGGTAATTCATATCAGAACTTCAACTTTCATGTCTACTCTTGTCTAAAATTGCCTAATAACTTATAATAACACTTCTTTCACATCACAAAGGAACTGTACACCTCTGTCCATTTCCAGATTGTTCTAAAATATGTTGTTCCATGATATAAAAGGACATGGGAACCCAATAAAGGGAGGGTTTGAAATACTATTTTGAAAGATCAAAGTCCTTAGAGTTCAGATATTTCTGTCCACTCTGTCTTACTGTATTTCTGACCAATTTTAATATTTCACCCAAGTTGATATACTCTTAATTCACAGCATCCAATGACGTATATAGTAGTGATTCTGAATTAAGTATGTTTTATAGAATTGTTACGGGGAAACCCAATGTGACCTGGGTTGCCTGTCTGTGGGGCCTCACCGGCACGCTTAAGATTCAATTGTACTACAACACACACACACAGGTCAATAATGGGTTCAATTACAAATGGGAAAGAAAAGGAACAACCCAGGGAAAGAGAAAGAGAGATACAAGTTAACTAGTGCATCCTACCAGTTCCACTGACTTGGAACCCCAATAGCACAATAAAAACTGATCAAGAGCCAAGCCACCAGCCCCCAGCCATGAGGCCAGGGGGGAAAGAGTGTCTCAGCTCAGCATGTCTCTTCTCTCCCTCTCTCTCCCTCTCTCTCCCCCTCTCTCTCCCTCTCTCTTCCTCTCTCCCTCTCTCCCTCTCTCTTCCTCTCTCCCTCTCTCTCCTTCTCTCCCTCTCTCCCCCTCTCTCTCCTTCTCTCCCTCTCTCCCCCTCTCTCCTTCTCTCCCTCTCTCCCCCTCTCTCTCCCTCTCTCATACACACACAC